>NC_054372.1:19192896-19535396 GCF_017654675.1 Xenopus laevis
ATACTGAGTCAGGGCAACAGAGCTGTACTAAGGGAGCACAGAGGTGCAATTCAGTAGAGTGGTCACTCCAGAGGTACTAACTTAGGTACGTGGGCTCAGTTCTCCTTTAAAGAGGCTAGAAAATAAAACTGTGTGATACAAGGTGTGTGTATAAATGCTTCGGTTCTTTGTTTGACAGCCTATGCTACCTCCTGATCAGAAACCAAGGAATGTGATGCAGCCTATGGGCAGGCTGATTTAGGAAGCTATAAAGTTATAGTGCTATAGTATTTCCACTCTCTACCTCCTAATAATTTTAAAGGGATAACAGCTCAGGAGCATGTCCCTAGTGTGCGGATGTTACATGGAGAATAGTGGGAGTAACATACCAGAAGCAGAGGTAGTTAGTAGCTAATGATATACAGGTACATTCATTTTATAATGCCAGCTCCCTGGAGTTACATTAAAATAAAAAGAGAATTAACACTCACCTGATCAGACTGCTCCGTGAATGAATCTGACAGTTTCACCACAATGCTGGCACTTGCACTGGCATTTTCTGTAATACAGATGAAGCCACTTGGATTTGTGAGTTAAATGCGTCATGACTCAGAGTTAATTGAAGAAACTGTGTTATCTAAAGTTATCTTAACTCATTTAATGCATTTAACCTTTTCATTAGCATACCAAAGCACCATTGTTCACAATGGTGAATGCTTTAATTAGATGGGATGTTGTGACACAGTTTTCTGTGTTAAATGAGATAAATGGGATATCTGTGTTTAGTTATTCTGTGTCAAACAGACAAACCAAAGTGGCTGCATCTGTATCTATAGACGCCACCCACTGTGAGCGAGAGAGACAGAGACAGCGATTGATAATCTAGGAGGGAAAACTTTTCATTTTCACATTTATTCAACCACTCGGGGCTTTCCAGCTGTTTCTGAATTACAACTCTCCTGACTTGTCATGGGATCTTGTGGTTCAATGACAGCTGCGCAGCCACAGGTTGGCAGATACTGTTTGTTTGGGTAATGACAGGTTACAAATAGTGACATTTCGTTATAATAGAATAAAGTATATAACATTAGCAAGACAGGTTTAACGTTATAAAACTCCAGCAATGTTTAGGGATAAGAAAGTAGCACATACACTGCCTACAGATAAGAGTAAACAAACAGCTTAACGTAGCCATGCCAGGCCCTGTGTATTTACCCATTGTTTGGATCTGAAATACTCCACACACTTGGAGCCCAAGGCTCCCCTTCCACCATAGACCAGCACTCTCTGAGCTTCACTGGCAGCTGCCATTCTGTATGAATTCCTGGGTAACAGTGCTCTCCAATTTGCAGCTCATGCCTTACACCCCCCTTCTACAGTATGGAAACTCCCTCCTCATTGATGTCATTATCCCTCCTGGCCATTCGGTGCTCCTCTCCTTTCCCTATTGCTCTGATGTCACCAGCTGCTCTGTGCTGATTGGCCAGAAGGCTCCCACCACTCGCTGTCCTGCTGCAGCTGCACTGCTTTCTGCATCTTGCAACTGCTACGCTGTGTCTCTCTTGAATGAAAGCATTAGTGCAAAATGTTCTAACTGATGTCTCCCAGCTGCAGGGTTGCCGGATATAATTTTCTGATGCAAGCTATTAAACAAGTTAATTAAACAAATTGTAAATGGCCATGGAAACCTGGCTGGCAGGGGATGATGGGAGTTATAATTCAGCAATAGCTTGAGATAAGTGTCAAGTTTGTCTCCCCTTCCACCGGCTGCAAGACAGACTTGGTGCTGGTCATCTACCACAAGATGGTAAATATATAATAATATAATTCATAAATATATAATAGAAACTGAAATAAGAAACTTTGTAAATATAATTAATTATATATTCTGCATCATTTCTGAAATAATCAAGTTTATCATCACTATTCCTCTCTCAGCATCTGTTTCTCTTCATTCTGTCTTCATTCAGCAGTTGGGTGTCAGATATTCATTGACAGTTAGATCCAATATATCTTATTGGGGGGGTTTCCTTTCCTAGCAGATGTATTAGAGCTCATTCAAACAGGTGATTCCAGTACAAACGCAATCTAACAAATAACTGCCTTTTGCACAAATTCTGCATGTAGAGAGACATGATGTCTGGTGATTTTAATAGAGTGAGCGCTAATACAAAAGGCAAAAGGAGCCCCCCTATAAGATATATTGGATCTAACTGTCAATGAATATCTGACACCCAACTGCTGCATGAAGACAGAATGAGAGAGGGATAGTGAAGATAAACTTGATTATTTCAGAAACAGTACAGCATATTTAATTAATTGTATTTAGAAAGTTTCTTATTTCAGTATGCTGAAGCTAATATACATTTTTCATTAGTTCCCTTTTAACATAAGTCAGTTATTTGCTCTGTGTTGTCAGGAGTTACTGCAGTGTCACTTTGATAAGGCCCAACACACTGGGGAAATCCTTCCCATTTTTTCTTTTTAGGTAACTTCACTTTTTTTTTTATTTTGGTTTTATTTGATCACCCAGCACAATAGAATATTGGTGCCCATCCAATTACAATAACAATTTTGCTATTCATTCCTACCGCTACTATTCTAAATCCCAGCATTCCTCAGTAGCAATTGTTGAATTTCGGATTTGTAGTTCCCAACAATGGAATGACTACCAGTTAGGCACCCAGGTGCACCCACTGTGCAAAACCTCTGCATACCCATGATGCTTCCTCTTATTATTGTTCCACGAAAGTTGAGAACAGAAAGGACGCTGAAGCAGAATTACTGCTGGTGTGTAATTTATTATCCACACGACATGTTTCGGGCAACATATGCCCTTTTTCAAGTGCTTATTATTGTGGATATGTCTGGGCACTATACAGTCATTTATTCTCAGAATAAGCCCTAGTGTTGTGACTGCTATATTAATCATTTTAGGTTGATCTTGTGCCTTAACCTGAAGGTTTTGTTCTCTAGAGCTGTTTATACTAGTGACTTGTATTTCCCAGCAAACTTAATCCAGAACATGTTCCAGTTTTTTTAGTTTTATAATAATTGTCTATCATCTAATTATTACTTGTGTCTTGCTAATTAATAACACTGCATATCAACAAATTACATATAAATAAAGTCATTGATATATAGTATATAAATAGTTCAATACTGTAGTGTTTATATCCAATAACTGGGATTATCTTTATGTCACTTTGTCACATATGGAAAAGCTGATCAGTCTTTTTTCATTGTTTATGTTTCGATTTAAACAAAGTAAAGTTTACTTGTCGCACCTTTATACTGTATTTGTGTATATTCAGAGCCCTTGTCTGATGGTATTCCCTAGTAATAAGTACAAGATAAGTTATATCACTACCCATGCTTTATTGTTTTTTTTATCCATAAGGTCAATGGCACATTCGAACATTCTGGGAATCTCTCAATGGCAGTTGCCTGGTCCTGTGCAGTAAACTCAGGTGAATAAGGGTAGGATTACACTGCAACAAAATGCCAGCATCAAATCAATTGCAACAGAAATAAGGTAAGTAATGGAAATGTCGGATGAAGTCGAAGCGTTGATCCGGCACGATGCGACTGTCGGATGCAGACGCAGTGTGCAGCCTCTGCATCCGACAGTCATGTCGCAGCAGATCAACGCTGCGACACCATCCGACAATGCATTCACTTACCTTATTGCAATATGACGCTGTTGTTTTGCTGCAGTGCGTCGGATCGCGCCGAAAACATCCATGTAGACCTACCCTTAAAACTGAATTTTTAGCAACAATTGCCTGACCTGTGAGTTTCCATCCAGGCAATGGCCACTGAGCTCAATGAGAAGCAATCTTTGTGTTTTTAGGCAGCAGAACTATTAAATGCAAAAACTGCAAAACAATTGATTCTTGTGCCGTTGCCTTAAGACTTATTCTAAACTTCATTTTGGTACTGATTATTATTAGTATCAGTCAGATCTAACTACATATTTTAGTTTTGTGTGGGCACATGAGCATTTTGCATCAGCTAGAATATAATGGGGCTCATTTATAAATGGAAAGCAAGGAGCAAAATGCAAAATATAGACCCCAGGTCTCCTGGCAGGGTTGCCACTTGGGCGATATTTTACCGGCCTGGCCAGTAAAAGTTATGGCTGATCCCAATGTTATTAATAGGGAAAAAAGATGAATATAAAGGAAGGCCGGTATTTTTTTCCAGGAAAAGGTGGCAACCCTACTGGCAGATGGAATTCTTTGCTCCGGCAGAACATAAGGCAAACATGGCATAAAGAAGGGGAGACTTAAACCTTTCACTGGCACACAAGTCTGTTGCAGCAGGGTGAACTATAACAAGCAAGGGAAAGTTGAGCTCACCACTAATTTTTAAAAACATTAAGCGGGGGTGCAATGAGGCTGTGACCACAAAATTCACATAGACAAATACAAGAGTCAACCCATTCTCAATATATTTAAGACATTGAAACATTTTGTGTCTTAAGCTACTAAAAATGCCTTCCCCTTTAAACAAAACAGGGATTGTTTGTCCATATATTGCAATATATTTAAGCTGGCCAACTACGTCAAAGTCATCCCATATCTGGCCAGTCCTACGCTTAATTTTATCTGATTCATTAAGATTTCTATTGCTTCATTATACATTTTACAAAGGGACTAAGTTTTACCTGCAACTTACCTGCTGCTTTCAAAGTAAAACTCCCAAACTTGGTTGCCCTTTTATTAGCCACCTGTGCTTAAATATATTGTAATATATAGATAAACAATCCCTGTTTAGTTTAAAGGGGAAGGCATTTTTAGTAGCTTAAGGCACAAATCAATGTCCTTAATATATTGATAATGGGTTGAGTGCAGAGGATCTCTTGTATTTGTCTGTTGGAACAGGGTGAACCTTGCACAATTTTATTTGCAGAAAGTGCACTGTTAGCAAATAGTATTGTGCCAGGGATCACCCTGCTTCAACAGTACTGTGTGTCAGTTACATATATAAGTGTCCTGGTCTTTGAGGGTACTGATCCCTCTATCATTGAGCACTAGGCTTTTCTAATCAGTGGGAAGGTAATGGTGTGCGAGTTTGCCTTACTATCTAATAAAGAAAGGTCTCCTCTTACACACTCCTTCCATACACCCATTAAATACCAAAATCCCTTATCCAAGTAAGTGCTATGCTCTGTGACTGATGCCCAACCGGCACCAGCGAGTATCAAATACCCAAGTCTGCATGATTGATGAATAAACCCATCTATATATTGATAAAAATTTATTAATAATAATAAATAACATGCATAGTGTTTGCCCCCAGCATTTCCAAATGATCCTTACTGTGTATATACTTCAAGACCAGTTTTGTGAATGCTTGAACTATCTATAGCAAAGTTAATGGATACATTCATTAACCACAGTTTGGAATTCTAAAGTTATATGTTGTCAGAAGTGACCCTCACCCTAGATCTATGTCTGCTTTTAAGTCTGCAAGCAGTGTTTTCTTTTCAGGTCAGCAGGTCAATATATAGTCAACTTTATGCTTCTCCTTATTAGAACCTCCTGCTAGTTCTGCTGGGAGGGCTCATTTGGCCTGTGGGCTAAAGAGAAGGGCAGCTTTAGAAGTGGCAGACACAGGAATAAATGCACAGTGGCGAAAAATACAGCACTCCCATTTTTAAACAAAAATATAGTCCCCAGTACGACTAAAGCTGGCCATAAACGTGAAGATTTTATACTTAATGTGACGAACAATCGCTTGTTTCTGACCACCGAGCTACAACTAACCATTCAGATTAAAGAAAAATAACAGGCAGCAATCGTACAAAATTATGTCCAACAAATAGTCATGACAGTCACCCACTGATATTGTTGGATAAGCAATACATGCAGAGATCTTATTGGTAATCAATATAAATCTTTTAACCTGTCTGATCAGCTAAACAACCAATCACAATGGCAAGAAAAAATGTCGGGATACTCCACACACGGTCTGAAAATTGTATCTTCATTTCGTGTGACTGTATCTTTGCTTCTATGGCCAACTTAATACGCTAAACAGAAAAACAGCTTGGGTGATAATTGGTTTGACCTGATGATGCCATCCCCTTCCCCACAGGTCTACCAATTGGCCTATTTTTTGGCACAGGAACCAACTGCAATAACAAAGCGGGTTTCATGCACCATCCGACTACAGGATAGCCATTAAAAGTTTAGCTTTATTATTCCATTAAAGGGATCCTGTCATCACAAAACATGTTTTTTTCAAAACGCATCAGTTAATAGTGCTACTCCAGCAGACTTCTGCACTGAAATCCATTTCTCAAACGAGCAAACAGATTTTTTTATATTCAATTTTGAAATCTGACATGAGGCTAGACATTTTGTCAATTTCCCAGCTGCCCCTGGTCATGTGACTTGTGCCTGCACTTTAGGAGAAAAATGCTTTCTGGCAGGCTGTTGTTTTTCCTTCTCAATGTAACTGAAGGAGTCTCAGTGGGACATGGGTGTTGTTCTTAGATCTACCAGGCAGCTGTTATCTTGTGTTAGGGAGCTGCTATCTGGTTACCTTCCCATTGTTCTTTTGTTTGGCTGCTGGGGGGGAAAGGGAGGGGGTTGATATCACTCCATCTTGCAGTACAGCAGTAAAGAGTGAATGAAGTTTATCAGAGCACAAGTCACATGACTTGGGGCAGCTGGGAAATTGACAATATGTCTAGCCCCATGTCAAATTTCAAAATTGAATATAAAAAAATCTGTTTGTTCTTTGAGAAATGGATTTCAGTGCAGAATTCTGCTGGAGCAGCACTATTAACTGATTTATTTTTTTCCCATGACAGTATCCCTTTATGACCACTACACCTGACACATTTCATGCGCTGCCACAATTAATCATGTTTAGGCATTGTTTAGAATCACACAGTACAGAGTTTAGGGGCTCAGAAATGACATCATAAAAACATCATCCCTAACCCCCCATGATACATTTAAATATTAAACAAATAAGTAAAGTGACCCATGGAAAAGCAAACATACTGATAACTATTGATTACTAAGCCAACTCGCAAAAAGAACCAACTGATTAGATTAGCCCAATATGGCCTATTACTTGGGTGTCCAAATGAAACAATGATCTGCTCATTTAAAAAATGTTTTGTGAACGTATGGTCAGCAGTCAAATACATACTTAACAAATTTGCTAGGCCAATGTTATGGGGCAGCTGTAATCAACGGGAATGGGTAGATTGAACATAACTTTAAATAAGTGTGACCTAGGCAGATATGTGGTCTAAAATGTTTCAAAATTTGTTCCAAATTATAGTAAATGGCCAATGCAGACTGTTCTCATGGCACTTTATGGTTAGGCATTTCCTGGTAAATGGATGCCAGAAACCAAGGCCCCAAACTGTACAGTATATGCACCAGACTAACCTGACATATAGGGGGGCCATTCTTAAGTACTGCATGGCTTATAAGTGATCAGCACAGCTTTATATTATAGATAACCTTGCTTTATAACTAGTCATACACCTAGCCGTTATCAATTTAAATGTAAAGCTACTCCATACATTTTCATTGCCTTGGTGGCCCTCACAGGGAGCTGAACCACTCAATAAATCCTTACCTGCTGGCAGCTACATCTTATTGTATTGAAGAGGTGGTTCATCTTAAACGTTTAATATCTTATACAATGGCTAATTCTAAGCAACTTTTCAGTTGGCCTTCATTTTTCTCCTTTATAGTTTTCTGACTCTTTCCAGCTTTCAAGAGCAGAAGAACTTAATGCAACATTAGTCAATCCAAGTAGATGGGTGAAGAAACCAATCAGCGCAGGTGTACTGCTGCAGGGTGCTTTTATTGAATACATGACATGTTTCGAGCTTAAAAGCTCTTTATCAAGTCAAGACACTTGATAAAGAGCTTTTAAGCTCGAAACATGTCGTGTATTCAATAAAAGCACCTTGCAGCAGTACACCTGCGCTGATTGGTTTCTTCACCCATCTACTTGGATTGACTGATTACTTTGTTTTGGATGGAAACAAGGGTTCGGAGACCAGAAATATATAAGAAGGGTAAATATACCAGTTTATGTTGATTAATGCAACATTATTTCGGCTCCCCCCAGCCCAACCCACCTTAAATCCCCCCCCGATGTATGTGTGTACTTTTTATTGTTGAGTCGGGAGAGGTCGGGGGCAACAACAACAATAGATTCAGGCAGGGAGTGGCCCAGTCCGACTGTGTATAAGATGCTGCTGGACACTGCCTGGTTTATAAGCAGACAGACCTGTGGAAAGTGGAAAACTACCCTTTATTACACTTGAAGTTTAATGAAGTGATAGATACAGTGGAAAGGTTTTAAATAGCGATGATCATCTGGTTTGGATTGGTTTTCCATTTACCAGGGGGGCATTAATCTGCTGGAAATATCTTATTAGAACAGCCTTCAAATATCTTATTAGAACAGCCTTCACTCGATTTGTACATTTTGTAAGATTTACACATTACCTTCCACCTTTAGTCAGTTTAGACTTTTGAGAATTGCCTGTACTAATTTATTTATTTTTTGTACTCTAGCCAGATAGGAATAAAATATCCTCTTCTCGGTTGGAGAAAGTACTAGGCAGAGACTTGGGCATAGAATTACCAGCTGATAAAAGCACCCTTCTGAGACATAAAGGTACAGTGCTCAATGAGATCACTCCTTAATAGCCCCATCCACTTGAGTGACAGATGAGGGTGAAATGAAAAGTATAGGGACATTGAAAGCTATTTGGGAACAAACAATTATTTTGCTAGGTTTCTGAAAATATGGAGGCCTTTTTGGAGAAGACTATCTAGAACTGACAAGACAAATATTGTTCTCACCCAAAGCAAGTCATTTCATACAGATGAGACTGGTTTTGATGTTGTATTATTGCTTAACCTTCTTATGCAACATGCTACACACCTTTCATTACAAGCAAAAGAAGGTGACACTAGCATTCACTTACACAAACTTCATTTTTTATTCTTGTCAAATTAAACTGAAATTTAAATATGTTAAGATGTTCTGCACAATGTACTGTATATATGACAGATCGAGGAAGGATCTGTCCTATATAGAATTTGGCTGTACAGATAAAATGACATTAATCTTAAAACTGTATGTGTTGAATACAGTATGTTGATGGTATTTGTTGCTTCCAGTGCTTGTCATCTGAGTATTTAAAACAAGAGACAGTAAAACCACCTGGTGAAACTCTAGAAGTGCAATGCAGGTAGAGTTACTGCCTTCAAGAGCATCACAACTCGGTTGTATTCAGCTCAAGATCTCCATTGCAAGATGGTTTTCAGCGTCCAGCATTTCTATAACGTCTGTTCCATACCCTAAAGCTGAAAAAACCCTGGCTGAAAAAAATGGAAATTGCCCTGGATCTGTGCATCAAACTTCAAATGTGTGCAAAGGGCATTAAGGAGCTCCACTGTTGCATGACAACCCTTGGAATGATTTCTTGAAAGCTCTAGAATGCCTGGATGCTTTAAAAAAATCCTATTCTCCTTGGCATCGGTGGTCAGTTTTGTGTCTTTCCTGTTAATCGTTATTTCCATGGGAACTCAGAAATGGGTGACCGGCAAAATTCTGTGTCAGACTGGGGTTGATCTGGTCAATGCATCAGATCCGGAGCTGGTAAAGTTCATTGGAGATATTTACTACGGACTGTTCCAAGGGGGTAAGGTACGGCAGTGTGGATTAGGAAAGAGGCGGTTTAAGTTCTCAAGTAAGTGTTCATTTTCATTGAATTATTAAAGCACATTCATAGGCGAGTGCTGACTGATTCAGGGTTAGAAAATGAATTCTGTATTCAGGCATGGAAAAATAAAGGAAGTCTCTAGGTTGGACTGCCAGTGGGTGCTGGGAGTTGTAGTTGAAGGACGGCTAGATGGTCCATCACTGCAAAACTAGGTTTATTTATTAGTTATAGTGATGTACTGCATACACAGAACCTGTATTAGATTCCTTTCCAAGGATATTGTTTGTGTGTTTATTTAAAGCGACATTTCAGTTATCTTATAAGCACAACACTGTGTTTTGCAGGGTCTTATTAAAGAGGTTCCCAAGCTGTGGAACTGGCCCTACTATTGGGGCTAAACTAGTGGAGAGGACTAGTTTGAATGCAAGTTTGGGTGTCATTTATTTAAGTGATCTACAGCATGGTGACAAAGATGCTTCTATATACCTATAACCTTGTTTTGGCCTCAGAAGACCCAGTTGAAGGACAGTAACAGTACCTGTAGAACTAAGTACCAGTAACTTTGGGTAACAGTAACCTTTTCGGGGATGCGACCACTTATATATTTTTCCTATTTAAATTGGACTCAGACTTTTTTGTGACTAAAGTAGAACTACACACCACAGAATATTTTATACTGTGTTTTAATTTGCATTAGTGGCTGTGTTTGAACAGCTGAATGTATTATTAATTAAAATTCTTCTTGATATATATAGTTTAAACTTATACTGATGGAAGAGTATGTTAAATATTAAATAATCCCAATAGGCTGGTTTTGCTTCCAATAAGGATTAATTATATTTTAGTTTGGATCAAGTTTAAGCTACTGTTTTATTATTACAGAGAAAAGGGAAATACTTTTTTCAAATTTGGATTATTTAATTACGAGTCTATGGGAGATGGCCTTTCCGTAAAGGCCAAAGGAAACCAAAGTAAAAATGTAACCATAGAGTTGTCATTCTTCCCCTTTCCCACGTAGCACTTGCTGCTGGCTAGTTTGAGGTTCCACTGAGCATGGGGTCATTTACAATGCCCCTGAGCTCCTCTAAGTAGCACTAACTAGTTCCTATCTAAGTAGCACTTGCACCCAGGGGTCAGCTGCACTCTGCAGTGAACACCGGATCAAAAATCTGATGCTCCCTGCAGAGATTAGTGTTGGGATACATAGCCAAGCCCTGTCCTTACCACCTTCCTTAGGTCTACTGGTAAGGACAGGGCCTGGATGTGGGCTTTTCCAGTTTACTAAAAGGCTAGCACAACAAATTTTGGCAAATTAATACTGACAAATATTCACATCTTTTCCCCGGGTGAATTTTTTTTTTTCCAGTGCACAACATCAAATATGTGTCAGTGTGGAAGAATACATTTTTACCAAGAGTAATTTTACTGGGTTCAGACTGGTGAAAAACTATTATACATACAATACTATTATAAAGAGAGCACTAATTTTGAAGAGCAAAGCTAATAGCTAACTCATGATTGCACAAAGTGCAACAAGCGAGCCATCAAAGATGATATTAAAAATCTATATATAACATATCCAATTATTTGAATTAGAGGAGAAGGAAAGGCTTGGTGCACTTGTCTCTGTGGTGCTCACTGGTATAACCCTGCACCGGTGCAGTTTTCTTCTGATAGGAGCACCAGCACAGGGTTTCATGTAAGTAAATACAATATATAGATTTCAATGGTAGACTAGCACAAAGACTGGACTTCACTCCAAAAATAGATGCAAATTAAAAAAGGTTTTATTTATACAAAAAGGAACATCTCAGAGGGAGGCCTTACGCGTTTCGTGCCTTCTGGGCACTTAGTCATAGGCCAGAAGGCACGAAACGCGTAAGGCCTCCCTCTAAAATGTTCCTTTTTTTATAACTAAAACCTTTTTTAATTTGCATCTATTTTTGGAGTGAAGTCCAGTCTTTGTGACAGTCTACCATTGAAATCTATATGTCTAGCATTGCCTCCCCGAGCTAAAGGTCTGGGGCTTGAGCACCTGGACCCCCTGATGTTATTGGTGAGTTTACCTTATTACTTACATTTTTTGTCACACTGGAACTTTTTTCCTTTTTACCTATCCCCCGTTACCCTTGTGAAATTTTTGAAGTAAATACAATCACTTGGGGGTGCACCAAGCCTTTCCTTCTCCTTTAATAGAGACACATCATTTAAATCCACAGGGGTTTGATGTTGTTTCAATATTTCCCACTCTCACATAATATGAAATCAGATGCTTGTTAGTTTTATTTGTGCAACTGTACAGTCTCTGCGTTGTCCTTTTTCATTTGTGCCATTAATGGGCTGTACTAAAAAGGAGCCATGTCTAATTATCCTCTAAAAAAAAAACAATGCGTCTTCGGAAGTTAACAGGCCCATTTAGGATGTGAAAATACTGTTTGTTCTTTGAAGAGCAGCATAAATACACACAAACCAAATGCTTCCATATTGTTCTCGTTAGGCAGATATCAATTACCGCTTTGTTGTGCAATATGACAATAACAACAACATGCCTTTATATGTTTCAATGTGTTTTATATGTTTCAAGAGAGTTAAATTAAATGACTAATCTCTAACCAAAACCTTTCTATAATTGTTTCCTTTAGTGGAAAAAAGAAATAGTGGAAATAAATGACTATACCCATAATGCAATTACATGGTATATATAAATTATTAATAGAAGAACTGGCCTATATATATTTTCCACAGACAAATAGCTAATTCTGTGCACTGACCTTTCCTTGTCAGCCTTGACTCATGGGACATATATCTAAGAGTGAATCTAGAGCTTTCAACAGTTCGAGTGAAATTGTGCCGGTCTCTTTTCACTGCTATGGGAAAAAAACCCAATAACAATAAAAAAAAGAGAGAGCTCTATAGAACACTGCATGGGCAGAGACTCTCTACATAGGACAATAAACAGATCCCCTAGTTATTTGTTGATAGGAGGTTTTAGACTGGAATTTTAATAAAGCTTGAAAGTGATGATTCGATCGAGGTAGTATGGTCAGTATGATTACAGATTTTGTGAGATTTTTTGTTAATGAAATATATCTGTTCCAATGCATAGCTAAAGCAAAACACAAATCTACAAGTCTATAGGGTGGTCAGTTGGTCACTAAACTGTTGCCCTCTAAATTATTTTATTACCCACATGGTGGATGCAATGGATGGACACACAGGGCTGGAACTAGGGGTAGGCAGAAGAGACACGTACCTAGTGTAGTGGCAGGGGGCGCAAGGCACGTACATCTTCTGCTTCCTATTCACGATCGGGGCCTTGTTCCCCCTCCAGTTGCAGGTTATTTTTTCAGGTAATCATGCGCATCAGGTGGGGACCTGGGCGGCCAGGTTAACTAGGATGGCCCAGCCCGTTTTGCCCATTCTCTGGATACAATAGAACATAGCAGACAAAGAACGGCCAAAAAAAAGTATGGGCCCATAGGTTTACTAATGTCCCTATGGCTTTAAATCCTTACACTTCCTTATCTCCCTAGTTGTTGGGCAGATGCCCATGTATCTAGCTTCTTCATTTACATATATGTATCATTGGCCTACTGGCCTATGACCACCTCCTGCCATACTGTAACATAGTGCCTGATTAGGGGTGGCTCTTTCTCTTTGGCTTAAAAAAAAAATTAAGTTGTTTCCCAAAGTAACCATGGCCCACATAAACAATCACCTACTAAAAACAAAAACCCTATAAAAATACTCTGTCTGGACACACATGAACACAACAAAGCAAAAATTCTGAATAGTTAAAAGAGACAACACAGCATAGTAATGATATTCTACCCTCCTCGTCCCTGATGGGATCTGACTCCTCAACCAGCCCTTTATATATACCCATTAGGGAACCCATTATGTCTGTTGCAGGATTCACGCCAACCCCAAAGCTAATATAGGCCCAGTAGTAGCACGTTAATATGCAGAAAAATAGCTGTACAGTCAAACCCTGTTTACTGGTGAGCCACTCGTTTGGGATCACTGATGATTTTGATTTCTAAAGTTTATATGCATGCTAAAGGATTCTGGGAGTTGTTGTTAAATGAACAGTAACACCAAGAAGTGAAAGTGTTTTAAAGGACTGACGATGTAATGTAGTAGTGAGTGCACTGGTAAAACTGGGGTGTTTGCTTCAGAAACACTACTATAGTTTATATAAACAAACTGCTGTGTAGCCATGGGGGCAGCCATTCAAGCACAGGATACAGAGTAGATAACAGATAAGTACTACTATAGTTTATATAAACAAGCTGCTGTGTAGCCATGGGGCAGCCATTCAAGCACAGGATACACAGTAGATAACAGATAAGTACTACTATAGTTTATATAAAAAAGCTGCTGTGTAGCCATGGGGGCAGCCATTCAAGCACAGGATACACAGTAGATAACAGATACCGTATATACTCGAGTATAAGCCGATCCGAGTATAAGCCGAGGTACCTAATTTTACCTTTGAAAACTGGGAAAACTTATTGACTCTAGTATAAGCCTAGACACAACTACAGCCCTGTCTCCCAGCAGCGCACATTCTGCCAAAGCGACCCCCCAGCGATCAACCGGACTTCTTTGCAAAGTTGATGGTGACAGAGAATTGCCAAACGGATTACTGTGTGCATTGTCCCACTGTCCCACTACCATGTGCAGAGGTGCTGTTTGATATTGCCATCACTGTTAATCTTTCGTATAACCAACAGAGGGCGCTGTGTGATATTGCAGTCACTGTTATTCTTTCATATAACCAACAGAGGGTGCTGTGTGATATTGCAGTCACTGTTATTCTTTCATATAACCAACAGAGGGTGCACTGTTATTCTTTCATATAACCAACAGAGGGCATTGTGGGATATTGCAGTCTCTCCCCAAGTGTACTGTTGGTATAGGAATGATTAAAAGTGACTGCAATCTCAGCTACCGGGTCGGGTACCGCTGACCCGAGTATAAGCCGAGGTAGACTTTTTCAGCACATTTTGGATGCTGAAAAACTCGGCTTATACTCGGGTATATACGGTAAGTACTACTATAGTTTATATAAACAAGCTGCTGTGTAGCCATGGGGGCAGCCATTCAAGCACAGGATACACAGTAGATAACAGATAAGTACTACTATAGTTTATATAAACAAGCTGCTGTGTAGCCATGGGGGCAGCCATTCAAGCACAGGATACACAGTAGATAACAGATACATTCTGAAGAATCCAATTGTATACTATAGTGTTTATCCATTATCTGTGTATCCTGTGCCTTTTCTCCTTTTTCAGCTCTGAATGGCTGCCCCCATAGCTACACAGCAGCTTGTTTATATAAATACTATAAATAATTGAGATTGTCGCCCCACAGAAGAGGCGATTGGTCGCCAGGCGACTAAATCTCCCTGAATCTGCCCGTGTGCTTGAACCCTTAAGCTGTGAGTCTAACTTTTCACAAGAGACCTGTTATCTTATATTGTTACAATTACTTATTTGCTTATCTAGAAATTGTTACAAATGTATCTTCTGCTGTGGCTGATCTGGGCTCTCTGCCAAAAGCCAATTAAGTTAGAAACTTTGTTTCGTTTCCTGGCTGTTCAGTGCAGAGAAAAACTGGACTTTCCAGTACAAATGAGGGACTGTCCCTCTAAAAATGGGACAGTTGGGAAAGGTGAAAGCTCCAATATGGAGCTGAAACGTCTGATAAACCTCCCTTTGCATAATCTTTTTTGTCATAAATTCCTTGGAGTGCTGTTACTGTCCATGGCTATTGATCGATTCTTTCAACTAGGTTTATACTTTTGGTTCAAGATGTGCGTCCAAACGAACTGAATATGATTCATTTGTGTTTTACAGTCTTCCCACATATGGTAAAAAAACTGAACACCTCACTCCACGTCTTCATTATCCTCTTCCTTTGCTCAGCCATAGCATTTGCTCTGATCAGCTTTGGATTCTGCATATACAACGCAATCAAAGTTCCGTATCGATCCATTAAAGGACCCGCTGGGATTTGTCTCTGGAATTTGATAGCAGGTAAATAAAGCAATACCTTTGTTCTGTATTCGTGCAGCATATGTGTGCTACTGTGCTTCAGTTCTTGTTATAGAATATTAGGCCAAGGAACCCCCTATCCCCTCAAGTTGTGCCTTAACCATTCAATTAAAAAACACAGAGACATATTATGGCAAAAATCTGTGGAGGTCACAGGCTTTATTTAACAGTTAAATAATCAAAGTTTAGGTACACCCTGACCCCAGCTGCGGCTCTCATTCTCCAAACGTGGGCTCCTGAGCAAATAATCTGCAACTCAAAAAACGGGGGCTCAATGCCCAAAATATTTCCAAAACATGAAGCAGGGATCACGGGGCCCGGCGCACTCAGTGACTGCCTTTTTGCCCATCCCCCTGCTCCTTCATTGTGCATAATGGCGCTAACCCAGTCACTTGCATGCGCCAGAGAAGACCGTGCAGTCTCAGTCTGGTGCACACTCGTGACTCACTCAAGGTAGGCCCGCACTGTAACCAATTCGTAGACCTAGAACCGCACTGATGCCTTGACCACCACAGATAATGGTACTCGAGAGGAAGGCGAAAACTCTAGCACTTTTCAACCAATTAGTTCTATTAGAAAAATTCCTTCCTGACCCCAACTAGGCGATCGGTTGTAACAACCCTGGAGCACCTTGTTCTCAACCAGATCCGTCTTACCTAGGGAGGGAGGGTGGGAAACAAAAAACAAGTAAGTAATAGCTCTTCACACCCAGCATCACCTTAAGAACCCTGTCCTGCTCCACGCTCCTCCTCTTCTTCCTCCCCCAACCCGCCCACTTTTTTCCCGCCGTTGCTAGCCCCCTTCCTTTGTGCCTACCTTGGGGCTAGCTGGGAAGGGGTGGGGGAGGCTAACAAATGCTGCACCTTAGAGGGAAGGGGACCTTGCCTAACCCCATTTTGTCCTTAACTGCCTTCATTCCCCCTAGGACAAGAAACCCCCTTTTGCATCATGTTACGCCTTTACCATTCAATTAAAGAACACAGAGACATATTATGGCAAAAATCTGTGGAGATCACAGGCTTTATTTAACAGTTAAATAATCAAAGTTTAGTTACACCCGGACCCCAGCTGTGGCTTTCATTCTCCAAAAAAATCTGCAACTCAAAAAACGTGCCCAAACAAATTCCAAAACATGAAGCAGGGATCACGGGGCCGGGCGCACTCAGTGACCGTCTTTTTGCACTTCCCCCTGCCCTTCCCCCTCGTTGTGCATAATGGCGCTAACCCAGTCACTTGCATGCGCCAGAGAAGACCGTGCAGTCCCAGTCTGACGCACACTAGTGACTCACTCAACCTAGGCCTGCACTGTAACCAATTCATAGACCTAGAGCCGCACTGATGCCAACCAATGGAAAAAAGGGGAGGGGTGACACCTAACCTTTCCAATGGCCCCACTACAGTTCCCGTGACCTCCACCACTCCTCAATGAACACCTTGATGTTCCCAAAAACCTTCTTCCGATAAATTAACTCCATCCTCAGTATAACCGTGTTTGACTACATTTTATATTTTCATGTCTTATTACCCCCCCCCACCAGAGGAACACATGAATTTATGCATGGCCCTATTAACCTTCTTCCTGACCTTCTCTATGCCCTTTGGGGAAGTGGGGCCTCGCCAAGTGCTTCTTGGAATCAAATCTGACCATATCACACCGGATTCTCCCTTTGCTCAAAATATCTATCGTCGGCCTTCATGTTTTCAATAAGAGCTGGTGTCCTGTGTGACATAAGGTCATTCCCCCCCGCATGTATGATTAACAAATGTATAGGATTCCTTTTTGCTGCTCCAAAGAACATACCTCTCATCTGCTCCCATCTCATCCCTCTCTTACCAAGCCAAGTGATCTTCATGTGTTCCCCTGGCAAACCCATCTGCTGTCCTGCAACCCCTGCATGCTTCATTGCCCAGAAAATAAATGAATGGGCTAATATCAAAACGTGACAAGTTGTCGCACCTCCTGCTACGACAAAAAACAAAAACATTAGTTAAAACTCTTCCCTTGCATCGTTCCATCTTCCCAATGCCTTTATTCTCTCACTACTTTCCCCTCCCATTGCTGCTTCAGTTGCTGCACCTATTCTGAAAGAATGAGACCCACATTTCTTAGGATCCCACCCATTATCGATCACCGTCCTTTTCAGTACCTGCCTAAACTGAAAAGCTGAAAGGGGGGAACCATCTTCATGTAACAACAATAGTGAACCTCCCTCCAGGCGCACTACCATATATTCCCTTACTAACCTAACAGGGCATGACACTTCCCCTGTTTCCCATATTCTTAACCATTTTCCTTTCCCCATCCGGTCTGTCTTAGAACTACGAATATAAATCAACAATTTATTTTCTTGTATGGACACATCTTTATACCCTAACCCCTTTCCTAGTGCCTTTTTAGAAGGTGGCACTAACTCACTGATACGAAATGCTCCTCCAAATGATAATGCAAAAGCTGCTCTAAACAACACACATTCAAACTGGTCAAAACAAACCCCACCCAAGGATACCAATATCTGTTGCAACCTAGTCTTAACAATGGATGCCCTTTTATCCACCCTAGGGCCCTCCAATCTACTCCAACCTTTTAATAGTTTTTTAATAATAGGATTACGCATCAAATCAGGCTTCCCTTCTGCTAAAGAAAAATGGGATATTGCCGCTAATGAAGTAACCAACATCACCTTGGACTTCCCTTCCTTGTACATTTCCTTCAAAAAATCTAGCAAATCCTTAAACGCATAATTTTTCTTACCACAAGTACAGAATAGGCCTAATGGAGACACCACCAAATCCTTTATAGGAACTTCCGCAAATGGTCCCGCCATCCTCCCTGCCTTCAATTCCTTCTCCAGTTTCTGTTTCAATGCTTCTTCATGCTGACTAGCCCATTTTAAATTTTTGTAAACTTCACTGGGGGGTGGAACCTCTAAAACTGGTATTCTGAAAACCTTCTAAAAAACCCTTCGCTAAAAATTCTGCCGTATCTTGATCTGGGTAACCCTGCAATGCCTCACTTAGCTTGCCCACCTGTATTGGCATTTCTGTTCTTCTGTTGAGCCGCTCGAAAAGGGCTGCCTATTCCCCTCTCTCTTTTTGTTACATTCACTTACCACATGGGATAATCCACAAGCCAATCATTTATGTCTAAATTTACAATACCCCCTGCTACATCTCTTCTCATTGTAAGCAAAACAAACGTTCCTTGGTTTATACGCCATCGACCCTCTACTCACATTGTTAAAAACCCCTTGCTCCTTCGATACCCATCTGGTCCATAAATCTATGTCCTTTTGACCAAACGACAACATCTTGCTATTAACCATCTTTTTTCTAAATTTCCTGTCATAATCAGACCATGAAGTGCCCTTGTATGTGTCTACTATAGTATCTATATACTTAATCACATTCAGACATTGCTCTGGTTTTCTTTCAAGATAAATGCTAGCAAAAACCTAAAAACCTTTTAACCAATCAAAAATCGACTTGTTCTTCCTTCCTTCCCCTTCAATCTTAACCCCATCCTCTTTGGCCTGTACTGTTTCCCATGTCAAATATATATATATCCCAACAAATTTCCCAGCTTCAATTGCCCTCCTCAGTTTCCTAGGCAAATACTGTTTCTGTCAAGGCGCACGCATAAGTATCTGCTACTGGCACCAACTGACCCCTTTCCTTTACCAAATCCCCTGTCTTATCCTTTTTCTCTTTTCCCTTACCATCCCTAAAATATTTTTTAATTAATGCCAACATTTTTCCTCCCTCTGTCTCACTATTTGAAGGTCAGATTCTGAATCCCGATTAACCAATACATTAGACTGCGCTCTCAACTCACCCAATGCACCAACCATCGCCGTTCTACCTCCTGCACCAGATGAACTGCTGGCGAGGTAGACAAGTTGCGACCTTCCTCCCACACTGGAAGATCTGCTGCTGAATTAGACGCCTGTTCCTGCTGACTTCCACCTTGCATTCCATGACCCATCCGCTGTTGCCTTCTCTCTTTCTTCCACTGTCTCCAACTGTCCTCCTCCTCTTTGTTCCTGAAAAAGAAATTGGCAGCCGTTATTACCACTGTACCTCTTGCCTCGCTGCTCCGCCCACCTTGCATATTGCCAAGAACTATGATTTTGCACACCATCTTAACCGAAATCACCATCCTCCTCATAAATGTCATCATCTAAATCATCATCACAATAATCATCATAATCATCCTGATCCCAATCTTGGAAACCTCTTTCATATCTGTGCCTCTTTGAATCATGAACATATCTAGCACGGCCATTACCCCTCAGCCTGACCCTGCAACCCCCCCCCCCTTGCTCTCCTTAGCACAAAACCACTACCCCTAGGAGAGGGGGAAGCCTCCATTCCCCACTCCCCATCTTCAGATCCCTCCTCTATGACCCCCCCCTTTCCGCATCAGGGTCCTCCCTAATGCTGACCCTCTCTTCCCATCCCCCCTCGTCTCTGTCCCCATGCTCCTCCCCCACCTCATGTCGCTTGGTGCCCCCTCCTGCATTGGTGGGAGTGGACCCCCCACCCCCCTTTGGAGGACCCTACCACCGGTCTCCTTGGTGCAAATTTGTTCCAGGCCACATTAACTACTTTTGTGGTCCCTTTCCTTTGCAACATTGGTGGCAGTGGCTCTGTCTAGGCCCCCTACCCCCTTTGCACTCCTCCCCCCGCCTTCCCTGGGTGAATCAGACTCTCGGGTGGACACCCAGCTGTTTCCTTACCTCAAATGTCGTCACCTCCGCAATCTCGCGATCCTTAACCTTCTCTTCTCACTATGCGACCGATCCTTCTACACACTGGGCGTCTTCCTGATCTCTCCTGTGAAAGAAAACTCACCTTCCTCTTCTGAATGGGCCCTTCCAACGATGCCTCTGCATCCTGCTCCCAGTCATCCCGGAATCACCTTCCACCTCTGGCGCCCAAAAATCTTCTACTGCTGCCACCGAATCTTCTCCTGCTGCTGCTGCCACCGAATCCTGTTTCTGCTGCCGCCGCTGACACCAAACGATGAGGGTCCTGCAGGGAAACAAAAAACAAGTATGAGCTCTTCACACACAGCATCACCTTAAAGGAACAGTTCAGTGTAAATAGATAGGCTGTGCAACATAAAAACTATTTATAATATAGTTAGTTAGCCAAAAATGTAATGTATAAAGGCTGGAGTGACTGGATGTGTAATATAATAGCCAGAACACTACTTCCTGCTTTTCAGCTCTCTAACTCTGAGTTAGTCAGCGACTTGAAGGGGGGCCACATGGGACATATCTGTTCAGTGAGTCTGCAATTGATCCTCAGCATTCAGCTCAGATTCAAAAGCAACAGATATGACCATGTGCCCCCCTCTCCAGTCTCTGATTGGTTTCTGCCTGGTAACCAGGGTAAACAGTCAGTGTAAGCCAAGAGAGCTAAAAAGCAGGAAGTAGAGTTCTGGCTATTATGTTAGATATCCATTCACTCCAGCCTTTATTTTATACATTACATTTTTGGCTAACAAACTATATTAGAAACATTTTGTAACATTATGTAGCACAGGCTATCCATTTACACAGTTTTTATTTTTACACTGAACAATTCCTTTAAGAACCATGCCCTGCTCCACTCTCCTCCTCTGCTTCCTCCCCCAACCTGCCTACTTTTTTCCCGCCCCCTTTAGCCCCCTTTCTTTGTTCCTACCTGGGCAGCGCCGGATTCGCTGGGCGGGTGCCCCTAGGCCGTGCACTTTGCGCGGTCCTAGCGCCCGCCCGCACTAATACACGCTGGCGCAAAAGTGCCAGCGTGTGAGTGCCGGTGCACTGGGGAGCACAGGCTCCCCACAGAGTGGCTGGGCAGCATGCTGCCCCAAAAAATGTGCCTATGTGGCCTTGCCACTAATCCGGGCCTGTACCTGGGGGCTAGCTGGGATGGGGTGGGGGAGGCTAACAAATGCTGCACCTTAGGGGGAAGGGGGCCTTGCCTAGCCCCATTTTGTCCTAAACGGCCTTCATTCCCCCAATGACTTTTTCTAAATATAGGATATTGGTTTAAACAAGCTAGGAACTGGGCATTATTCCAGTCATCAGACACACAGGAGTCTATTTTGATGAGCCTTCAGGCAAGACAATGTTGTGGGGGTCCAGAGTAGAACTGTCCAGAGTAGAACTGTTGTATGACCTTTCAACTTTTGGGAAGGTTATACTGTCACTTATAGGCATCTGCTTAATACAAACGGTGAATATTGGATTCCGTATTGGAGGTCTTAATTAATAGTAATGAAACCAAAGCGTTCCAGTGAAGGCCAGCTAATACGATTAAAGATATAAATAACAAGAATATTATAATAGGCTGCAAGACCTTATTACCTGCAACCCAGAACAGACAAAGTGATATGGAATGTACATTTTTCAAAACATTAAATGACAACAACATTAAAAATGCCCCTATATAAATAAAGCCGTCTAAACTTGTAGGCCAAATTTGATGTGAGTAATAAACACATACAATGGCTTTACAGCAGATGGGATAGAGGCTAACTCAGTTTAGGATCTATTATCCGGAACCC
Source organism: Xenopus laevis (assembly GCF_017654675.1). Taxonomy (NCBI): domain Eukaryota; kingdom Metazoa; phylum Chordata; class Amphibia; order Anura; family Pipidae; genus Xenopus; species Xenopus laevis. The sequence goes on from NC_054372.1 coordinate 19,215,209, forward strand.
CATTATACAGAAGGCTCCGAATTACGGAAAGGCCATCTCCCATAGACTACATTTTATCCAAACAATCCAAATGTTTAAAATTGATTGCCTTTTTCTCTTTAATAATAATAATAAAACAGTAGCTTGTACTTGATCCCAACTTAGATATAATTAATCCTTATTGGAAGCAAAACTAGCCAATTGGGTTTATTTAAAGTTACATGATTTTCTAAGCAGACTTAAAGTATGAAGATCCAAATAACGGAAAGATCAGTTATCTGTAAAACCCCAGGTCCCATGAGCAGGCCTAGCTTTGGGTCCGACAATGGCTCTTCACAGTGATCCCCAACCAGTAGCTTATGAGTAACATGTTGCTCCCCAACCCCTTGGATGTTGCTCCCAGTGGCCTCAAAGCAGGAGCTTATTTTTGAATTCCAGGCTTGGAGGCAAGTTTTTGTTTCATAAAAACCAGGTGCTCTGCCAAACAGAGTCTCAATGTAGGTTGACAATCCACATAGGGGCTACCAAATGGCCAATCACAGCACTTATTTGGCACCCCGAGAAAATAATACTGCAAATACAAAAGTGTTAAATTGCTCCTAATAAAATTGATTATAGTGTGAATGTAATAGATTGCCCCATCGATCTCGCCCCCTCCTTCTTACAATGTTTTTCTCTTTCCTTGCAGGTCTGTTTATTGTATTTGCAGTCAGTAGCTTTATTGCTGCAATGAAACTTCACAGCCTAACGGAAAGAATAGCCAATTTCCGAGAAAATGTTTTCACGATTGTTATTCTGGAAGAACACTATGAGGACTCCTTTTGGCTGTGTGTTGCCAGCGGAGCGACGCACGCCTTTAACATGCTGCTTATGGCAATGAGCAATATCCGTCTTCCGAAATTCAAGACTAAAACACAAGAGGCAAATGTGACGGCGGAGGATATCATGTATTAGCTATACCATAGACAAAAAGTTCTGTAAATATACGCTGTATACATATTGTATATATGGGAATTCCTATTGTGTTCCAATCCTATTAGAAGAAACCAGAATGGGATTAGAAGAAGCAGGGGATATCATCCGGAGAATGACACTGGAATCAGGGGAAAAATTGCTGCATTCCGGGCAAAAATCGTGGTGATTGTGTTTGAAGTGGCACTTTGCTCACTGCACTTACGACCACTGCTAGTTATTTTTATAGCATGCACCAGGAAATACGATAAATCCTTGCCAGCATATATATTCCCCTTTACTAAGCAAACATTTTTCAGGCAAGGTCAACTGCTGTTTAAAGGAGAACTAAACCCTAAAAATAAATGACCTTATTGCACCAGGCTAAAGTTTCAGCTTGTCAATAGCAGCAATGATCCAGGACTTCAAACTTGTCTCAGGGGGTCACCATCTTGGAAAGTGTCTGTGACACTCACATGCTCAGTGGGCTCTGATTGGCTGTTGAGAAGCTAAGCTTAGGGCTCGTCACTAATTATCCAGCAGAAAATGAGCTTCCCCTGTAATATAAGCTGATGCTACAGGTTTGCTGATTATTAAATTCTGATGCTAATTGCACTGGTTTCTGTGCTGCCATGTAGTAATTATCTGTATTAATTACTAATCAGCCTTATATTGTGACATTTCTATTCTATGTGCACTTGTAGGCAGGTGTGCCGTGAATTGTTAAGCAGTAATTAGTAGACCAGCAGTTGTTAAACATAAACAAAGTTCTATTTATTCTTTCAACACAACATGACAATCCAAGTTAACACCGACAGGCAATTTTTCAGTCATTCAATAAATGGCCACTCTTCCCAGGAACCTAGCCTTCCTTTACTTACAGGATTTCTTCAGGTATTATCTCCTAATACAAATGGGCCGCACCTGTTCCACTGGCCTCAGTGTCGGACTGGGATGCCTGGGGCCCACCAGAAAACCTTTGAGTGCGGGCCCACTCTCCAAATTATTTTTCCTTTTTTTCTTCATTCACTTTTCTTCTTTCTTTTTTATTTCAATCACTTCTCCGTACATATTATTATCCATTCTTCCCTCCATTTCCTCTCTTCTCTCTTAGAAATGGGGGAATGGCTGTGGTATAGACATACAAGGCAAATAATTGGGTGAGCAGAAGGGCCCACTGATACCTCGGCCCACCGGGAGTTTTCCTGGTGTCCCGGTGGGCCAGTCCGACACTGACTGCCCTCGATGGGATCTCACTATACCCACCTGCACTCAGCAACCCGACGCTCCTCACTGGTGCCCCTTGCTATTCCAGACAGGACTTTTCACGATGGCCACATTCCCATAGCCCTTTCTTTTACTATCCTGTTTCCAATCACTGCATCTACCGGAAGGCTAGTTCCACTTACTCGATTTGGGGCTCTTAATTGCCCTTGCTACCTATTCCTAACTACCTTGTACACCTAGTGCACACTATAACATAAATCTCCTAACTCTGGCTAAGTCTACTACTTAGGGCTGGGCTCTTCTTCCCTCCAGCAGATGTTCTTCACTGGACCACGCCCACCTACAAACTGCCACACCCATGGTTTCTTCTCATTAGTGGCAGGGGTAAAAATTACATCATTACTTAATTAATAGGACCCTACTGCCCTCTTGTGGCCAAACCCTGTAAACACACTTTTAAAACTACAATTTTCAACATTCAAAACCCATATACACACATAACAGTAGGGATGCACCGAATCCAGGATTTGGTTCGGAATTCGGCCAGGAATCAGCCTTTTTCAGCAGGATTCGGATTCGGCCAAGTTCTTCTGCCTGGCTGAACCGAATCCTAATTTGCATATGCAAATTAGGGGCAGGAGGGAAATCGCGTGACCTTTTGTCACAAACATGTTTCCCCTTCCCACCACTAATTTGCATATGCACATTTGCATATGCAAATTAGGGTTCGGATTCGGTTCGGTATTCGGCCGAATCTTTCGTGAAGGATTCAGGGGTTCGGCCGAATCCAAAATAGTGGATTTGGTGCATCCCTACATAACAGGCACATTTACATTTACACTGTCATACACTGCACTTTTCACATAATATCATCTTCACCCACCTTATACACTGTATATTGTGAGAAGGTCCCTAAGCTCAGTAAGTGACAGCAGCACAGAGCATGTGCAGTGAATCAGCAGAAAAGAAGATGGGGAGCTACTGGGGCATCTTTGGAGACACAGATCTTTACTGCTAAAGGGCGGTGGTTGCCTTGGGCTGGTACAGGATCCCAAAACATAATGTACAACATTTCTAACTACTTCTTTAGTTAAGCTTTAGTTCTCCTTTAAAGTGGAAATGTTCCCTGTTTATAATTATGTGTTATATCCAGTTTATTTCCATTTAAATGGACATCGTTTATGCTATAAAAATTAAAGCTTTGACATTCCTAGTCTTGGCTGAGCCAGTCTCCATATCCCCAAGTAAAAATTTAAACAAAAGTAAGATAAATGTGTCTCCTGTCACTCAGCTTGGTTTCCCTGGCATTTACAGTAAGCATTTAAGTACAAAGAGACTCTGATATAAACATTTGTAAGTCCATTTGAGTGACTTGTAATTAAATTGCTACTATTCCATGAGCAAATGTAAAAATATAGACTGATACAGTAGATCTCCTGTTTAACATTTTTCAAGGAATTGTATCTTCAAAGGTGGACTAAAAGCAGAACAATATTGGTAAATAAGCTATTTGCTGACTAATAAAGCCATTTTATTTCAACAGAAAACCTTTTTGTCATTTACTGCTTACTTAGAGGGACTTGGATACTATATATCAATTCAACAGGTTTTTTATCCTTTTTCACACCCACCTGGAACACATGCGGTAACATATGGGGCAACACACACCTATACATATATTTTAAGGGTATACTGTATGAAGTATAGACACATTCTGAAGTCACTGAGTCATTCTGAGCAACCATGAGTATCATTTATAGCAAGCAATCACGAGTATCATATATAGCAAGTAATCATGAGTATCATATATAGCAAGCAATCACGAGTATTATACAGTATGTAGCAAGCAATCATGAGTATCATATATAGTATAGTCAGCAATCATTCATATTGTATATAGCACTCAATCAAGAGTATCATATATAGCAAGCAATCAAGAGTATCATATATAGTAAGCAATCATGAGTATCAATTCAAAAGGCAGAATAAACGCTTGGGCAGGATCAGTAAACTGAAGCCAGCTTGGGCACTCTCAAAATGGAGGACTGGGCTTTTAAAGCTTTGGTGCCAAGATTATTTCTTTGGCGCTATTTTGTAATGTCACAATGCTCGACGTCAAGCAACAGTGTTACTTTGGCCCAGAAGCCGGAAGTGCATGCCTGCGCACAAGCAATCTTGGAGAGACCCTGCTGGGAGGTAAGAGACCTCTGCAATCTCCCAGCGTGTCTGACAGGTGGCAATGTTCTTTTTGACCTATCATCACACATGCACTCCTCTCACAAACTCTTCATTGCCAGCTATAGTGTATACCTCCTAATCACGTTACCTTCCCCTGTTTCTCTTTCTTACTGCACTACTCATAGGTTCTCCACTAACTTACACCTGAATGCTTCAGTCCCAAAGTGTTGCATGAGTGCCTAGGGTCCCACCCCAAAACACAAACTCCTCAGTGGAGCCAACAACAGCCCTTGCTGACTATTCTAACTGCCTTTCGAGCTAGCTAACACAAACGTTTCGGGGGGTACAACCTCCCTTCATCAGGATGATGAAGGGAGGTTGTACCCCCAAAACGTTGCTATTGGTGGTGTAAACAAATAAAAAGAAGGGGTGCTTTCCCCAAAATTTGTATGTGTGCGGATCCGTGAATAGAAACTCCCTGTAGGACTGTAGAAATGTTTAAATGGACATCCTGGAAGCTGCTTTTTGCCTTGAATTGATAGGGGAAGTTGTTGGTTGGGGGTAACCAACTAACCATAAGTTGGTTGATCATAGAGGGAAATCTCACCTATGAATCTGTAAAGGGGTGAGACCACACCTCCTCTTCACTGACCCAATTGGTCCCAGGGGTAAAAGACACTATTGATTTTCCAGTGGCAACTTCTGGGTCTGCCGGTAAGAGGACCAGGCCGGTTCTTTCCCTATGGCATTGAAGGTGAGGGCCTTGTCGGAGGATTTCTGTCTGGTCTGTTTAAATAAAAAGGAGCAAAAGAGCAGAAAATGATTTGGTTTCTTGGATTTGTCCTGGGAGAAAGATGTGCTCTTACCCCTACATGCCTGGTTAATAGTTTTGTCCTGTTCGGGCAACAAAAACTTTCCAGAAATAGGAATGAAGACCAGGAAGGTCTGTGCCAATTTTTAGAAGATGCACATCCAAGGCAGGTCCACAGGCAGAAAGGAAGGTCTGTGCTGAACTGAAGGGTGTGTGCCAAAGGCAGGGCACTCCTTATGCATATGTCTGATATCACACCCATACACATTATGATCGAAAACTATGGCACAAATTATTAATGCCACAAATGTTCATCCACACGTGGAGCTCCCTCCTGGTGCAGGCAACCTAATGCTTGCAGATTCCATTTTATAAAAAGAAACCGTATTGTTTGGAGGTAACAGATGCCCTTTAAGGGGGCCCTATAATGAACTCGCAGTGGTGGTCAGTAACTTGTAGATACATCACTTGTCTCAGCACAGCACCAGGCCCAGTAGGGTAGAATCTGGTGGTATATCACACAGTTGGGTTTTAATAAACTTGCTTTTTATTTTTTAATTACTGACACATCATATCTGACCTTTCGTGTAGTGACAGCTGGAAACATTGTTTGGATGACTTACACCTGCTCCCCAGCTCTAATTATCTCACAATAAAGTAACAATTGTATAGGCATGTGGCTGTGCTGGTGATAAATGTCAAAAGTCAAATATAAATTCAAAGTCAAATCAAGTTTAACTAGTAGCTAGCCTCTGGGAAGAGACTGTGGCTGTGGGATAGCAGGTATAGTAGGAGGAGATGGTGCCTATAGTAACAGTGGGGATAATAGTCTCTGGGAAGGGAGTGTGACTGTGGGATAGCAGGTATAGTAGGGAGAGATGGTGTCTATAGTAACAGTGGGATAATAGTCTCTGGGAAGGGAGTGTGACTGTGGGATAGCAGGTATAGTAGGGAGAGATGGTGTCTATAGTAACAGTGGGATAATAGTCTCTGGGAAGGGAGTGTGACTGTGGGATAGCAGGTATAGTAGGGAGAGATGGTGCCTATAGTAACAGTGGGATAATATTCTCTGGGAAGGGAGTGTGACTGTGGGATAGCAGGTATAGTAGGGGGAGAGATGGTGCCTATAGTAATAGTGGGATAATAGTCTCTGGGAAGGGAGTGTGACTGTGGGATAGCAGGTATAGTAGGGGGAGATGGTGCCTATAGTAACAGTGGGATAATATCTCTGGGAAGGGAGTGTGACTGTTGGATAGAAGGTATAGTAGAGAGAGATGGTGCCTATAGTAACAGTGGGATAATAGTCTCTAGGAAGGGAGTGTGACTGTGGGATAGCAGGTATAGTAGGGAGAGATGGTGTCTATAGTAACAGTGGATAATAGTCACTGGGAAGGGACTGTGACTGTGGGATAGCAGGTATAGTAGGGAGAGATGGTGTCTATAGTAACAGTGGATAATAGTCTCTGGGAAGGGAGTGTGACTGTGGGATAGCAGGTATAGTAGGGAGAGATGGTGCCTATAGTAACAGTGGGTTAATAGTCTCTTGGAAGGGAGTGTGACTGTGGGATAGCAGGTATAGTAGGGAGAGATGGTGCCTATAGTAACAGTGGGTTAATAGTCTCTGGGAAGGGAGTGTGACTGTTGGATAGCAGGTATAGTAGGGAGAGATGGTGCCTGTAACAGTGAGTCCCCTGACCTGCAGCCTTGTGCCTTTATATGGTCACAGAACTCCAAAGAGGCTTATAGTATATAATTTAAGGTATGGGAAATATCATCCCATATAATACTTAAGTGATACTCAGAGTTCCCTGTATAACTCAGCCTGGAACCTTGTGCCTTTATATTGTCACAGAACTCCTCAGTCACTCAGTCAGTAATACAGGTGTGGGATCTGTTATTCCGAAACCTATTATCCTGAAAGTTTCAAATTATGGAATAGCCATCTCCCATGGATTCACTTTTAACCAAATAATCCAAATTTTTGAAAATGATTTCCTTTTTCTCTGTGATAATAAACCAGTACCTTGTACTTGATCCAAACTAAGATATAAATAATCCTTATTGGAAGCAAAACCAGCCTATTGGGTTTATTTAATGTTTAAATGATTTTCTACTGCACTTAAGGTATGAAGATCCAAATTACAGAAAGATTCCTTATCCAGAAAACCTCAGGTCCTGAGCATTCTGGATAACCGGTCCCAGTATCCTAATAATTTACAGTAAGGGGTACTTTATTCCTTAAATTTACTATTACCAATAATATTCCTTGTAAGGGAGAGGGTTAAGAGCTATTTTGACCTGTCCATTGTTTGTAGTAACCCAGACATCTCTCCCACTGCTAACCAAAGGGTTAAATGCTCTTGCAGACTCTTATCAGTGTTCCGGCACCACAGATAAAGTTAATAAGTCTTAAATTGATACAAATATGTTTAGAACCCCATCACTGCTAGAAATGTCCTGCAGAAATAATACTATAAAGGTCAAGGTGATAAGGATTGGGGGTGCAGACAAATATCTCTAAGGAAGTTCCATCCATATCTAAAGTCATTGGAAAATAAGCTTCTGTTTGCAAGAAAACTTATTCCTGTTGCAGAACCATGGAGTTTGACCGCTGGAAAGACTACTTGCAGCTAGCTGCGCTAGTCCAGGAGATGGCAAGTGAGAGGAGAAGGCAAAGCCAGCAACCACCTTTAGCTTCTTCAAGTGCAGCAGATGCCAACTTGCCAGCCAAGGAGACAATTCAGACTGACAATGCCACCCCTCAGCCTTCTTTAACCAGAAAGTTGGCTAGCTGTCCAGCAGAGGAAGACAATAGTTTTTTTACCCAGAAGATGGACAACGGGAATTGGAATTACACCACTAAACATCCCTTTAAAGTTCCTGCAGCTTCTATTCTGGTTAAGAAGGACAACACCTTGCATATCCAGAAGACTATAGCAGCTGAGGTGAGGAATTACTTCCCTGAACCCCAATCAACCGGAAACCTTAATAGCCATCCTGCATGTGAGACTCTGCCTAAAAACAACACCAGCCTCGAAGTTGTGGATAGGGCAAATAAGACTGAGACTGATACCCCTGAACTTCCTTCACCCAGTACCCATTCTGCTAATGCAAATCATGGAGAGGGCAGCAAAGAAGGTAGCAAGCCAGACATGCAGTGCGGCATTTGCCCTAAAGAACAAGGTGCAACTGAGAACTTCTGCAAGTTCTGCAAGCACAACGGGGAGTCCACCAGAGTTTTTACCTCCCACACTTTGAGGAATTCGAGTGGAATCGTCATCTGCCCCGTCCTTCGCAAATACACTTGCCCCTTGTGTGGGGCAACGGGGGACGTCTCCCACACACTCAAGTATTGTCCCTTCAATGATGACAAAGGCTGTCTCTACAACAAGAGCGGGCGCAATTCTGCAGGTCGCCAAGTTAGGCGCTAATTTAAAGGGCTCATTAAAAGTCTACTTTATATCTTGTGTCTTTGAGATGCTTTGTTATACTGCCAGTTATATTACTTTGTTATATTGCTAGTTATATTACTTTGTTATATTGCTAGTTATATTACTTTGTTATATTGCTAGTTATAGTGATTTGTGTGCTGAGAAATGTATCCTTCGGTGAGATATTCAGGATAGTGAGGACTAGTGGCACAAGTAATAGCTGATCTAATACTTGGTATTTACCTTCTTGCAACTTGCCCATTGTGAATGTTCATGTGACCCTTGTGCAGGCACAACAAATAGAGAAGTTAGTCTAAAGTATTGCTCTGTTTTACCTGTTATTTCTACTAATATGTCTTTCTATTAAAGATTTATTTATATGATATGATACTATGCTCTGTTCTGGTTGGTGATGCTTTTTAAAGGGGTAGTTTCCTACAGTTTTTTAAATGTATTTGCCTTATTTTGGTTCTTTCTCGCTTTCAAATGGGGGGGCCACAAACCCCAGCAGTTAAGAAGGGATTGCTTTGTGATGCTACGATTTTATTATTCACTGTTTTATTTATATTTCTTATAATCTTATAAAAATTCCTGTCTTTCATTCAAACCACTGTCTGGTTTCTAGGGTAAATTGGATCCTAGTAACTAGATAGTTACTGGAAAGCTGCTAAGCAAAAAGCTGAACTCCAAAAATAAAAAAATGAAGACCAATTTAAAATTGTCTTATATTATGACTTTCTACATCATACTAAAAGTTAATTTTAAAGGTGAACTATCCCCATAATCGGTCCGATGTTTTTGGTTAATAAGCAAACCACGTGTCTCATGTACATAATAGGAGGCACAGAAATGAAGGATATAGATTCTGCAGACTCTGCATAAAAATTTCAGAATATTGTTATTCTGATTCTTTCCAGCTTTCAAATGTGAGTACGCTAACCCGCCAGTTAAAGGATTGCTCTGTGTGGCTACAGTTGTATTGTTGCTATTTGTTACTTATATTTCTGACCGGGCCCTCTCCTAATCATCTTTCTGTCTTTCATTCAAACCACTGCCTGTTGCTAGGGTCCAATTTACCCTAGCAACCAGGCAGTGGTTTGAATAAAAGACAGGAAGATTTTATAGAGCCACTAAGTAAATAGCTAAATAATTTAAAAAACTAAAAAAAAAAAGGGACCAATTGAAAACTGTCTAATATTGTCACTGTCTATATCATTCTAAGGGGCCGATTCACTAAAGGTTGTTATTCCTTAACGCACTGTTTTGTGCGTTATTTAAGATGCGTTATTCAAAGGGTTTGTTCACCTTCATATAATATTAGAAAATATAACAGTTCATGTAAAAATAACAAGCTTTGCCATATAAACGTTTAAAAAAATTGTGCAGGGTTGCTGCCTGGTTGATCGCAATGTTATTAATAGGGAAAAAAGATAAATATATAGGAAGGCCGGTATTTTTTTCAAGAAAAGGTGACAACCCTAGCAGTTGATGAGATATTCACCTCAAATGAATTCCTTTGCAGATGGGGCCCTTTCAACATGGACCCCCTGTTGAGGGGGGGGTTGCCGAAACGTGACTGTTGCATTTCATTATTTTATATCATACACAGGGTAGCAAGGTCTAATTTTCAAAACCAGCCAAAGTCAGCTACACAACCAGCCCAAAACTAGCCAAGAGGCACTTCAAAAGTAGCCCAAAAATAGCCCAATATGTGCAGTAAAAAAAGTCTAAAAATAAATGAATATATGTGAAATTATGCCTTTTATACATTTTCACTTTTTTGCAAATTATTCCATAAAGCAAAGATTCACCAGGGGTGTAACTACAGGGGGGGGGGGGGCATAAGACCCTAATTCATATACAATTTAAATAAATATTGTTAAAACAGGTCAACCTCTAGGTATTTTGTTGGTCAGCAGATTTTTGCCCCACAGTTGCCTGAAATTGAGGAAAGTCACCGGAAAATGCTTAAGCGTGACTGGAGACACATATTGCGCTATTTTGTTTTTGTGATTCTGGCAAATCAAAAATGGGTAAATAGATCTATGTACGCCAAACTACCAAGTTATAATTTTTTATAGAAATTGGTCAATGTTTTGAAAAATGACCAGAAAGCTTTCACTCTACAGCATCATATCTCCTACACATCATTAGGTACCTGTGCCAAACACCCTGAATATGATTGCCAGGAGTCCACTGAACAGTTTAATGCCCGATATGTATTGGTTTATCTAAGTATGTGGCATATAGGGGCCCCAAAATGTAGACACCCCATTTTAGCTAACAGTTCTGTAATTCCAAATACTGCTAAGTCAACACATCTGCATAGATTTTGGGGGGGGGGCCAAGGTAGAAAAAAGTACGTTCACCACAGAAAACCACCTATTTTTGGAAAGTGCACATTCCCCCGAATCCAAATTAGGTATGCATGTCTTTCTACTCCAAAGCACCAAGCCACAAACCATTCCTAAATTGGGCAATTTTGGTGACACTTCCAAAAATCACCTCAAACTTCCACCCTGCAGCATCGTATTTGCCACATTTTCTTAGGTATAAAGATATAAAATATGAAAGTTGGCCAGATCTCGATCGGATGGGACTGAAAATCCCGTTGGATTGCGGCCGCATCTGTTCGATCCTACCACCCGTTACCATTTGTTAGGATCTGATCATTGGGCCCTAGGGCCCACGATCGGATCAGCCCAATATTGCCCACCTCAAGGTGGGCATATAGGGGAGAGATCCGCTCGTTTGGCGACATCGCCAAACGAGCGGATCTCTCTGTGTATGGCCACCTTAAGAAGTCGGGTCCTGCAACAATCGCATCACAGGACCCAAGTGGCAGCAATCTAAGCTTGTTGTCTAGGGGGTTGAGCAGTCAGGAGAGCCTCTCTGCACTTTGTTTAAACAAAGAACGTAGCTCCTACGTTCTTGGCACTTACAGCCTTTTTTCTTATAGAACTTAGGAGCTATGTTTTTGGCAGGGAAAGGGTTAAACTTGGCAGTGGGCAAATTGTTAAATAAAAGCTTTCTGAAGCTTATTTCTGATTGGCTGCTTCTCCTGTCAGTCTGCTTCTTATCCCTAGTCAGCGTGGTTAATTTGCATACACACTGCTCTGTAGGGCGGGGCTTGGCCAGCATGTGAGTAGAGGAGAACTCTTCTGATGGAACTCTGTGTGGCAGCATGTATGCACGGAGAAGTTTGTTATGTGAAGGGGCTGACTTGAAGGAGGTGAATGTTTAGTTCTTTGTGTGTGTTGGGAGAACAGTGGGTCATTTTCACAGGTAGGGTTGCCACCCGGCCGGTATTTTACCTGCCTAGCCGGTAAAACACCTAACAAGGCCGGTATTATAAATGTAATGCAATGTAGCTGCCGGTAAATTTGTAATACCCTTAAAAAGACCCTCTCAGCCTGCCCCCAATCCCCTGTAAACTTACCTTGTCCTTCAGTTTTTGTCCTGGCTGTGACGTGGCCCCGCCCCTTTGTGGCACAACCACGCCCCTTTTGACATCACATCACACCCCTTTTTGTAGCCGGAAATTTTTTTGCAAAAGGTGGCAACCCTATTCACAGGGTGGGAAGAGCAGGGTGCAGGTGCACAGGCTTGTGTGAGGCTGAATGAGGGAGGAACGCTGTGTGAAGGTACAGAACGCATTTTAGGACATTGTCAGGGGAAATCCATGTCCTGTTTTCAATCTCCTATGCTACAAGAATGCAATGTCTCCTGCTTTTCCACTCACCCCTCCTCAAAGCAGACTTCACACCGTCCTGGGTCCTCGCTCCTCCCTCCTCAGCCATCAGCTCTAGCTAAAATTTGATTGGTGCAATTAAAAAACCTAAAATGCCTATTGGCTAAAAGAACCTAGGATGGATGGCTGAGGAGTGAGGAGCAAGAGCTGACGGCTGAGGAGGGAGGAGTAAGGTGGGACGTCAGCCTCGGAGGATAGATGAGTAAAAAAGCATGCCATGTTGCATTCCTCTGGCTTAGGACAGCGCATGGAGGACAACGATTATCCCTGACGATGTCCTAAAATGTGTTCTGTATGAAGGTACACGTTTGTGATCCACAGGGAGGGAGGAGGAGTTCATGGAGTGTCTGTGTGTGAGGGAAGGTAAAGTCAGAGCTGGGTGGAAGGTCTGTTACTTGTGGGGACATGTCGGGTGGCTAAACATGAACAAAGGCATTGGGGATGGAGCAGTGATGTCAGGGTGGGCATGAGGACACACAAAGATGTGGAGTTATGATGCCGGATCAAGGTTGTTGCATCACTTATAAGCAACTAGCTGGATTTCTGTCCAGTTTTCACAATGTTTTAAATGGGACAGAACAGACAGTCCTTTGACAAACTGAAATGTCCAGTTGAAACCCAACACAGCTGGAAACCTTACCTCTATCTATTACCTATTCTGCCCGATGAGTAAGACTAATCCTTTAACTACAGATAACGGCTCATTTATACAGAAATCAGTTATCCAGAAAGCTCTGAAATACAACAATGCTCATTTAAAAAAATGATATCTTGTTTTTGATTGATTTGCTTATTTCTGTTTCTGTAATCACAATAAATTAACTGCACTTCATAATAACTAATCCATGACAAGGTGTGTATTTTGGTGTTTAATTGGTTTTCATTTTTTGGCCACAGGCCCAGACTGGCAATCTGTGGGTTCCAGTAAATGCCAGCTGCGGTAAGTTGCCATAGACAGTCAATATTTATTTAGCCATTGAGGGGCTGCTTGGGTCTCTGTGTACTTGGAATGTCGGGGCCTATTGTGAAGCCCAGTTCAGACCTGGAGGGTGGCTGTGTTATAATGGGGTTTGTGAAGAGAAAATTTAAATTTTTGTACTTAGGGGGTGCTGGTGAATAGCCTTGTGTGGATGGAGACGTCACTTTCAGGCAGGACTAAGCTGACATGAAATTTTTCAGTGTTTGGGGGGTAAGTTGCAAGTAGATATAAAAAGCAGACAGCCCTGGGATTTATTATTAACCTTCAACACCTGTGTCAATGAAGGAAAATATGTATATTGTTTTGATTATAGAATCATATAGGACGTTGCAGTGGTATTTATTTCTATTCACATATATTAAGGGATTTGTACACACACAAGACACAGAATACCAGCTACAGGGATTTTTTTAATTGTTTTGAAAAGTAGGGTCCAAAAGCAGAAGAATTCCCTGGCACACAGGGATATTTGTTGTGATACAGGTATGGGACCTTTTATCTTTATAACTTAAGTCTACTAGAAAATGAAGTAAACATTAAATAAACCCAAGTACACGCTACTGTTTTATTACTACAGAGAAAAAGGAATTTTTTTTTAAAAAATTTGGATAAAATGCAGTCTATGGAGACAGCCTTTCTATCATTCTGGATAATGGGTTTTTGTATAATGCATCCCATACCTATAGTTCATGTTTACTGTGGGCAAGAAATCTCATGAAAATGCTTTCTCCTTGCCAAAAAACCACAGTGGTGATCCAACTTAATATAAGGAAAAGAAGGCAACTTTACTGTGATTAATTTGGATTGCGGCATAATATTTTAGGCAAGGGGAATGCATTTTTGGCTGACTTGTCACCAGTGGCAGGATAGATTCACCACAGGCAACAAATCTCCATGTGTTTGGGTTATACTATAATTATACCAAACCAAAGGTATAAGTTATTAGATTCTCTCATTCACTCCTATGGCTCATACACAGGGTTGTTGTTTTAATGCAAGGGGAGCGCAGGAAGAGACTTACACTATTAATTTAAAGGGGTCCATACTGACACGAATGCAGGTGGAATTCAACATTCTGTGTTTGGCGCTTACATGGGCCTGTGTCGGTATGGAGGCCATTTAAAAGAGATTTGTGTGCTTCTTCCTGTGCTCCACTGTGGCTGAACGCATTTAAATTTAATGCAGGGGAGTGCACGGTTAAGTGCTCTTGAGGAAGATGCTTTTAGTTGCTTTTAGAAATGCATATAAATGCCCAAAGTGCATTTCTGAAGTTTGAAAATCACATAAAAATACCCATAAGGAAGAGCCCTAAGGGCTCTTACACAGGGCCGTTTTTGCCTGAGCTCCCCTGCGTTGCACTTTCTTCCGTTCAGCCACAGGGGAGTGCAGGAGTAGACACAGTCAATTATTTTGAAGGGGTCTGTACTAACTCAGAGGCATGTATGCCCTGAACGTCGGTGAAATGCAACATTCTGTGTCTCAACCTGCGTTTGGCGCTTACATGCGTCTACTCCCGCACTGTCCTGCGGCTGAGCAGAAGAAAGCGCAATGCAGGGGAGCACAGGCAAAAACTGCGGTGTGTAAGAGCCCTTAGGATAAGACTCCACAAGAAATTTCGGATGCAACAGAAATAAGGTAAGTAATGGAAATGTCGGGTGAAGTCACAGCGTTGATCCGAGGCGACACGACTATCAGATGTAGATGCAGATCTAAAGATCATCATCATGTTATTCTACTATAAGCTCCACACATACTCCAATAGTATCGCTGCGGAGCGCCGTCCAAAGCAGTCACGGAGTCAGGCGTTTCATTATCAAGATGTTGGCTTTATTAACATCAGGTTTACTGACACGAAACGCGTTAGTTGTAATCCCCCTCCACTGTACTTTTAATGCGCTTAATAAAGCCAACATCTTGATAATGAAACGCCTGACTCCGTGACTGCTTTGGACGGCGCTCCGCAGCGATACTATTGGAGTATGTGTTAAGCCGGCTAGAAGGAGCCAGATGTATCGCGAGAGCTGCGACTCAGCAGGAGCCGGCGTACCACGGGTGAGCTCCGCCATTAACCGCATCGTTTCTGTGTTTGTTACTATAAGCTCCAACCTGTTATGTATAGCCTGCGGGAAGAAGAAAAGTGTCTAGTATGTAAATCAGACTGAAAAACCCGAATAAGCATGCACATCCACATGCATCTGATCCACTTGCTGTTTTGATTATCCTCTGATAGGATAAAATGCGCACACATGTACTTCACCCATTACATAATGGCCTTGTACACTTACAAAAAAACATTGCAGATCCCTTCTGTGTTTTACATTTGTGCAGGGGAGCGCAGTTAAAAATGCTAATCTGTAAAAGCCCTAAAAATTACAGCAACTCTCTGCACTCCAAAGCAAAGTGCAGATACCTGCTTCCCCCAAAGAATACCATACTATCTGCATTTGCAGTTCTCAATAGAGCCCTTTACTTTAACACTTTGTCTGCCAAGCACATACACTGTATATGTTGGCAGGCAAGGACTCTATCTGTCAAGAATGTACTAGGAACGTTCTTGAGCAGATTTGCACTTCTCTCTGCATTGGTGGCTGCTGCTGCATCTGCATAGAGTTATAAGCAATGACAGCCCCCTGGGCACTGAGACTGGGGGCTGTCATATTGTTCCTGCAATGTGATTTTTACAGGACAGACGTCTAAGCAGCAGATACAACTGGATTGCACATCTGCTGTTATGCCGGCTCCCCTCTCACCCCAGCTGCTCACACTCACTTCCTGCTGTACAGCACACTGCACATGCCCACCTTCAGGATGCCTCCAGTGATGCCTGTTCTGTCCTCGCTACGTATTACCCTGGGGCAGTGTGTAGTTTGACATGCAGCTAAACCTTCCCACAATCCAATAAAGAGACTAAGCTTGGAGTCTGTAGATTTTACTGGATAGGCAAGTGGAATAAGGTAAAACTGTAATACAATAATATAAAATATAATAAGTAAGTTTTGCAATGAACTATCAAATTATGCAAATAAACATTTATGCATATACATGCAACATCAAAATGCTAGCTGGCATGAAATATCTATGCAGCAATGTCTCTGGGGGGTGCTGGCAATTGTAAAGGTGCTTGGTGCAACTATTTAGCTTACCAGCGATTCTATCATAAAGGGAGATGCAAACTGTGTCTTTTCAGCAGCATGGATGGTGTAAAATGGAGTCCTGGCTCCCACAAGGCATTGCATTAGGTCACATGGTGGCAGTACGGTAGCCTAATCAGTTCAGAATACTGCTGTAAGCACTATGGGGTGAAGAATAAGTGACCTTGTGCACTTACAGAAAATATCCACAGGAGGGAGCCCACAGCAAGAGAATAGGGAAATCCCAAATATGGTAAAAGCGTATGCTGGAGACATGACACTCCCCGTCTGGCATCTATAGATGTCACCACTTTATTCCTCAGGAGATAAGTAAAGTCAGTTCAGAAACTGGTCTGAAGAACAATTTTGTTTTCTCATTGTTTGGAGGTTTTGACCTCAACCTTTCGGACTCTTCCATCCTCACTTGGAAATGTATTGCTGACAAGACCCAAGGACCATACGCTCCTCTGTGACTGACAGTCTTTCAACAGAACAACATTACTAGGTTTGAGGTTGGGCTTGGTAGTTTGCCATTTGCAAAGTGGCTGCAAAGTGGAGATGTATTGCTTTCTCCATCTGTCCCAGAAGGTATTTGCAAGGTGGCCTCCTACTCTCAATAGGGCAGTTTGGTCAAGGAATGAGTGAAGCTTCCTCAAAGTGCTGTCTTTAGGGACGAGTTTGTTTCCTATGATCTCTTTGGAATAGGTCTCTTGTTGTACAGTGCGGATGATGACATATTTTGCTTTCTGAAGTTCTGCCACTGTGTAGACCTTATGGCAGTGATGCCATCCTTTGCAGGTACTTACATTTATAAATGAAGTATGTTTGAAGGAGTGAGCTATGTGGGTTAAGCAAGTGACAGCTCAGATGAGTGATTTCCAAGTTGAGAATCTGTTAAATCTGCTGGACTTAAGTTGGTTGTCAGTGGTCGGACGTTGTATGACACGTAGACACTTGTGAACAAATTTCACCATTTGAATTGGCATCTACTAGTTCAAATGTCTCGCTTTCAGGATTTCAGTTTGCTCTGTGTTGTACAAGAATGTTGGTCCTGTGAGCCAAGACGTGTCTTTAAGCTGACTTGAGGCAACAGCTCTGGTTGCATGATCTGCAGGGTTGCAGTCTGTGGGTACATAGTTCCACTGTCCTGGATGTGTGGATCATCTAATTCTGAGCACCCTGTTGCTGACAAATAGAGATGTCGCGAACTGTTCGCCGGCGAACTTGTTCGCGCGAACATCGGGTGTTCGCGCTCGCCGGAAGTTCGCGAACGTCGCGCGACGTTCGCCATTTTGGGTTCGCCATTGTTGGCGCTTTTTTTTGCCCTCTCACCCCAGACCAGCAGGTACATGGCAGCCAATCAGGAAGCTCTCCCCTGGACCACTCCCCTTCCCTATAAAAACCGAAGCCCTGCAGCGTTTTTTCACTCTGCCTGTGTGTGCTGAAGAGATAGTGTAGGGAGAGAGCTGCTGCCTGTTAGTGATTTCAGGGACAGTTGAAAGTTTGCTGGCTAGTAATCGTTTTGATACTGCTCTGTTATTGGAGGGACAGAAGTCTGCAGGGGTTTGAGGGACATTTAAGCTTAGGTAGCTTTGCTGGCTAGTAATCTACCTTCTACTGCAGTGCTCTGTATGTAGCTGCAGTGGGCAGCTGTCCTGCTTCTGATCTCATCTGCTGACTGCTGCAATAACAGTAGTCCTTGTAAGGACTGCTTTTATTTATTTTTTTGTTGTTTTACTACTACTACTACTACTACTACTATAAGAGCCCAGTGCTATTAGTCTAGCAGTGTTGGGGAGTGGGACTGGTGTGCTAATCTGCTGCTCCTAGTAGTTCAGCAGCACCAACTTTAATTTTTTTTTTTAATATTCATTTTTTTTTATTTTACTTTTTTTATTTTACTACCGCTGTAGTAGTGTATAAGTTGACCTTTTAGGCATTATTTGCCCTGTAGGCATTATTTGCACACTGTTTTCTTCAACCCGCCATCTAGCTGTGTGACCTTGTTCACATTCTGTCTAAATATCCATAATATTACCGTCTCCAGAAAAAACACCGGAGTGACTTTTTTCAAGCAGCATTCATATATTTTACGTAATCTGTATCCACCGCTGTACTAGTGTATACGTTGACCTTGTAGGCATTATTTGCACACTGTTTTCTTCAACCCGCCATCTAGCTGTGTGACCTTGTTCACATTCTGTCTAAATATCCATAATATTACCGTCTCCAGGAAAAACACCGGAGTGACTTTTTTCAAGCAGCCATAATATATTTTACGTAATCCGTATCCACCGCTGTAGTAGTGTATACGTTGACCTTGTAGGCATTGTTTGCCCAGTTTTTTTGGCCGCAGCCACTGAAGCACAGAGGCCAGAAAAAATATGCCATATAAATGCTGAAAATAGTCATTTTTTGCCATACGTTGACTCAACGTATATGGCAAAAAATTACTATTTTCAGCATTTATATGGCATATTTTTTCTGGCAACTGTGCTTCAGTGGCTGCGTCCAAAAAAACTGGGCAAACAATGTCTACAAGGTCAACGTATGGCGAAAAATGACTATTTTCAGCATTTATATGGCATATTTTTTCTGGCAACTGTGCTTCAGTGGCTGCGTCCAAAAAAACTGGGCAAACAATGCCTACAAGGTCAACGTATGGCAGTTGTTTAAAGAGAACAGTAGATTACTAGCCAGCAAAGCTACCTAAGCTAAAATGTCCCTCAAATCCCTGCAGACTTCTGTCCCTCCAATACAGAGCAGTATCAAGCAGATTACTAGCCAGCAAACTTACTATCATCTGTCCCTGAAATCACTAACAGCTCTCCCCCTACACTATCTCTTCCAAGCACACACAGGCAGATTTTTCAGATACATTTTTGCCCTTGATCCCCCTCTGGCATGCCACTGTCCAGGTCGTTGCACCCTTTAAACAACTTTAAAATCATTTTTCTGGCCAGAAATGTCTTTTCTAGATGTTAAAGTTCGCCTTCCCATTGAAGTCTATGGGGTTCGCGAACCGTTCGCGAACCGCTCGCGTTTTTGCGCAAGTTCGCGAATATGTTCGCGAACTTTTTTTCCGACGTTCGCTACATCCCTACTGACAAAAACATAAAACCTTCTGGTTTCATTATAGATGTAGCCTAGTACTACCTTGCTGTCTGTGTAGAATACAGTCTCTTTGAGTTCTATGCCTGTCTCTGTTGTAATGAGCTCTGCTAGCTCTACGGCTAGGACTGCAGTTCTAGTCTGGGTATAGTGTGTTCTGGGGTAGGCGCCAGTTTTGCCTTGCCCAAAACAAACCCAATGTGACATTGTCCATAGATATCCTCAGTTTTAAGGTATGCTACAGTAGCTATGGCCTTAACCGAAGCATCAGAGAGCACGCAAAGTCTTTGGCTTTGTACCTCTGTAGAAGGTACCGGGGCATATGGACGTGTAACACAAAGGTTGTCAAGAGCCTTTAGGGAACTTCTCCATTCTCCCCACAAATTACCTTTGTCAGGAGCCAGTGGGGTGTCCCAATCAGATGATTCCAGGGTTAAGTCTCTTAAAAGTGCTTTACCTTGTATGGTGACAGGAGCAGCGAATCCTAGGGGATCATACAGGCTATTTATTGTGGACAGAACACCTCTGCAAGTGAAGGGTTTTTCTTCTCTGTTTACTTGGAAGGCAAAGGTATCAGACTTTAAGTCCCACAGAAGCCTAAGGCTCTGGTGTACAGGTAAGGAATCAGCTCCCAAGTCTAAGTCTCTTAGATCATTTGAATGGTCTTGGGAAGGGAAGGCTTCCATCACTGCTTTGCTATTAGAAGCTATTTTGTGGAGCCTGAGGTTGGAGCAGGCAAGTGCTTCTTGTGCTCTTTTGAGAAGGCTGACTATGGCTTTATTTGAGGGTGAGGACTTTAAGCAGTAATCCACGTAGAAGTCTCTTTCTACCAATTGTGCAACATCTGACCCATACCTTACCTCACATTCCTGAGCAGAGTGCCTGAGCCCGTAAATTGCGACTGCGGGTGAAGGACTGTTGCAGAAGATGTGCACCCTCATGCGGTACTCTGCGATGTCTTTAGAAGGATCGTTATCTCTGAAACAAAGGAATCTCAGGAAATTTCTGTCTTTCTCTCTGAAACAATGAAACATTTGTTGAATGTCAGCAATAAAGCCAATAGAGTCGTTGCGGAAACAAAGGAGAACTCCCAAAAGTTTGTTATTGAGGTCAGGGCCTGTGAGGAGAACATCAGTTAGGAAAACACCTTTGAATTTGGCACTGGAATCAAAGACTCTAATCTGTCCTGGTTTCTTTGGGTGATACACCCCAAATATTGGTAGGTACCAGCATTCCTCTGAGTCTTTGAGGGTGGGTGCTATCTCTGCATGGTTATTCTCAAATATTTTTTCCATGAAAGAAAAGAAGTGATCTCTCATCTCTGGTCTACTTTGAAAGTTGCGTCTGAGAGAAGAGAAACATTTAAGGGCTTCCTCTCTGTTATTAGGTAGTTGTTGTCTCTGAGGCCTAAAGGGTAGAGGGGCGACCCAACTGTTTGACTCGTTTTTAACTAGTTCTTGTTCCATTATTTTTAGAAAGAGTTTGTCTTCGATAGACATTGCCAATTGGTTATCCTCTTTTGTTCTCTTTTGTTCTTCATCCCAAATGATCTTGATCACTGTCACAGGTGAAACTATCATCAGAAAGGTGGAGGGGTGTGTGTCCCAGGCTGGTGCTGTAAGGTTTTTCTTTTATTAAGAACTGATTGTGGCATGGTGGAAAAATGAAGGGGCGTCCATTCTCTAATGTATTTGTGAGCATGCTGTTTACGCAGGCTGGTTTGTGTACACTTCCAAGGCAAGCATCTCCAATTATGACCCATCCGAGGTCTAGCTTCTGGGCATAAGGTGCATTGTGAGGGCCATTTATCTGGTCCCTTGCTTTGTGGACCCGCAGGATATCCCTTCCAAGGAGAAGCATTATCTGAGCCTTAGGGTCGAGTTCGGGGATTAAGTGCATTATGCGTTTCAGGTGTACATGATGCTTAGCTATGTCCGGTGTAGGGATTTCAAATCTATTATCTGGGATCTGGATGCATTCAATTATAGTTGGTAAGGGTAGGCATACCTTTCCATCTATGGACGCTACTTGATATCCGGATGCCCTTCTTCCTGCTGTCTCGACAACTCCTGAGCATGTCTTTAGAGAGTAAGGAGTGTTTGGGCCCTTGATTTTAAATGCATCAAAGAAGGCTGGGCAGGCTAAAGATCTGTTGCTCTGGTCATCCAGGATTGCATAGAGCTTAATGCTTTTATCTGTTTGGCCTGTCGGGTATACTCTGACCAGGCAAATTTTGGACAGGATCTGCCTCTTACGGCACCATTGCAGATTTCTGTGCATTGGGAAGTGATTTCTTGTGTGTTTGTGACAGTGCTATCTTCCTCCCCGCCATGCTTGCTGGCGCTCTTGGTGTAAGGTACAGTCCATGTCTGCATTTCAGAAGGGGGTGAGGCTTCTGGTGTAAAGGACACTGCTTACCAGGGTCTTTATTCCTTGTCTCCTCATGAGAAGGTTCTGCAGATCTGTGAAAGGAATCTAAAGAGGAAGCATTAGTTTTGTGTACTGTTACTGCTGCTTTGCGAGTATTAGGTACTGAAGGGGTGGCATGTGGCAAAGTGAAATCAAAGCTGGGGTCATTTCTCATCTTGGCTTGTTGGTATACAAAGTCCATGAATACGGTGAAAGGAGGAAATGGAACATTGTGCATTTCTATTTTGACCCGTGTGCCATCCACCGCTCTTGTAAGTTATAGGGCAATTTTTGTACTATGGGGTTAACACCTCTGGCTGTGTCTAGGAATGCAAGCACCAGTAAGTCTCCTTCAGCTTTGGCTACTTGTAGTTCCATTAACAAGTCACTTAATTCCCTAAGTGTTTGGTAACTTTTATTGGTTATTTTAGGGAAGTCATCAATTCTCTTGAAGAGTGCATTTTCTACAACCTCTGCTGAGCCTTAGCACTCATTAAGTCTGTGCCTGATCATTCTGAGACCAGTCTCTGGGTGATTTATGTTAATAACTCTGATCCTTTTGGCATGCTCTGCAGACTCAGTTCCTAGGTATTTGATAAGGAGGTCTATTTCCTCACTGTATGAAATGTCTAAGTCTCTGATAGTGTTCCGAAAGGAGGATCGCCAGGCTCTGAAGCTTTCTGGGTGGTCGTTAAACTTTACAAGTCCCTTTGTGACTAGCTCACGTCGTGCAAAGAACTTGGCAAAGTCCATTGTTACCTGGTTACTACCAGGATAAGAGGGTGGATGAGTTCATTTTGCACTCATATATACACACTCACAACTTTTAGAAGTGTGTTCACAATCACTACCTTTTTGAAACTGGTTTTCCCCCTAAAAACTGCGTATTTTGGCAGCGTGACTATGGGATGACTATTTTGACCACTAATCACGCAATTTTATCCCTTTATTATTGTTCCTTATGTGTTTTATGGCTCTTACAGATGAGAATTTTTACCTGCGTTCCCCTGCATTGCGCTTTCTTCTGTTTAGCCACAATGGGAGCGCAAGAGTAGATGCACTGAATTATTATCAATGGGGCAATTATTGTCAATTGACAATAATTCAGTGCATCTACTCCTGCACTCCCCTGCGGCTGAACGGAAGAAAGTGCAATGCAGGGGAGCGCAGGTAAAAGGGCTTGTCTGTAAGAGCCCTTAGAATAGCATTGCAGTTTGGTACTTTGGTGTAGAAAGGTGTCTTTTTCCCTTGTTGATCAGGTGCAAATTGATATACAATATTTTCATTTGGGGTCCATACATAACCACATACTTTTTTTATATCTATGCATATTGGGCATCAAACTGTAGACTTCCTGGTGTTCAGAACATTTTTCAAAAACTGGTTACTTTAGGAAAGCATATCAACAGGGTAGTTTGCTTAGATGTTATATAATTTTCCTGAGTAAACCAAAAATTCCCCCAGGAAAGGCCCCTAAATTTAAAGAGCAAAAAATGTTAAAAACTGTCTGGTACCAAATTGGCTGGCAGTGAAAGGGTTAATGTCAACTACCCCTTTAAAGGAAAGTTTGAAAGGGGTGGTTCACCTTTAAGCTAACTTTTAGTATGTTTTAAAAATGCCTAATTATAAGCAACTTTTCATTTTGCATTTTTTTTTGTTTTAAACTTCTATGCCTTCTTCTTCTGACTCTTTCCAACTTTCCATTAAAAAACCTGCTCTCTAAGGCTACACATTTATTGTTATTGCCACCTTGTGGGAGGGGCTTCCAGATTTTAAAGGGGATCTTAACCCCAATTAACACTCACCACCAGAACACGGTGATAAAAATAAAACAGAAAATTTTATTCACACAGGACACAGGGTTCTTACAACAGACGCACTTCACCAGCAATTACTTCTTCAAACACTTCCAATTACCATTGTTTCAAAGAATCAGTTCTGAATAGGCACACCTGCTTTAGGAACTTGGATTACACCTAACCGCCTAGTGGTCCAGTATATACTACGCCCGTATCCCCCCACTCTCCAATAGTGGCCCAATACTTTCTGGGTGATACCCCTCCACTCTTCCAGGTTAGGACCCTTTATCCATCCAAGTCCTGTCCAGAGACCCAGGTGTCCTTCCTACCTTGTCCTAAACTATCACTGATTCCTTTACTTACAGAGTGTCTGTAGGAAACTATTTCCACCTTTCTCCTTGATGGGGCCACAACTGCCCTTACTAAATAATCGCGCTGTCTCGTGCACCTAGTGCTTGCTTACTTGCTTACCTGTCATTGGATAACATGTTTTTTTCAAAATGCATCAGTTAATAGTGCTACTCCAGCAGAATTCTGCACTAAAATCAATTTTTCAAAAGAGCAAACAGATTTTGTATATTCAATTTTGAAATCTGACATGGGGCTAGACATTTTATGTCAGTTTGTCAGTTTCCCAGCTGCCCCCAGGCATGTGACTTGTGCTCTGATAAACTTTAGTCACTCTTGCAAGTTGGAGTGATATTGACCCCCTCCTCTACCCCCCCTAACAAAAGAACAATAGGAAGGTAACCAGATAGCAGCTCCCTAACACAAGATAACAGCTCATTGGTAAAAAAAAACACTCAATAGTAAAAGCCAAATCCCACTGAGACTGATTCAGTTACATTAAGTAGGAGAGATAACAGCCTGCCAGAAAGTAGTTCCATCCTAAAGTGCAGGCACACGTCACATGACTGGGGCAGCTGGGAAACTGGCAATATGTCTAGCCCCATGTCAGATTTCAAAATTGAATATAAAAAAATCTGTTTGCTCTTTTGAGAATTGGATTTCAGTGCAGATGTCTGCTGGAGCAGCACTATTAACTGATTTTGAAAAAAATGTGTGTTCCCATGACAGTATCCCTTTAAACTAAACTAAAACATCACTGCCATCTAGTGGCGATTTACACCAATTACAACCAACATTTTTAAACACACAAACATTTTACATTCATGCACATTTTTGTCACTTACAAGATAACAACATTTTCACATAGCACACTTCTCATCTGGTATACCCCCTTACAACCTTATTAGTCATCTTTCTATTCAGGCCTCTTCTATTCATATTCCAGCCTCTTATTCAAATCAATGCATGGTTGATAGGGTAATTTGGACCCTAGCAACCAAATGGCTGAAATTGCAAAGTTGGAAAAAATTCTGGCCTTCCTATGTTTATATTTCTGCCTTTTTATAACATTGACAACATGCATCATTTTTACTGGCTGGCTTGTATAATAGCAGCCAGGTGAAACCCGTATCTACATGGCTGTGTGGTTTGGCGTCAAATACACAGAAAGATGTGCTTAATATATACGCTTATTTGCATAGTAAAAATGTGTTCGATTTGGATATGGTGGATCTTTTTACCTATGTGAGACTCTCAAGTAATGAGCACAAGATAGCAGCCAATGCAAGGGAGAAATTAACCAACTGGGTTGTTTGTTTAGGAGAAATTAATCAATGGCCTTTGAACTTATGTGACCACTTACAAGTGCACAAGCAACCAATGAATTACAAGGGGGAGGGCATTATCAATGTCCAACAGGAAACAAGTAAGCCAGAGAGAGATGATGTAAGCATGTAGGAAGTGTGGGTTTAAAACAGGCCACTCCCATTCTTCAGAAAACTGATCAGAGAAACAGGAAAAGGACAGATATACTGTAAATGGTATATAAACTAGCTTTTACAATTACCTTTTTAATTTGTTTGATGTAAAATGGGTTTTATGACACATTGAGAGCATTGTTAGTGGTTTCATAAGATTTGGACAACCCCTTTAAATTACTTAATAGTTTTTTATGGGGCCTCACAAAATATCTTATGTGCTTCCCACCACCACAGAGATGGTCCTGCATAGCCCATTTTTACTATGGGATCCATCCAGCTTGACATAATCGGTCCAGCCATTTAGATAAGGTACTAAAAGCCTTTTCTAATTCAAGTTTCTTTCTTGTTTCCTATCTAGACTGAACAAAGTATGGAAATTTGTATAAAGGAACTTTTTCTACACAAGCTATTAGCTCTGCCCAAGGAGCAGTAAGGAGAAAATGAATAAATAGAACTCCCTCATAGAATTCTGTTAAGTTGTAAGAGTTGTAGCAAATTTCTACAGCTTGCCACTTTTGGATACAAATTTGACAGAGGGGATCATAATAATATCATGTAGAAGTACATAAAAAGCAAAAATATGTGCAAGCTGCCATTTTTTTCATGAAAGTTTATTAAAATCCAAATGCCAAAAACTTGAAAAATTTGAGGGTTTTTTTTACTGTAAAATCAGTATTTTTAGTGAAAAAAAATGTAAAATTTTTCATGATTTATTATATCATGAGGATGGAAAAAGTCTGAATCCGAAAATCCGGCATCTCAGACCTGCCAAGGTTTAGAGCGGGCAAAAGGGGCATCTGCCCAGGGCCCACTTATTTTGGGGGCCCACTACTGACTTAAACATTTTTTTAAAATTTTTAATAGCTATAAGATACCTGTCTGAGCTCCCTCCCCCTCGGATTCTCTCGCACACACACCCCTCCCCCAATATGGTGCCACGTGGGAAACTGCAGGAAACATAAATATAACCAGATAGAGGAGGTGCAGTCCTGGGGGAGCCGATGCATCGCGTTGACACATAACACCACACGCCACGCTGCCTGCTCCTGCACATACATGTCATGAGCCAACCGCTATTTCACCACACTGCACTGAGTCTGTCGCACTCGCACACATTGGGTTCCGCAGCTGTTCCACTTTTGCACACATTAGCCCCAGGTCCCAGCTAGATGAGCCAGGTACCTTCTCTAACCTCCTCCTGGTCTATCTATAATATTTCTCTCTCTCTGTCTATCAATCTCTCTGTCTATTGCTTTCTCCCTCTCTATGACTTCCCTCTTTATGGGGGAAATTTACTAAAGGGCGAAGTGGCCAACGCTGGCAAAAATTTGCCAGCGTGACGCCATTTCGGCACTTCACCGATTTACTAATGGTAACTGGTGTAAATTCGCTTGCATATTAGATAGACTCTGGCGCAACTTCGCACTCTTAACGCCAGCCGAATTTTTGGTCTAGCAAAAGAGCGTTACTACGCAAATTCACTACGTTTTTTATTTTACTGACTGTTACCTCTATCGCCAGACTTGCCTTCTCCACCTCAGACCAGGCAAAGTGCAATAGAGTAGATAGGAGTTCCTCAAAAAAAAAGTTGAACATTTTTCTAAGTCCCAAAAA
Organism: Xenopus laevis; assembly: GCF_017654675.1. NCBI lineage: Eukaryota > Metazoa > Chordata > Amphibia > Anura > Pipidae > Xenopus > Xenopus laevis. Next base: position 19,242,409 of record NC_054372.1, read on the forward strand.
AAAGCTGGTATTTTTTTCCTATTTAAAGGTTGATAGACTGAAAAAGATCGTAAAATTTTTTTTGGGGTACCCTCCTTCCCCCCTACATTTGCTAACATATGGCACATAAACTATACTGTGGGCACATGTGTAGGGCAATATAACAACTTTATATGATTTTATTAAGGTTCCCTGGGCTTGTGTAGTGTAATATATTTGCTGCAACATATACGTCCATTGTACTTTAACTGCACGCCGTATGCTAATTAGCCAACGCTAGTGTAACTTCAAACTGCTGAGCATAATTTCGCCAGCATTCTGTACCCTGTGCGCAACTTCGGATCTTCGTGAATTAGCGTTGTCCAGACGAATTTACGCCTGGCGAAGTGTTGTGATGTGCGCAAAGCCAGCGCTGGTGAATTTTTGCCGGTTATTGAATTTGCCCCAATGTCTCTTTCTATCCCTCTGGTTTATTATGAATGCAAGGTCCCATGTTAGAAATGCTGATTCCCAAAGCTGACTGGCATTTCTTACAGTGCCCACTCATTTTGGGGCTCACTGTCAGTGACTGCATAAATATTTAAAAAAAAAATGTTTTGGTTTGCCACCCTGTGGTTCCTCTGGCATGGCCCATTGTTACAACTAGCCCCCCTAAATTCTGTGGGTTTTTATATATGAAATAATCTTTGTGCCATCCTGCTATGCCTTCTGAGGCTATTTATATATGAAATAATATTTGTGCCATCCTGCTATACCTTCTGAGGCTATTTATATATGAAATAATATTTGTGCCATCCTGCTATACCTTCTGAGGGTATTTATTTATGAATTTATGGGGAATTTATACAAGGAATTGCCACTGTACCATCTTGCTATGTGTTCTGGAGGAATACATGAAATTGCCACTCTGTTCATTTATATATTTACTGATAGTGTAACTGTAACATGGGGAATGTTCTAATAGCAGGAATGTCTCCCAAAGTGGTCTTGCTGGCATGTTTGGAGTTAATGGAGTGCTTATTGTACATTTTTGATCTAACTGACACATCTGGAATTGAGGGCTCATTGGTAATTTCTACAGTGATTATACTGGTATAACTTGGGTTAATAAACAGAGTATCAATTTTCTGCAGTAGTTATACTGGCATGCCTCGGGTTAATATGCCGTTATCCATTTTACTTTGGGATTTACATCTGGGTTGTGTTTAGGTAAAATGGGTGTGTTTGGGGGTATGGTCAAATATAGGCGTGGTCTCTAAAAATAAAAATTGTGGGCGCCAATTATCTGGCTCTTTGCCCAGGGCCCACCAATGGTTTAAAATGGCCCTGGTTTACAGTTTCCAATGTTGTCTGCAGTCCTGAGCTCAGATTAAGATTTGTATTTTTCTTTCATATTGTGTTATAATGCAGATAGTCTATCATTTCAGAAAGGGTGTGTATTCATTTTTTGGACAGAGTTAACAATTAACGCGCCAAGTCGTTCTTTTGATCGTTTTTTCATTTGTAAAACACCGAAAGGAGACATATTTTGTAAAAAAATAACTAGAATATATCAGTGCATTTTACTCTTTTAGCTATAGAAGGAATGTGCTTGAAAAGGTTGTATTTCTGGTTACTTTATTGAAAAGTTCTGAAAACCCCTACTAGTCCCATTTGTTCTACTCCCCACTGAATTCTGTGCAGGGTAGCTGGTGGCACTCAGCACAAGGCACTGTAAGATAGGAACCAATCAGCAGCTAGGCTGACCTGATAGGAAACTGAAGCCTGCCTTTGCTTGTGTGACTGGAGGGCTGTGATTGGCTGCCCCCCCTCCTACTGTGCTTCTAGCAGGTACCATTGGGACACGCTAACCCTCAACAGCGACCAGTGAACATCAATAGAGAGTTCCAATACATTTTTCCTAAAGATAGTATTATTTTTTAGTCCAATGTAAAGCCAACACCATATATTATTCAGAATTGCCTACAAAATGAGGGGATTTTCATTTATTCTAGGTCTCCTTTAAGATGACATAGTGAGTGAGTGTAACTTACTCAGTAAAGTGATTTTTTTTATAGCTTGAAAAAGCTTGTGCAGTTTGAATTAGTAACATTAAAGTTCTGTATTTCTGTATTTTTTATGCCTCATGTAGTAAAGTACCAAAAGTGGCCTTTTCTCCACAGTGGCTAGCCAAAAATAAAAACTTGTTTTTTGACGCCGGCAAAAAACGGACGCCTGCGGTGAATCGCGCAAATTCACCGCAAATTTGAGCCTGGCAAATAAATTCGCCCATCACTACCCAGGAAGCCTTGTTATATGTGCCGATACACACAATTTAAACAGCCATCTCTGTGTCTTTCTTCCCTTTTTCTAGACTGAAAAGCCTTTATGGAAAACTCATGATGCCTAAAGCTAGTGCTAGTGCACCAAATGAAAATAATTTCCAAACTCAGATACCATCGCAAGCCCACAGACATTGTTGATGATTTAATTCATATGGTATGAGTTCTTAAGATCTTAGAATAGGGCAGGATGGGCATTTGCCTTGAGTCCACAGCATCAGAGAGGTGCCTTGTGCAGGAAATTCATGTAAACTGTTGTCCTCCAGCACCATCAGATTGAGCACAGGAGCTCCTCATGGATGTTTTCTCAGCCGGTTGTTGTACACATTGCTGACACATGACTGCATAGCTAGACACAGCTCAAGCCACATCATCAAGTTCGCCGATGACACGACTGTGGTGGAGCTCATCAACCACAATGACGAGTCGGCGTACAGAGATGAGGTTCAGCAGCTGGTAGTCTGGTGCAGTGAGAACAACCTGTCATTGAATGTGGATAAAACAAAAGAGATGATGGTCGACTTCAGGAGAACTCGCCCTGCTCACGCACCACTCAACAGCAACGGCTCCACGGTAGAGACAGTAAAGAACACATCTCTGCATCTCTGATGACCTCACCAGGACCGCCAACACCGCCTCCATCACCAAAAAGGATCAGCAGCGTCTTCACTTCCTAAGACAACTGAAACGGGCCAGCCTTCCGCTTCCCACCCTCACAGTGTTCTACAGGGGCACCATAGAGAGCGTCCTGACGAGCTGCATCTCCATCTGGTACAGAAGTGCCAGAGCTGCTGACCGGAAAAGTCTACAGCAGACTGTCAAAGCAGCTGGCCACATCATTGTAGCGGCTCTTCCATCACTGCAGGACATTTTCCACAAGCGCTGTGCAAGAAAGGCCTCCTGCATTGCACTGGACTCCACACACCCCTCACATGCTGTTTACGCTGCTCCCATTGGGCAGACGCTTTGGCAGCATTAAAGCCTGAACAACCAGGCTGCGCAAAAGCTTTTTTCCACAAGCGATCAGACTCCTCAACTCACTGTCTGCCCTCCCACTACATTCCACACACACCTGAACTGTGAACTTAACTTTGTGAACTGTTAATTTATTTGCATAATTCTAAAGGTTTACACATTTATATATCCAATTTCTTCCAATATATTGCACATTTCAAATGTTTACATATTTATTGTGTATTCTATGTGCCTTTTTGTGATATGTACTAGCTGGAGCCATATTGTCTCGTCTCACTGTATATTCTTATACTGCTGAGATGACAATAAAGTTTACTTTGACTTTGACTGTGAAGGTTCTAATTCATCCAGGTCATTGTAAATCTATTGTAATAAATCAAATCAACTGGACTATTTTTGTTCTCCTGAAGATGTTTTTCTAGTTCTCCTAATGGCTTTCTTAAAGGAATTGTTCAGTATAAAAATAAAAATGGGGTAAATACACTGTGCAAAATAAAAAATGTTTCTAATATAGTTAGTTAGCCAAAAATGTTATGTATAAATGCTGGAGTGACTGGATGTCTAACATAATAGCCAGAACACTACTTCCTGCTTTGCAGCTCTCTTGGTTTCCACTGATCGGTTACCAGGCAGTAACTTGAGGGGCAAACTCACTGAACAGTTATGTCCCATGTGGCCCCCCTTATAGTCACTGACTAACTCAGAGTTAGAGAGCTGAAAAGCAGTAAGTAGAGTTCTGGTTATTATGTTACACATCCAGTCACTCCAGCCTTTATACGTTACATTTTTTGATAATTAACTATATTAGAAACATTTTTTTATCTTGCACAGCCTATCTATTTATCCAGTTTTTATTTTTACACTGAACTGTTCCTTTATATAATACGAAGATCACTTCTGAGTTAAATACTCTGGAATCTTGCTCCAATCAGCACAATCTGTTATTTAAAACTCCCATGAACTCGAAATTCGACCAATTGCAGTTTATTAAAAAAAAAATCTAATTTTTGAAACTCGGGTGAATAGGATGGACCCGCAAACTCGAACCAAACTTAAATCCAATTTGAAATGAATTTGACGTGAGTTTTTTCTCCCGAAAAAACATTAATGTTAGGAAGGCTGCAAACAACTCCAAATTGATCCCAGGACGACTTACATAGGCTAAAACAGCAATTTGGCAAAAAATGGTCCATTACCTGGATGTTAATGTCATTAAAGATGGCAAAACCCTTAGTACTGATCTATACAGTAAACCCACTAAACGCAATAATATGCTGCATAGAAAAAGTTATCATACACCAAGCACCCTAAAAGGTATACCTAAGGGACAATTCCTCAGGATACGAAGGATTGCTTTGGATGATTTAAATACCTCAATAGTGCCAATGGGTTAATTGAGAAGTTTGAAGCAAGGGGCTATGAAAGGCATATGCTAATTAAAGTACGTGATAAGGTACTTAAAACCAAAAGGGAATCCTTACTTGATAAGACTGTAATAAAAAAGGAAACAGCATGGTTCCCTTTTGTATCTCATACCTCCCAACTGTCCCTTTTCGGAGGGACAGTCCCTCTTTTGACAGCTCAATCTGCAGTCCCTCATTTGTACTGGAAAGTTCCTATTTTCTTTGCACTGAACAGCCAGAAAAAGAAACAAACTTTCTCACTTAATTGGTTTTTAGCAGAGAGCACATAACAGCCACAGGTGCAAATAAGATACTTGGAGAAAGATTTTCAAACTTTCATAACCTGCCAAATTTTGTAAAATGAACATGGTAATTAGGGGTTGTGGCCACAGAAAGGGGCATGGTCAAAAAAAATTGCTGTTCTACGTGCAAAAAATAAAAATGTTTGTCCCTCTTTTTGCTTTCAAAATGTTGGGAGGTATGGTATCTACATATGCCCCAAACAGCAAAACAATGCAAACGCTTATTTGTCGCTATTGGCCTATAGAACAGAAAGATCCCAGTTTGGGTAAACACTGTAAAGAACTTCCTATTTTTTCCTACAAAAGGGGTAGAAATATAACTGTTACATAGAATGGTACTGACTGGAATTAGACTTAAACTTATTGTCCCCAGATCCTTCTCAACTAAGAAAACCCCCAACACACTGCCATTTAGTGTATAACTCCCACTGACATTTTTCTGACAACGTGCATAATCTTGCATTTATCAACATTGAGCCTCATTTTCCAATTTGTAGCCCAGTTTTCCAATTTAGTCAAATCTCTATGCAAAGTGGCAACGTCCTGCTTATAAAAACTTCAAAAACATATAAAAGACTTACCCCCATATGTAATAAAAGGCACTAAGTTTGCCCAGGAGTAGTAACCCATGGTAACCAATAAAATGCTTTTTTAACAGGTGACCAGTAAATGCTACCTGCTGATTGGTTGCTATTGGTTACTGCTTCTGGGCAAAGTGCCTTTTATTACATAACTCCCTTATAGTTTTGCACAAAATAATCAGCAGAATTATAAACAGTACTTTCAATGCCCACCTCCAGGTCATTAATAAACAAGTTAAAACCCAAGGGACCAAGGACAGAGGTCTGTGGTACTCATATAACAACACTAGTCTAAGTAAAAAATGTCCCATATACCCTTTGTAATCTATCCTTCAGCAAATTCTCTATCCAAGTACAAATACTATTTTCCACTTCAAATTTCCTGAATTTAATCAGTAACCTTCTGTGTAGTACTGTATCAAATGCACATCCACTAGATCACATCCACTGCCATCCCAGAGTTGAGGTTCCTACTCACCTCTTGATAAAAGTCAATTAAATTAGAATGAAGAGATCTATTATGTATAAAACCATGCTGGCACAAACTCGTGGAGGCCTATTATTGAGGGTTGAATTTAAGTGGCGTTTGAAACCATGAATAAACTTACTTTCTCTAAAACCACAAATGTCATGACATTTTCTAAAAGATCTGAATTTTAGAGTTAGAGTTTGTGAGTTTAGTTGTGGTTTCAAAAAACCTAAAAAAAACTAAATAATGGTACCAGTATGGACACAGAAAAGGCAAATGTGCTAAATCAGTTCTTTTCTTCATTGTATACAATAGAGGAGTCAGAATTCCCAGACTCACTTCATAGCTGCACTGTTGGATCAGATCAATCTAGTCAGCGGCTGACTCAGGATATGGTTTATATGGAAAATAGAAAAGGAAAGAAAGTATCCCCTTTCAATCAAACGCAACACGCAAGGGGAGATATGATAACTATGTATAAATATATAACGGGATCATATGATAATCTCTCTAATGCTTTATTTACCAGTAGGTCTTTCCAGCTGACACAAGGTCATTACCCATTGTACAAGCTGGGGGGGATATATTGTAGATGACCAGTATATATCCCCATTCTTTAGGTTTTAAAACTACTTCTTTAAGAGACACCATGGGGTTAACCAGCCAGAGGATGGCTGGACATCGAAGGGTGAGCAGCAGGTGAAAGGGGTGGAAGTTTTTCAGAAGTGGTAACTCACTGCTGAGTTGAACAGAAAATGCTGTCTCTCTAAAAGACTGGAGAGTTCATCCCCTAAAGACTGGATGTTATATGTTTGGCAAGTAAGCTATTCTTATGTTTGGACTTATATACTGCTGAAGTGAAGCTGCTTTGTTTTCTGTACCACTGTTTGCTGATGAAAGCCTAACCAGATTTTAGAGAAAAATAAACATACTGTTTACCTTCAATCTGGAGGGGCTTGCATGCCTGGTGAAAAAAAAACCCGCTGTGATCCCCCAAACTTGACTCCATATTGAAAGAGAGGAGGTTCAATCTAAATATTTGGAAGGGTTTTTTTTTTTTACAATGAATGCTGTGAAGATGTGGAATTTTCTCCATGAATCAGTCATACTGGCTGATACATTAGATAGCTTTAAGAAGGGGTTGGAACATTTATTCTCTCGTCATGGTTATAGCTATACAGTAACCCCTTACATGCCAGCCAAGCTCTTACTTAAACCTTCAGATTATCAGAAATCTGATACTTTTATATCAGATTTAAGAGAAGAGAAAGTCACTGGTTTTGGCAAAAGATATATTTGATCCACTTAAGAAAGCCTTAATGACTTGGTCAAAACTCAAAGAACAATACAAGCTTCAGGATTCTGACAGATACTATTATTTAGCATGTCAATGTGGTCTTTCTCTGCTAAATAATAATAAAAACCTGGTTTTAGCTGAGCACAAGCTTGCAGGCGATTTGGCAGAGTTTTTGGAATTCCCTGGTCTGGTCTCTATTAGCTCTCTTTCTAAACAATTTTGGAATGTTTATAGTTCAGATTCTCACCCGTTATTGAAACCATCCACTAAATGGTCTGAGTTTTTACATTGTCAAATAACTCCCTCAGACTTGGTAAAATCTATTAGGGATTACAATAAATTCATTTTAGCAGAAAATTGGAGGATACAACATTTTAAGCTTATCCAGGCTATGGAAAATTATTTTCAAAAACTTCCTCCAATGGCCCTATTTCATACTGTCCTAAATGTGATGAGACTAATGTGTCACTTTTTCATTATTTATGGTCTTGCCCAAAGATTGATATATATTGGAGGGAAATTATTGGGTTTTTGAATTATCAATTGAAGATAAGGATTAAATTGTCTCCGTGCTTTGCTTTTTTGCATCTAGATAATGTAGTGTTTCCTTCAGTTCCCAACACAAATTTTATTTCCCCTGAAAATAAATTATTGACAGTTTTTTTTCTAGCAGCTTCTAAGAAAGCTTTATTTAATTCTTGGTTACTAAAAGAACCCCCTTCGTTAACAGACGTTATTTCTTTTATGAACCAGCTTAGTTGGCAAGAAGCCTTATTAACCAAAACCAAAGGAAATAATTCCATTGACTCTTTTAAACTGATTTGGTCTCCCTTTTTTGAAGCTTGTTATTCTAATATAGGTGATCAAATAGGACGGTTTCTCAATTTATAAGATGTGCTTTCAGACATTCCAGTCAATGAATGGCCATTTTTCTTTATTTCTTTCAATATGTTTACATACACTGGCTTAGTTAATTTTAGTTAGTTGTTGTCAGTCTCATTAAATGGTATTTAGTTTTTAATAATTTTATGCCATTGTATCAATTATAACTTGTCTTTTATCTGCATAAAATTTGCTGTCATACTGTTATTATTTGTTTATCATGAAAATAAAATAAAATATTTTGAAAAAAAAAAAAGAAGGGGTTGGATGGTGTTTAGCAAGTGAGGGAATACAGGATTATGGGAGATAGCTCATAATACAAGTTGATCCAGAGACTAGTCCCATTGCCATCTTGGAGTCAGGAAGGAAATTTTTTTCCCCTCTGCGACAAATCGGAGAGGCTTCAAATGGGTACTTCTTGATCATCTTGCAGTTAGGCAGATTATATATAGACATAAAGAGTTGAACTTAATGGACGTGTGTCTTTTTTAAACCTAACTAACTATGTTACTAAAATCCAACCTTTAATAAATAAGTCTCCACAGAAAGAGGTTTGGCAATCATGGAGTGAAGCTCGTTTAGTACCCTGAAATGAATACCATTTGGTCATGGACCTTTGTTTAAAAACACATATTCTAGTCTCTTTTGAATTTCCCCTCATGTTACCCATGCGTCAGTAGCTGTATTAATGGAATTGGGACTATGAATAAGGAAACCTTCATTAGCTGGTTCCTCAGTTGTGTGGAGAGATGAAAAATAACAGTTCAAAATCTCTGCATTTTCCCTCTTCTCATCGACCAACTGACTCTGACATAAGGGGGGTCATTTATTAAAATCTGAAAAATTCTCACTATTTTCTTAAAACTACTTCAACCAAACTTGAAAAAAATCTGGTGCAGAAAAAAAAAAACCATGATTTGACGTCCGAAAATGCATTTTGGCCGGAAAACCACAAATTATTGACTGAGAGATTGGCAATTTCCGTGTAATTCCGCACATGCACAGTTGTCGCAAACCGGCAAACTGCTCCAACTGCGCATGCGCAGAAATAGAGATCTCTCAGTCAGCTTACAGAGGAGCCAGAAGATGGACGCATGGAACTTCGCTGGAAGAATTTGCACCGAGGGGTAATTATGGAGTATGGGTCATCTACCCAGGGGGGGGGGTTATTAGCCTGGGGGAGGGAGGGCTACTTTGGGTGGGGGGTAGGGTTTTTTCCCCACAAGTTGATTTCTCCTTTAATAAATCTCGAAAAATGTAAGTCTATTTTTCTTCTACAAAAAAATTGAGTTTTACCTTTTAAAATCGGAAAAATATCTGACTTCAATCAATAAGCCCATAAGTCTCTTACCTCTTACTAATCTATTTTTTTACTTTTTACATATTTAGAAAATAATTTTGGATTCATTTTACACCTCGCTGCGATATGCTTTTTTATCGCTTTATTGGCTTCCTTGTACCTGTATGCTGCAGAGATATTTTAGTTACTCCCATATAAAATTGCCTCTGCAACAAAATCTCAAAGGAGACTGTTGAATCCTAATTAACATGTAGCCTATTCTGAGGCCTATATGATCGTTGACATCTGTTTCATTCCTATGCAATTTTCTACCTTCTATAGAACATATAATTAGAGCATATAATCTTGCAACAGTAATCACTTTTATAAGATGCAGCTAAAGAAAAATGTAACAGCTAAAATGCGGAACCTAATAACACATGCCAGCAGGACAGGAAATAACATCCAGACAGTTATAAACAAATTGAGTAACGAGTTATTAAGAAATAGAAGTAGCTTGAAAGTTAAAGTCTGGCTAGATACAAACTTTTTCTACCCAGATGCCAAGTTATCATAATGATGCTACATGGCTTAAACCAATAAAAATAAAATTAAATGCTTTCCATATTATTTGTTATGTCATAAATATGTATATAACGAGGAGCTGGAGCAGAACGTTCTCCCCAAGCTACGGAATACTTTTGTATTCTCTGATTGAAACTTTGAAAAGGGCGTTGGCTGATTTATTGGGATAGACTGTCACCGAGGTCTCAACAAGAGCACATTGGAAAAATCTTGGCTGTGCTTCCACTGGTGTCCATAGAGGTCGCTAAAAACAAAGTCTAGCGAATGCCTGGTCAGGCTTGGTCACGTTCTTTTTCCAAGATCTCCATTTTGACTTCCATTTCAGCTTTTTGATGAGCAGTTTCTGTTTCCATTTCTGCCTTTTGACGAGCAGTTTCTGTTTCCATTTCTGCCTTTTGATGAGCAGTTTCTGTTTCTATTTCTGCTTTTTTACTAGCAGTTTCTGCTGTTTAACGTGTAGTTTCTGTTTCCATTTCTGCTTTAAGGGTAGCACCCTTTCTAGCAAATTCAGCCTCTATTTTAGAAGTTTCTTAATCAGCATGAACTTTGAGTAGTTGCTCGCTGAGTGTAGAACACCATGAATGTGAAGACCTTTTGTGTGTCTAGAACAGGGGGCCCCAACCTTTTTTTTTACCCGTGAGCCACATTCAGATATAAAACAATTTGGGGAGCAATGCAAGCATGAAAAATGTTCCCGGGTGGTGTAAAATAAGTGCAATGATTGCCCATTTGGTAGCCCCTATGTGTCTGGCAGCCTACAGGAGACTCTGTTTTGCAGTACACCTGGTATTTATGTAACCAAAACTTGCCTCCAGCCTGGAATTCCACAATAGGCTCCTGTTTTGAGGCCACTGAGAGCAACATCCAAGGGTTTGTAGAGCAACATGTTGCCCATGAGCCATTGGTTGTGGTCCAGATGCAGAAACATGAAATGTAACTTCAACTTGATGTGTGATTTTTGCTTGAGCCTTCAACTTGGTCTCTTGTACTAGGCTGATTGAGGTAATTGAATCTACTTAACTCTTCCTCTGTGTTGGTGCTCTTTAAGAAATATGAATTGTTATACTCAGTCTCTGATAACTTTCAATGATGCTGATGGCCGGCTGCTCCGTACTAGCTCAGAACTAACACAAAGCTGGCCCAATTCGAATTTAGCTGCAAATTAAATTCTCTGACACAAGTATGTATATTTCTCTGAAGTTTATTCTAAAACTGATGAAAAATCTTGCATACATCAATAAATTCAGTAGGTCAGAGCATATTTTCTTACCAGGGTTGGTTGGGCAGTTGGAGAGCACCTAAAATGGCTGAACACTGGAAAACTGTTGAAGAGGGGAGGAGGGTTATGGGTCACAGCAGCTTCCTGGACAACAGGGAGAGGTGAAGGTCAAAATATAAAAACATACAGCACAACATACTTAAAGAAGAAGGAAAGCTACTGGAGCAGTTTATTGCCAGTAGATTAGTCACAATAGTGCAAGCTATAACACTATATTTATTCTGCAGAATGCTTTGCCATACTTGAGTAAACAGCTCTTGAATTGTTCTGTGTTTGTTTAGGATAGCAGCTGCCATATTGGCTTGTGTAACATCACTTCCTGCCTCAGTCTCTCCCTGCTTGCTCATAGCTCTGGACTCAGATTACAGCAGGGAGGGGAGGAGGGAGGGGAAAGGAGCAAACTGAGCATGCTCAAGGCCGTGCCCTGGAGGTTTAAGATGAAAGCAAGAAGTCTGATACAGAAGCCCATGTGTACACAAAAGAAGGAAAGAAATGTGGTGTTTCTTTTGACAGAGGACTCAGAGCAGCATTACTTTGAGGGTTTACTGGTGTATTTATATAGACCTTTCTAATAAAGCTTACTTACTTTTAGCCTTTCCTTCTCCTTTAAATATATATAACTGCAGTTGTGTGCAACATAACACTCCCCATCTGAAATCTTTACATTCCACAATAAACATATAAATAAATCATGCAAGTCCATAAATATGGAGATTCCTGTACTCCAGGGACCTGTAATGAGAAAAAGAGAGCAACCAAAACCATGTATGGCAATACAGGTACTAAAGTCATATCTTACGATAAAGTATATCTTATTGCACACACTATGGGATCTCGGCTTACTTCGGGAGCCGGATCTTCTGACCGCGGTCTCGCCTGTGGCTAATGGCGGGAGGAGAAACACTTGGAAATGGTGTATGAGGACACGGAAGCGTGGAAAGCGAGCAGGAGTCTGGCTAAGAACTAACCCCAGCCGACCCACTCTCCATACTACTATCTAACATCTGCTCCATAGAAAATAAAATGGATTACATTCGACTCCAGCAAAATACCCAGCGTGAATTCAGAGACTGCTGCATGTTCGTATTCACGGAGACGTGGCTCGGCGAAAGAGTCCCGGATGCCGCCATTCAGTTGGATGGGCTAGTCGCGGATCGAGCTGACAGAGTTGCTGCCCTGAGCGGTAAGAATCGCGGTGGTGGTCTGTGTGTTTACATCAACACGAAATGGCGCAGGAACTCTGTGCTTGTGTCCAGCCACTGCTCATTGCTGGTGGAGTTTGTTGTTGTGAAGTGCAGACCCTTTTATTTACCCTGAGAGATGGCCTCCATTCATATTATTGGAGTTTACATTTCTCCCAGTGCGAATACCAAAGATGCGCTCTGGGAGCTGTACAGCGCTATCACGGACATACAAAACACTCACCTAGATGGACTGATTATCATCGCTGGAGATTTTAACCATGCAAATCTCAGGTCAGTGCTCTCTAAATTCCATCAGCATGTGGAATTTGCTACGAGAGGGCCAAACACACTGAATATGTTTTACACAAACATTTCCAGTGTGTACCGAGCAGAGCCCCGCCCACACTTCAGATCACATCTCTGTTATGCTAATTCCAGCATACAGATCACTCGTCAGGCACTCTAAACTGGTTCTGAAACAGGTGAAAACATGGCCAACAGGAGCCATGACTGACTGCTCTTCAGGACTGTTTTGAGTGCACTGACTGGAACATGTTTAGGGAGGCTGCAACCTACAGTGACTACATCAACTTGGATGAGTATACGTCATCTGTAATCAGCTACATCACAAAGTGAATTGATGATGTCACTGTCTCCAAGTGCATCACTACATGCCTCAACCAGAAGCTGTGGTTCACTGGAGAGGTACGTGGATTACTGAGGGCCTGAGACTCTGCTTTCAGGGAAGGTGATGAAGTCGCCCTGAGAACAGCGAGAGCCAAACTTTTCCATGCCATCAGAGTAGCTAAGCGTGCATACACTCCGAGAATACACAGCTTCTTCCGGGAGAATGGTGACACACGGCGCATGTGGCAGGGCATCCAGTCTATCACAAACTACAGGTGAACACCATCTGCCTGTGACAGTGACGCCTCCATTGCACTGAACAACTTCTATGCACAGTTTGAAGCACAGAACAACACAGGAATGAGGAAGACCATCACTCTGTCTAGTGACCAGGCAAGGCGTCTGACGGTGGCTGACGTGAGGATGACTCTGGAAAGAGTAAATCGATTATTCAACTACAAATGCACACCCTGGCCCTCCTGGAACTTGAGTACCTGGTGCCCACCAAAACAGGGGATCGGCCAACCCCTCAACAATGCAAGGAAAGAAGTTCACTGGCACACAAGTAATGCTAGCAGGGTGAGACCCTTGCTTTAAATTTATTTAGTGCGGCAGGCAACGTTTCGGGGACAAGCCCTTGATAAAGGGGTTGTCCCCGAAACGTTGCATGCTGCACTAAATAAATTTAAAGCAAGGGTCTCACCCTGATAGCATTACTTGTGTGCCAGTGAACTTCTTTCCTCTCTGGAAAGAGTAAACCCATGGAAGGCTGCAGGACCAGACAATATCCCTGCCAGAGTGCTAAGAGAATATGCTGATCAGCTGGCAGATATTTTCACTGACATCTTTAACATCTCCCTGAACACCTCCACCGTCCCGAAGTACTTTAAAACCACCACCATTGTCCCCGTGCTGAAGAAATTATCAGTGTCCTGCCTCAATGACTACCATCCTGTGGCACTCACCCCCATCATCATCATGAAGTGTTTTGAGAAGCTTGTAAAGAAACACATCAAACCCCTGCTGCCACCAGCACTGGACCCCCTACGGTTTGCATACCGTCAAAATCGCTCAACAGACGATGCAATAGCCACCACCCTCAATCTGGCCTCTCTCATCTGGACAAAAAAGACAACTACATTTGAATGCTGTTCATAGACTTCAGTTCAGCATTCAAAACTATCATTCCTCAGCATCTGATAGAAAAGCTGAGCCTGCTTGGACTGAACACCTCCCTCTACAGTTGGGTTCTGGACTTCCTGACCGACAGACCTCAGTCAGTCAGGATTGGAAACATCATCTCCAGAACCACCACACTGAGCACCGGAGCCCCTCAAGGCTGTGTGCTTAGTCCTCTACTGTTCACTCTGCTGACGCATGACTGTGCAGCCATGCACCACACAAAATCACATCATAAAGTTCGCTGATGACACAACCGTGGTGGGTCTCATCAGCAATAATGACGAGTCACCATACAGAGAGGAGGTGCAGCGGTTAACAGACTGGTGCAGAGCCAACATCTTGTCTCTCAGTGTAGACAAAACAAAGGAGATGGTTGTTGACTTTAGGAATAACAAACAAGGGAAAGTTGTGCTCACCACTAATTTTTAAAACCATTAGGCGGGGGTGCAATGAGGCTGTGACCACAAAATACATATAGACAAATACAAGAGTCCTCTGCACTCAACCCATTATCAATATATTTAAGACAGAGACATTTTGTGCATACTGGTACTAAAAAATGCATTACCCTTTAAACAAAACAGGGATTGTTTGTCCAGCTTAAATATATTGCAATATATGGACAAACAATCCCTGTTTTGTTTAAAGGGTAAAAGGGCATTTTTTAGTAGCAGTAAGCACAAAATGTCTCTGTCTTAAATATATTGATAATGGGTTGAGTGCCGAGGACTCTTGTATTTGTCTATATGTTGACTTTAGGAAGACTAGGAGTAACCACCTTGCACTGTACATTGACGGCTCTAATATGAAGATCATCAAAAGCACCAAATTCCTTGGTGTCCACTTGTGGAGAACCTCACCTG
This sequence comes from Xenopus laevis, assembly GCF_017654675.1. Lineage (NCBI taxonomy): Eukaryota > Metazoa > Chordata > Amphibia > Anura > Pipidae > Xenopus > Xenopus laevis. The sequence goes on from NC_054372.1 coordinate 19,257,617, forward strand.
GTCCCATATCACCAGCTACTTAGCCAAGAAAGCCCAACAGCGCCTATACTTCCTGTGCAAGCTGAGGAAATCCCATCTCCCACCATCCTTACTCAAAACCTTCTACAGAGGGACTATCAAGAGCATCCTGAGCAGCTGTATCACTGTCTGGGCTGGGAACTGCACTGTCATGGAGCGCAAGACCCTACAGAGGATAGTGAAGACAGCAGAGAAGATCATAGGTGTCTCTCTCTACCTTCCATCACGGACATTTATTTGCTGCTTCCGTAAAGCCACCAGCATTGTGGCTGATCCAACACACCCCTCACACTCACTGTTCACACTCCTGCCATCTGGAAAAAGGTACCGAAGCATTAGGGCCCTCACTACCAGACTGTGTAACAGTTTCTTCCCCCAAGCCATAAGGCTCGTGAATACTCAGATCTCTCTCACACTCACACTCCATGTGACCTTATTGTATAAATAAATAGTCATTGGATACAATTGTTCTCTATGAGCACATCTGCACTTTATCATGTTCTTTATCATATTCTTACTACTATCATATCACATCATGTCTGACATTTAGCATTATTTACGTAGCTTATTACATCTGCTGAGTGTGCACTGTCTTGTCCTGTCCCTGCACTATGCTGTCCTGTCTTGCAGGAGTTGCATATTTTTGCACTTGCACTTTTTGTCTTTAGTCCTGTACATCTATGTTGTTTTGTGTGTAGCCCCATGGTCCTAGAGGAACATTGTTTCGTTTCACTGTGTGCTGTACAAAGGTATATGGATGAAATGACAATAAACTCTTGACTCTTGACTCGCAGGCATTTTCTGCTGAAATCATCGAGGAGCTGAGGCATCAGGTGAGGTGGAGTCTTCTTGAGGTAGGAGAAGAAGAAGTTCAGTAACAGGTCTAAAGAACACACGGGTAGAGCCACCTTTGGTTCTCGAACGAGCTGGAGTAAAAAGTTGTCATTCAGCATATTTACAAACCTACTATCTTTTTCTTGGCAACCCCATTACCCCAGTTAATGTCTGGATAATTGAAGTCACCCATAATAACAACTTGGCCTAGTTGTGAAGCCAGTATTAGTAGCTGGGCTTCATTCTTCTCACTTATATTGGGTGGTTTGTAGCATACACCAACTAAAATTTTCTTTGTAACAGTTTGCCCAGTTGAAATGTGTACCCAAAGGGATTCCACACCATCCTCAGTGTTATCCTTTATAGAGTATGGCTTTAACTTCAGCTAAGTTTATTATCTACAATGATTCCAAATTTTCCATAATGGATTTATCTAGTACAGTCCCATTAAGGGTATAAGTGGATATTTTTATCATGACTTTACATTTATCAACATTGAATCTCATTTGCCACTTAGTTTCCCAGATTGCCAGTTTGTCAAGATCGTGTTACATCCTGGATGGAATTAATTGGGCTGGATAGTTTTGTGTCATCTGCAAACACTGGTACATTACTTACAATACCATCCCCTAAGTCATTAATGATCAAGTTAAAGTGGACCCAATACTGAGCCCTGAGGGACCCCACTAAGAACCTTACTCCAAGCACTGAACGTGCCATTAACAACCACCCTCTGTACCCGATCTTGTAGCCAGTTTCCTATCCACGTGCAAACGACTTCATTAAGCCATTCAGACCTTAGTTTAGAAAGCAGTCGTTTGTGGGGCTTGGTAACAGAGTATAACAGAGTTTAATTCTTTTCCCTCTGACATTTACAGTAAATACTGGAAAGTTAGATCTAAAGTTACTATTTAACCTGCTTTCTTTCTAACAGAAGGAACTCCTTAGCTGATAAACCGTATGCCCCCTCACTCATCTAGCTCATCCCACAAGTTATCAAGACAAAATAAGCATTTGTATTGTTGGCACATATCCTTTTACTTTGTTATTGGTGTCATTTCCTCTTAACCACTCCTTTCTGCACAGAGAATAAAATCCCAATGTGCTGCTGCTCTGAATCCATTCTGCCTTCTCTTGTCCTGTGTGAAAGTCATTCTAATGCTTAGTCACAGAACATATTCATTTGATTAAAAGGTTTTTTTTTTTCCGATTGGAAAAAGCTTCTTTTTCACAATGGAACCTGATCCTAAGAAAGCCAAACTATCCAAAGTCCTGATTCGCCTGTGTGATGCCTTCACTCGTACTGAGGGAAACATTATTTGTCCTCTCATCAAAGCAGAAAACTCAGTCCGTGTTCTCTACAAACTAGAGGAATATGTTTTACACAGAATTGTTCGACAGGCTGGTGCTGAGATTGGGCTCACAAATCCAACCTTCCTGTGGAAATCAGGAGCAACTTACAGGAATATGGAAGGCAATTTATTTGTTGAATATTTTGCTTCTGTGAGTTTTGATGAAAATAACCTAAAGCAATACCAGAAAATGCTGGCACAGAAGTTAACAGCGGTGTCAAAAGTAAAACACATTTTGATTGATTATGTTAGAGACACAGAAGATATAATTCCACAGCCGATAATCTCAGGTATATGGTTGTCATCTTCTGCATTCATAATATTTCTTTATTTGCTGAAAGTGATAGGTTTATTCATGTTTACTTGCCTTATTTTTAGAAAGTAAAAATGGAAGATTATAATTGTACAGAGTTTAAAGAATAAAAGTACAGGTATGGGACTCTTTTATCCAGAATACTTGGGATATGGGGCTTCCTGGATAATGGATCTTTCTGTAATTTGGATCTTCACACCTTAAAGTGTTCCTGTCATCGGAAAACATGTTTTTTTTCAAAACGCATCAGTTAATAGTGCTACTCCAGCAGAATTCTGCACTGAAATCCATTTCTCAAAAGAGCAAACAGATTTTTTTATATTCAATTTTGAAATCTGACATGGGGCTAGACATTTTGTTAATTTCACAGCTGCCCCAAGTCATGTGACTTTTGCCTGCATTTAGGAGAGAAATGCTTTCTGGCAGGCTGCTGTTTTTCCTTCTCAATGTAACTGAATGTGTCTCAGTGAGACATGGGTTTTTACTATTGAGTGTTGTTCTTAGATCTACCAGGCAGCTGTTATCTTGTGTTAGGGAGCTGTTATCTGGTTACCTTCCCATTGTTCTTTTGTTTGGCTGCTGGGGGGGAAGGGAGGGGGTGACATCACTCCAACTTGCAGTACAGCAGTAAAGAGTGATTGAAGTTTATCAGAGCACAAGTCACATGACTTGGGACAGCTGGGAAATTGACAATATGTCTAGCCCCATGTCAGATTTCAAAATTGAATATAAAAAAAATCTGTTTGCTCTTTTGAGAAATGGATCTCAGTGCAGAATTCTGCTGGATCAGCACTATTAACTGATTCATTTTGAAAAATGTTTTTTCCCCATGACAGTATCCATTTAAGTCTACTAAAGAATTATGTAAACATTAATAACGCAATAAGTTGGCTCTGCTTCCAGGAAAGATTAATTATGTCTAGTTTTGATCAAGGACAAGGTACTGTTTTATTATTACAGAAAAAAATGAAATCATTTTTAAAAATGTGGATAAAATGGAGTCTATAGGAGATGATTTTTATATAATTCGGAGCTTTCTGGATAACGGTTTCTGGATAACAGATCCCATACCTGTACTTATAAGTGAATTATTTCAAAACTTCAGCCAAGATATGATCATTAAAATTACAAGACCAGTGACCTGCTTTTAGCTATTATTTAGGTCTTTGAAACTGTCACTGCACTTTGGCAATCACAGAGCTATGCTCATTTAGTACCCTGGGATGAATAACATCTGGCCCTTGGATCTTTGTTTATGTTTACATGTTCTAGTCTCTTTTGAATTTCCTCATGCGTAAACCCTGCAACATTAGTAGTATTACTAGAATTAGGACTATTTAGAAGGAAACCGTCATTGCCTGGTTCCTCCTGTTCAGAATCTCTGTTTTTTTCCAGTTCTCATTGAACAACTTATCCCCCTCTGATATTAAGGGTCCCACCCCTTCCTGCTTCATTTTTTTTTACTATTTACATATTTAAAAAATAATTATGGATTCATTTGACTCCTTGCTGCTATATCCTTTTCATCTCAATTTTAGCTTGTATGCATGATTAATTGGCTTCTTTGTACCTGATAAACATTTCAGCTGTCCCGGATAACTTGAAAAAGCGTGTCTTATATTATCCACCGCAACATCAACACTTCTGTCAAACAACAAAGGTTTTGCTTTGCAAAATGTTTATTGTTTACATGGGGAATATACTTACATGTATATTTATTAAGCAGCAGTTTAAAGAACTGACATTTCTCCTGTGTTTAACCCTGTGAAAAGCCTTTCCTGCTGGTTGGGCAGGTCCATTTTGAAATCTGGTCAACCATTGAGTATTAGGGTTAGGTGCAGGTCAGACCAGGGAAGTACATTCTTCCTCTGCTCCCAAAAATGCCCTGTCTTTGAACCTGACCGGCACATCACTAAAATCCAGGGGTGTTTGAGGGGCTGTTGCACCCCCTCCCACTGGCCTCATGCTTACCTCTTACTTATTGGAGCAGGTCTGGAGGCCACATTGCTATTCCAGAAAGTGCACAACTTATAAAAAAAAATGGCAACCTTATAACATGATGCAGCCTGAGAGAAGAATCTCACCTTGCTTCATGGCAGTAGCTGCGCTGAGGAAACTGCTTGTTGCACTGGAAGAAAAATTAATTAATCACAACTTTCTGTAACCATTAAAGCACTATACCTGTGCTTATGTGCCAGTAAGGGTTTTCTGGCAAATCCAGCACCTTTTGTGAACAGTGCATACAGTAGTTTATTACCCCTGCCTACAGTGCATCTATTAACGTTTTACGCAGAGAAATGGACATGCAAATATAGGAAGGTTTGTCTGAATGCTGGGGAGAAGTTTTGGAAGCAGGTAGATATACTGTTGAATGTAAGCTTGTACTATGTCATATGTTGCTGAAGTGAGAACTGTGTGGATCACTGGCTGACAGGAATTTACAGCTGGGAAGAAAGTAACAGATTTTCAAAAGGGTTGGCTGATACAAAATCAGAACATCCAAACGAGTGCATCAAACAGAGAGCAGGAATATGTTCTCACTGAAACTGGGCTGAAGTTGGTGGCTTTGCCATTGGCATACTCTGCTGGAGAACATGAAGATGTGATATCAACTCCTACTGTGGGCTCCATACTATGCCTTGGTCTGCCCTGCATGAGTCCAACATCACTGGATGCATTTATTTGCTTTGGGGCTGCTTGTGACCTACTCGTGGATGTCTATTGCCTAGATCTTTAGTGGCTGTATCATTGAAAATTGGTTACTGGTTATCCCCTGGTAACTGGGTCCTAAAATCTTAACTGGTGTAAAGGTATAAAAACATTTTGGATTCAGACTTCATCAGAAAGTGTTCACTAACCTTTCCTATCAATGTTTAGCTATCCTTGGCAGTTTTCATCAACTATCCCCCCCCCATGTTTTGTTACCCTTCTCTGGCAGTTTTCATTAGAGCAGTTATTTAGAATCACATTTTTCCTTTCTAGAAACCAGTTTTAAACTCCACAAGCTTAAACTGTGCTATGAGGGCCTTACGACAATCTCTGAAGACATTGACAAGGAACCTGATCTTAATGTAATCGCTGATACCATCAAATCCAACTTCGATGATTTAAGAGGACAATATACAAAGTTTGCTGTTATGTCTGAGAATGGTAAGTCTGGCAAATAGATATTGTTGTCAGCTTTGCATACTTGATGATTTTTTTTTAAAATATTTATTTATAGTGAATTATATCTATGTAATAAAAGGCACTGAATTTGCAAAGGTGCAGTACCTGTGGAAACCAGGGGGCGATCCTGGCCTCTCCGCAGCCTCAGGCAGCTTTGCTGCTGCCCCCCTCCCCCGAGCACTCAACTTTATGCTCAGTAGAGGGTCCACAACATTGGCGGAGTGGACCAGGATGGTAGCGCAGAGAGTGCAATTTGCTCTCTTCAGTCAATAGGCAACCAAAAAACCAATAGGCAACTTTCTTTTACAGTTTCATGATTTGATTGGTTTTGCATTGATAATTTCTTTAATACTTTAGGTAAAGGGAAGAGTTTCATCCTTAACCTGCTCCTACTCCTAACAGCAGATAATAATGAAGAATATAAGGAAAATAATGCCAATTTAAAGCTGCCACAGGTTTGTAGTTTTGGTCAAGCATTTTAAATGAGTTTATTTTTAACAAAAGAAATTCTAAGTAACTTTCTAGTCTATATTCATTAAAATACTAACTGGTTTTAGAGTTATTAAAATAGTAACTAGTTTTAGAGTTATTAATAAATATAATTACAGTTGAAATCCGTATCTGCCCCCCTGCTGTTTCATGCACTGACGATATGGACACCTAAAACAATGGAGCAGGAGGGATTTTCGGCAGTACATGATCCACTGATTCACTGTGAACACACTCATATTATCCTATTTAACATTATCCCTTTCACCTATTAAACTGTAGGATATTGAAGAAAACAAAACAGTGGAAGAAATAGAAGAAGATGAAGATCTGCCAGATGTGGTAACACAAGATTAAACATCTCTCAATTTACCTTGAAACTTATTGCAATACCATGCCATAAAGAGTTAAGCACAAACCATTTACTGGAAAATGGCATAGGAAATCAGAAAGAATGAGGTTAAAAGTTTAGCACACGGAAAAAAGGCTGGTCTCAAGTATCCTTAGCCAGCAAAAAAAAATGTGAAGGGCATCTCTTAAAATACAAAAATATTAGGGATGCACCGAATCCACTATTTTGGATTCGGCCGAACCCCCGAATCCTTCACAAAGGATTCGTCTGAATACTGAACCAAATCCGAATTTGCATATGCAAATTAGGGGTGGGAAGGGGAAAACATTTTTCATTTCCTTGTTTTGTGAAAAAAAGTCACGCGATTTTGCGCTCCGCCCCTAATTTGCATATACAAATAAGGATTCGGATTTGGTTCGGCCGGACAGAAGGATTCGGCCAAATCCGAATCCTGATGAAAAAGGCAGAATCCTGCCCGAATCCCGAACCAAATCCTGGATTCGGTGCATCTCTAAAAAATATAAAGGGTGGTGTTTAGTGATGGGCAAATCTGTCGCGTTTTGCTTCTCCAAAAAGTTTGCAAATTAACAGAAACACAGAAATTTGCTACAATCCATGCCTACCAAATTTATTCGCCCATCACTAGTGGTGTGAGAGAAATGGGAAATATAACTGTCTGCCTATAAATAGATTAACACCAAAAATCATAAAATATATGGTGGTGACACAGAAATACCAGCTTATCATTGTCAAAAATTCTTCATTTTATGTTAATGTATGTTAATTCCCACAGCAAAAATCTGTTTCCCAGATCAAGATAACCATACCAACTCATAATTTGATTTGAAAAATAATATGCTGCACTAGAAGTGTTATATCCATATTATGGAGTGTTTATTTTGTGTATTATGTATAAGAAAATTAGAAAGATCTTGACGAAAAATGGTGATCCTACTTGTATCTACTTTACACATGTCTAGCTTTAGGGGCAGATTTAGTAAGGGTCGAAGTGAATTTTCGAAGTTAAAAACTTTGAATTTAAAACTATTTTTTGGGTACTTCGACCATCGAATAGGCCTAAATTTAACTTCAATTCAAAGTTAAAAAGTTTGACTTCGAAAATCGAAGTACTGTCCCTTTAAAAAAGTTTGACCTCGACACTTCGCCATCTTAAACCTGCCAAATTGCTATGTTAGCCTATGGGGACCTCCTAGAACCCATAGCCAACGTTTGACTAAGTCTTTAGAAGTCGAAGGAAATTCATTCGATCGATCAATGAAATCGTTCGAATCGTTCGATTCGAAGGATTTCACCGTACGATCAAACGATTTTCATTCGACCGAAAACGACCAAATTCGATAAAATATAAACTTCGACTTCAACAATCGAAGTCAATAGTAATCCAATTTGATGGTCGAATTTCAAAGTTTTTTCCACTTCGAAATTTGACTCTTGATAAATCTGCCACTTAGAGTTCAATACAACTGCAAAACCAGTGTGGCTTTAAAGCATAAAAATGGTTCAGAAACACAATGATCAGCACCACGTAGCAGAGAAAAAAATTCAAATTGAACATTGATTTTGCAGTTCTGTAAGATAAAATACTTGGGACATGGGACATGTAGATATTATAATACACACACAAAAAAAAATCTTCATAACCATAATAATACATACTATCTTACTTAGGTAAAAGATGTTCTAAAAACAGCAACGTACAAGGATCAATGTGCCAAAACTGTAATAGAATCTTTGTGTTGTCAGCTTCCAAGGGTAAGTTCTATACATTGTCACTTCCAAGAAACTTGTCGGTAATTACTGTATACATGAGCATCTCTCACTGAACTAAAAAGAGATCATTTGGGGATTTCAAAACATGAGACAATATAGATTAAATCGGTGACCTGGTGTGATCATCTCTGTTTGCATTAACTCTATTCTATATGAGCAGACAGGTGAGCAGATTAACAACAGGTGAAACAGGCCATGCCTACTTGGAAATACACAGGCGTTCTGAGTTAGGCATTATTCTGGCTATATAACTCCATGCTCTACAGTGATTCACTGCCCGTTATAGGCAGGCCCTGACTGGCAATCTGTGGGTTCTGGCAAATGCCAGAGGGGCTGCTGTAAGTTGCCTATTTATTGGGCTGGTGGGGGGCTGTTTGGGCCTCTGTGTTTGCTGTTTGGGCTTCTGTGTACCTGAAATGCCAGGGCCTATTTTGATTCCCAGTCCAGGCCTGGTTATAGGTCAAGCGTGTTTGGTCCTAGGCAGTGTCGGACTGGGCCGGCGAGACACCTGGAAAAAACCCAGTGGGCTCCACAGGCCCAGTAATATAATTACTGATGAAATCAGTATCTGCCCCCCTGCTGTTCCATGCACTGCCGATATGGACACCTAAAACAATGGAGCAGGAGAGATTTTCAGCAGTACATGATCCACTGATTCACTGATTCACTGTAAACACCTCACACTCATATTATCCTATTTAACATTATCCCGTTTACCTATTAAACTGTAGCATATTGAAGAAAACAAAACGGTGGAAGAGACAGAAGAAGATGAAGATTTGCCAGATGTGGTAATACAAGTTTAAACATCTCTTCACTTACCTTGAAACTTATTGCAATAATATGCCATAAAGAGTTACGCACAAACCATTGACCCCACAGGCCCCACAGTCCTTGCACGGAACTCGATAACAGCTTCCGTCTTGCCTCCCTGGCTCCCAGCATGGCTTATCAAAAAAGGGAGGGGACCCAAAGGGCTCTTTGCACCTGGGGTCCGACGCAGGTCCTAGGTGCTCTGATCCTTGTGATTGTTGTTCTTTTGACTCTTGTTCCCTACTCCTGTTTCCAGTGTCACTTCTTGGGTCTGACTCTGGTTTGTTCCTGACCTTGAGTTTGCCTCACGATTCTGCTCCTGTAGACCCAGTCTGTCCAACTACATCCAGGGCCTTCCTTACCAGCTCCTACCCCAGAATGTACACTTGGCACCATTGCCTTGTGGGAGTTACTGGATAAGTCCTGGTGGCACCCGAGTAGCTGAGGGCCAGGCCCAAAGCCAAAGGTGGCTGCTAAAGGCAGAAGATCCAGGAATGCAGTAACTTGCCTGTTGTTTGGGTTTGCCATCGGTGAAATATATAATTGTTAGATGCAGAGCAATATTACAAGAGGATGTATTTTTTTCTTTGGTTTAATTAAACCTGCTTTTTTTTACAGAGCATCAAACAATCAAACAGTTCACTTTTAAATCTGGTCAACTATTTTTCTGCAAGAAGCACAATAGATGTAGAACCCTTCATTCTTGCTCAGTAAGTTTGGTGTATTTTATTTCCAAAAATATTTTGTTAAATTGTTTTCAGCAGAGTATAGACAAATTCATTTATTTTGAAAATACACAATATTTATACTTAAAATATTAAAGAAGCTCATGGTTTTTAACATGTCTGAGGTGGTCATTATATCTTGGCAAAGGCATGGCAAAGAAAATGGCAAGTGTGATGTTAGCCTTCATTTTCTGTATTGTGAACCAGATAATCTTCCAATGTTTGTTGATATAAAAGATCTTTGTTTTATGTTAATACATTACAGGAAGAAAAGAGAGGAAAAATATGAGTCTACTACAAAATGCATTATTCATCTGAGATATGGTACAGTTTACCAAATGAGTGTGAATTACTTTACAGAAGAAGAACTTCAACATCAACTATTTGATTTGGTCACTTTGAATGGAGAGGGTAATTACTCCTTAGAGAGAATGAAAATATTATTCTGTATGTAAATGTTGTGATGCAATAAATAATATAATCTATTTATTTCTATTAGGGATGGCAGGTGACTCACGTACACAAAAAAAGACAGCACTGTGTATTGGAATATTCCATCAGGGTTTAAGAATGCTGTTCTCTCCTTAGTGTCATCCAAAGTTGGACAGGGCAAGTGGGATACCAGGAAAAAACCTGCCCTGATCCATCCCCCCATATATGCTAGTGTTGCTCCCATTTAATGTAGCCCATCCACAACAGTTAAGGAATTATTTTAGAAGCTGTATTTGTTAAGGGACGGATTTATCAAGGATCGAATTGAAAATTTGAATTATTATTTTTGCATAATTCAACTAGGGAATAGTCCAAATTTGATTTGAGTTTAAAAAAAATTTGAAATTCGAAAATGTACTGTCCCTTTACGAATTCAAAATTCAACTATTCACCTCCTTCGATCAATTTGGAGTCGTTTGGTGGACTTTTGAAAAAGACTCTAATTTAATTCGATCTAATTCGATTTGCGTTTAAAAAAAATCAAATTTTAAAATAAATGTCGGTTTGTTATTTTTTTCAAATTTTGAGTTTATGGGAGTTTTTAGAAACTCCCACAAACTCAAAATAAGACCCTTGAAAAATCTGCCCCTAAATGGTTTTTTTTCTCTGGATAGGGTGTTGCTTCAACTAAAACTTCCATAATATAATGGTGCAGATTTCACCCATAACCTAATCAAATCCAGCTATTTTTTTAAACAGAATCTCTGTAATGCATAGGGGTCCAAGGCCACTCGAAAAATATGGCATAGGAGTACAGCATAGTTATCTGACATGACAAGTATTTGCATTACTTTTTTACTTAACTTTAATTTTAACTTTATTTAATCGCAATCCTGGCATGTATGTATGTGCCAATTCTATTTTTACTTCTCTACTCATCAGCAGGATATTGATGTTACCTATATAACACTACGGGGCCCATTTACTTAGCTCGAGTGAAGGAATAGAATAAAAAAAACTTAGAATTTCGAATGATTTTTTTGGCTACTTCGACCATTGAATTGGCTACTTCAAACATCGACTTCGACCTTGAATCGAACGATTCAAACTAAAAATTGTTCGACTATGGGGAAGGTCCCCATAGGCTTTCTATCAATTTTTAGGTCGAAGAAAAATCGTTCGATCGATTGATAAATAGTTTGAACGATTCAAAGGATTTAATCGTTCGATCAAACTATTTGCAGTAAATCCTTCAAATTCGATATTCAAAGTCAAAAGATTTAAATTCGGCAGTCGAATATCGAGGGTTAATTAACCCTCGATATTCAACCCTATGTAAATCTGCTCCTACATTATTTTCCTAGGTGTTCATTAAGGTATGTTCTCTAAATTAAGCAGTTCCAAAATTATCAAGTGAAACAGCATCAGATTTATTGTCTGCCCCCAAATTGCAGCACAAGCCATAATGAGCTATTGGCATCATCAACACTGTGGGGCAGATTTATCAAGGGTCGAATTTTGAGTTCATGGGAGTTTTTTTAAAACTCCCATAAACTCCCATGAACTCGAAATTCAACCAATCAAAATTTATTACAAAATAGGATCGACCCGAAAACTTGAATCAAATTTGAATTGAATTTGATTCAAGTTTTTTTCTCTGATTCTTTATCTAGGGACAGATTCATCAAAGCTCGAGGTGAATTTTTGAATTTGAAAAATTTAAATTTAATTTTTTGTGTACTTCGACTAACGAATAGTCCAAATTAGATTCAAATTTGAAAAAAAAATGTACTGTCTCTTTAAAAATTCAACGTCGACCATTTGCCATCTAGAACCTGCCAAATTTCTGTTTTAGCCTCCTAGACTAGACTCCTAGAACCCATTTGGAGTCAATAGGTGGACTATGAAAAATCAAAGTTTTTTTGTGGAAAAACTTTGATTCGAATTCGATCGAATGCACTATTACTTTGATTTGTATGATTCGAATTCGACCGAATACAGACCTATTTGATCTAAAATGGACCTATTCGGCCGGTCTTTTTGAATTCAAATTTCTAAGTTTTTCAAATTCGAACTTCGACCCGTGATAAATATGCCAGATAAAGATGTTTGTCAGCGTTCTTTAGAAGTTCTTATATTGGCCTTTTATAAATGATAGGACACCTCTTACAAGAGTTCCACTGCGTGCTAATGTGATCTCCTTTTGTGCCCTGTTTCTGTTGTTCTACAATCCAAAAGATGCAGTTGTGTTTCAAGTAAAAGAAAGAGCTCTAGACTGCTTAAAGGCACGGTTTCAAATTCTAACTGATCATGAGATTCCCAGTGATATCGAGGTAATATTTTTGTATGAAATTAATCAAAATAGTAAACATATTAGAGATTGTTGTATATTCTGAATGCTGTTTCAACTTTATAGGAAAGCAATGGCAAATTTAATTCTGCCAAAGATATTGTTCTTTCTGAAGATGTCAAACAGTTTGCTGGACAGACAGAATTATATATTGGAAATGGTAGAGATGCCCTGAAGGACCGACTTGCTATGCAGGTAATACTTTTCTACCATGTTTTGTTTTCTATTTGTTAACTGTTACTAATCCTACTCTTCAATTTCAAGTACAGCAGTAAAGAGTGACTGAAATTTATCAGAGCACAAGTCACATGAATGGGGGCAGCTGGGAAACTGATAATATGTCTAGCCCCATGTCAGATTTCAAAATTGAATATAAAAAAATCTGTTTGCTCTTTTGAGAACTGGTTTCAGTGCAGAATTCTGCTGGAGTAGCACTATTAACTGATGCGTTTTTAAAAAAAAATTTTTTCCCATGACAGTATCCCTTTAATCATTTTCTGTGATTTAAAAATTGATTGCTATGCAAGCATCATTTCTTTGAACCATTCTATTCTAAGGTAGCTAATTAACAGACCTCTGAAAAAGCTGTGTGAACTGGATTTCTAGCTGGGGAGAGTGGTCTCTTGCTAAGCAAGCAGCAAATAAGTGGCAAAGAACTACCTAACTACCCCACAACTGTGGGTGCATCCAGATAAACTCTCATTTATATATCTAAAATCAGTAATTTAAAAAATCTTCTCCGTAGTCTCATTTATATACTTAATATTTTCACTAAATATTTTTGCGGTACCATCAAAAGGTTATGCAATATGATATATTGTATTGTATTGTATTTTTGACAGGCTATTCTAAGGCAACTAACAACTTCCCAAGAGGAAGACAAGGACAAAGCTGAAGAATACAAAAAGAGAATTGCTGCTGTCAAGCAAATAATCATTTATTTGCCCAGCAAAATACTGTATGGTGGCAAAGAAATTCTGGAAATGCCAGGAACAGATGATTCTGACCCAATGGCAATGGATTTGATCAAAACTACTCTGAATGAGGTCTGTACAACACTGTCTGCCAAATATAATCTTATTCTTTATTTATTTTATTTAGGGAAGCACCGAATCCAGGATTCGGTTCGGGATTCGCCCTTTTTCAGCAGGATTCAGATTCGGCCGAATCCTTCTGCCTGGCCTAACCGAATCCGAATCCCAATTTGCATGTGCAAATTAGGATTCGGATTCGGTTCGGTACTCGGCTGAATCTTTCGCAAAGGATTCGGGGGTTCGGCCAAATCCAAAATAGTGGATTCGGTGCATCCCTAATTTTATTTTTTTTATGTAATTTTTTTTAGCACAGTTGTTAAAAATCAAACCACTGTCATTTGAAAGGAAAACAATTCTGTTAATCAATGTTTTAATTTTACTGTTAGAAGCAGTCTATACAACAATTTTCTTTATGTGTTAACCTGTAGCTCAAATGCCAATTAGAATGAACCCTGACCAGCAAAAACATTTTTTTTTCTGAGAATAGATATGCCTTGTGGAAACACATACACAGAGTAACAATTTATAAAGCAAACAATTTTAAAAAGAACTTTGGCTTAAACATAAAGGAGACCTGAACCCCAATCCTATATCTTCATAATTATAAAAATTTAGGAGGATAATTTGTCAAAATTAAAATCTATGCCATTTAGCATTTTTTAAAATTTGAATAAACTTGAAATTTTCCAAAACTCAAATGCTTGCTTATTTATTAAAAATTGTGATTCTAAAAAGATCGATTGAATAAAACCATGAAATAACTCGCCTACAAACAATGAAAAAAAATGTAATTATTAATTATGCTCAGATTACTCACTTTGTCTTCTATATGAACTTGCAAGCTGTCAGATGATAAAGTCTCACGGAGAGATGAATTAAGGTTTGAATGGTAAATTTAAATTTTCAAATATTTTTTTGTCAAAATTAGAATTTAAATGCACCAACTCAAATGTAAATTCGAAGGTGAGCTTTATCACACCAAACTGTTCTAATTAGAATATTCACCACCTGCCTATTTAATTTACAAGTCAATGGCTGAGGTCCGTTGAACAATTTGAATAAGTTAATTGCCTTCCTGACATTCACGTTTTTCGGATCAGGACTATTCTATCGAATATTAGACATTCGAGTTTTTCCATAAATGATTAACCCTCGATATTCGACTGGGAACTAAAATCGTTCGACTTCGAATATCGAAGTCGAACGATTTTGCGCAAATCCTTCGAATCAAACGATTCGAAGGATTTTAATCCAACGATCGAAGGAAAATCCTTTGATCAAAAAATCACAGGCAAGCCTATGGGGACCTTCCCCATAGGCTAACATTGACTTTGGTAGGTTTTATCTACCGAAGTAGGTGGTCGAAGTATTTTTTAAAGAGACAGTACTTCGATTATCGAATGGTCGAATAGTCGAACGATTTTTACTTCGAATCGTTCGAATCGTTCGAATTCGAACGAATTTAACCAATTCGATGGTCAAAGTACCCAAAAAATACTTCGAAATTCGAATTTTTTTACATTTGAATTCTTCACTCGAATTTTGTAAATCTGCCCCTTAATTTTATAAACTATTTGTTGCTAATCATGGTAAAGAACCAGTTATTTTGGGATTGCGAGTTAAACCTACATAAATATACTGCATTAATACATTTATATATATTTTTACATATGTGAATATTTTTTGTTGTTGTTTAGGTGGATGCAGTCATTGTTGTAAGTGATTTATCTGAGATTGCAGAGAAAGAAGTGAAAGATCTGCTGTTTAGCAGTGATTTGGCAAAATACTGGAAAGAAAACCCACGCAGTTATAAACTTATACTCCTTGCATATCCAGAAAAGGTACAGCCATGTTTAGATGCATGTATTACAAAAAGGCACATAATACCATAATAACGGAAATGTGTTTGCTTACAAAATTCCTTACTGACCAATATTATATAATATTAGATAAACAATACTGTATCACAATACGGGGGTTATTTATCAAAGTCTGAATTTATCTCAATATTTTCTGCTACAAACTCAGCTCGGGTTTTTTACTCTTATTTATTAATACATTTTTCCTAAAATTTGCTTTGTGGGAAAAAAATCTAATTTTCTCGAACTTTTCAGACTTTTCCATCCGATTTTCATGATTTTTTTCGTAATTTTCACCCAAAAACTTCGGTGTATTGCCTGAAACCCAGCGCACATCAAAAAATCATTGTGACTTCTCCCATTGACTCGACAGGTCTGAGACCGGATTTTCAGATTCTGACTTTTCCATCCTCGGGGTTTAATAAATTCCGAAAAATTCGTGATTTTTTAAAAGTCAGATTTTATTTTAAAAAAAACACGAATTTTTCGTGATTTTTGCATTGAGTTTAGTAAATAACCCCCTATGACTTTCCCCTTTTTACAAGTTATTTGCTATTAGCAGGTTTTAAACATGCTCAAATTTACAACCCCATTTGTAAAAAAAAAGTTGGGACACGGTATAAATTTACTGCCAGACATTGTCTTTTTTCAGGTCTTGCTTATTTCAGTAAGACAATGCCATACCACATTCTGCAAATACTACAACAGCTTGACTCTGTAGCAAAATAGTTTGGAGTGCTAAAGTGCTCAGACTGCAGTCCAGACCTGTCAGCCATAGAAAAAACATTGTCATTAAGAGACAAAAAAATGGATAAAGGAGACCTCCAAACTGTTGAGCAGCTGAAATCCCGTATCAGGCAAGAATAGGACAACATTTCACTTTTAAAACTAAAGCACTATGTCTCCACAATAACCTAATGGTTACAAAGTGTTGTTAAAAGAATTGTTAAAAGAATTCTGTGGGAAACAGACCTCAAATTTACAATGAAAAAGTATTTTTCAGAAAACATACAAAATGTCTCAGTTTCAACCTCTGATATTTTGTCATTGTACTATTTCTATTTGCAATTAAATATAGGGTTTAAATGTTTACTAATTATCATATTCTCGTTTTATTTACAGTTTAAACAGTGTCCCAGCTCTTTTGTAAACAGGGCTGTAGGATAGGCTGAAGTGTTCGAATGGTAAATTCAAATTCGAATTTTTTTTTTTTGGGGTCAAAACTCAACAATTTCAAATTTAAAACCACCAAATCAAATTTGAATTCGAATGTGAGATTTATCACACCTCAACCCTGGAAAAAGTTCTAATACGATACTTTACCACCTAAAACCTGCCAAATAGTGATGACTGAATCTGTTCCATTTGACTGTGCTGAAAAATTTGCAAAACTGCGGAAAAATTAGCGAAATGGCGAAATTTTTCGAAACGCATTAAAGTCAATGGACATTTTTACGCGCAACAATTTTTTTTCTTGCTCCTTTTCTCACTTTTCTTATGGCAACTTTTTTGTCCTAATGCATTAAAGTCAATGGTCGTTTTCTCTTATGGCGACTTTTTTTCTCCAAATGCATTAAAGTCAATGGGTGTTTTTTCTTACTGAGATTTTTTTTCGTCCTAATGCATTAAAGTCAATGGCCGTTTTTTCTTATTGTGACCTTTTTTCTCCAAATGCATTAAAGTCTTCTTATGGGCGTTTTTTCGTGGCAAATTTTTGCTGCAATTTCATGTAGAAATTTGTACATGGCGAAATTTACAATTTCGCCGCAAATCCATGGCTGATGAATAAATTCTCTGTCTGTTGAATCATTTGAAGATGTTAATAGTGTTAATAGTGTTCCTGACATTCAAGTTTTTTTCAATTCTAATTCGATTCAAGTTTTTTCTTAAATAGCCTCCCATTCGAGTACATTCAAATTTATTCGATTAAAAAAAATTCACATAACTTCGAAATTCGACCTTTGATAAATAACCCCGTACATGTAATAATTCATTAATTTAGGTTCAAAAAGGAAAACCCACACGCATTTCACACAAGAGACTTTACAATAACTGACCAGGACTGAATACATGTGGCACAGGCCATTCACTGGCCCACTAATACTAATCCTGATACTAGTTCAGTTCCTATATTGTTTAAAACCTACTTTGTTTTAACTGACTTTTAAATTTATTATTATTATTTATTTATCACTGGGTGACCACGAGACAGTCCTTAAATGCTAGCCACCCCTAGGGGCAGATTTATCAAAAACCAAAAAACATGAATATACGCACTAGTGTTTCTAAAAAAAGTCACTCCCTTATTTTCCCAGCTTATTAAAATCTTCAGACTTTTCCGCCTTATTGAAATTAATGGAACTATGTGATTTTTACTGGCTTTTCCTTCCTTTAAGTGATTTCATGGTATTCTGAAATTCATTGTATTTACAATTTTCTCAGAACGAATTCCAATTTGGAAAAGATGATTCAGAAACCATTCAACTACTGGAAGAACAAGAAAAGAAGAAAAGAAAAGCAGTGCTGAATCTGAACAGAAAAATGTTGAAAATGGTAACACTGTGAAATAAATACATATGTTATAATATAACATATATCATAGTATTGTCATTTATGAGCTGTAGAGCGGTAATCTGATAACATAAATTATGCTGAACCCTATGAAATATAAGCCTTTCAACGCAAAAAGGTTTCAGATCCAAAACAAAATATATTGCATAAGGCTAGCAGATCCTTTTTCACAGACTAGGGTATTTATGCCCCGTTGCATTTAGCTAACCAGCAATAACTCCAATTTGGTGGTACCAAGTAAGGGAGCATATAGCATCATTCAGTAAATGGAACATCATCTTCAATATTCCAGAACATCCAGCACTGTAAAGGCGGAGGACATGGCTTTTATCACACTTATCCATTCTCACTTCTCCCATCCCTCCCCTTGCCTAGTACCGGTATGAGCTCCGTTATCTGGAAACCCATTTTCCAGAAAGCTCCAAATTACAGAAAGGCCATCCCCTATAGACACCATTTTATCCAAATACTCCAGATTTTTTAAAAATGATTTCCTTTTTCTCTGTAATGATAAAACAGCAGATTATACCCAAACTAAGACATCATTTAATCCTTATTGGAAGTAGAACCAGCCTATTGGGTTTATTTAATGTTTACATGATTTTCTAGTAGACTTAAGGTATAAAGATCCAAATAACAGAAAGATCCATTATCTGGAAAGACCAAAGTCCCAAGCATTCTGCATAATAGGTCCCATACCTATATGTTTATCATTTCTCCTGATCCTTTTGTCTTTCTATACTTTTCCTCCCTTCTCTCCACTTCTACATCACCCTTTCTCCTCTCCCTTTTCTTTCTCCTTTAGTCTATCCCATCATTCTCCTCTCTCTTTCCTCACATAGAAGTTAAAGATGTATATGTAGAAAATGTAATTAGTGGAAAATCTTTAGTTGACCTTTTTTTTATCTGCCCTGCATCACAGACTTTACAGTTTATCAGGGTCTCACATTACTTTTTGCATTGCATCATGGCCTCCTGGGGCTTGTTGCAGGAGATAATAAACACTCTTTATTTGTCATTTGCATAAGCACCACTGCTAATGCAATTATGGAAGAGAACAGATGCTCAGCACCCACTGCCATCTTATTTTAGCCAGTTTCCTTGAGCATAATGACCACATAGTAAAAGTAGGGTTCATCTTTGCTGCTGAAGCTGAACAGGCCAGGTACTATTGAATAAGTATGACTAAAACATGTATTTTGTTCTCTTATAGGACACCGATGATTTGAAGAACAGCATTATTACAGAATATATATTACCATTATTACACACATCTATTCTTGCACAACCTACAGTACAGGTACCAATTAATTCTTCCTTACTATTATCTGTTGGGTATAGAAGGTGAACTTTGCCTACTGCTGAAATACGTAGGCCCGACGTGAGCAGTGGCCTCCTCTCTTTTTCGCATCCGGAATAGTTGTTTTAGCTCTGAACATACTCTGTGAATTTTGGCGCAGAGTCAAGATTAACAAATTTGGAGATATATGCCAAATATATACCCCACATATTGTGTAATGCAAAACTATATTCTAAGCATGTGAAAATAATGCAAGTAAAACCGATCATGTTGATGTAAATGATGTAAGGAAATTAGCAGTTATATTCAAAATAATGAATATAATGTTTTTTATAATGTTTTCACTTTTAGGACCAAATTGTATTTATATTGTATTCTATTATAGAATAACATAGTCTGCATAATTATTCCTGTATTGCAAAAATACCTCCTTAATTTCCTATTATTTATTCTGCCTTCTCAGCATTTGGTACTGGGCTAGTCCTTTAAATTCACTATGCCTCATGTAAGTTGTACTAAAACAAGACTTGACATATTTGGCGACAAACTGGTCTATATTTTGTGCGCATATTTTTACCGCGCTTTAGTAAACGGACCCCATGGACCCACTTTGTGTATTAATAAATGATTGGGATAAAGAAAATGTTTTGAAATTATTTTAACTGGTAGTAATAATGTATTTTGTTGTTTTTGTAACAGGGAGAAGAATACAGAGTATTTCAGAAAAATCAAACATTTTTGCAATATACTGGAATTAACAATCTCATAACTATAATTGATGAATTTGTGTCATCACGGCAAAATGTAACCACTGAAGAGGTAAACTGATCCTTTAATGTTCAGATGCACATACACACACACAATATGATTAAAGGTTTTAAAAAATCTTTAATTTTTTAGTCTTTACTTTTAGTCATTACTGTATTTAAGTACAATAAAAACTGCAGAAAGAGAGACGAAAACAAGAAAAAGGGAAACGGAGCGATAGAATCTTCATCTCTGCATTAATTTACATAGGTGTTAATATTTTTTTGTCAACTTCTTTTTATTTGTGGTTTTATATTTCATAACACTAAAAAAACATAATGGAAAAGAAAAGGAAGAAAGAAAAAACCCAAATAATAACATTTCACATATTGTTGTTAACCGCTTCCATCAATCAGACAGGTTACTTTGGTTACTTAGTCTGTGTCAGTCATGGGAGGGGGGGTTAGATATTCTGTCAGGTCAGTAAGTGGGGAATCTCCGCCCCACACAACCTACTACATTTCCCCTACTACTTCCTTATGTTACCTAGTAAGGGGATCCCAGAACTGCTACATATCTGTGGTGTTCAGGGCTGTCCATTTTGCCCAGATCGCTTCAAAATTACTAGGGTAGTTTCTAGAAATGTAGACTGCTTTAATATGAGTTAAGTTAGTGTTTACAAGCTGCTTCCAATCTCCAATTGTCGAGGCCTGGATGTCTTTCCAGTGGAGCAGAATTCGTTTTTTAATAAAAAATAATAATTGGAGGAGCAGTAGTCTATCCAGTGTTTTTAGAGGTAATTCTTCTGTGATGCCTAACAGGCTTAGTTTTGATGGGGTTATGTGCGGGATGTCCTATTGTGTGTGCATGAAATTCCAGATGTCTATCCAAAGTATCTGGATTTGGGTACACTGCCATGTCACAGAATGTACCTTTCTCTGGGCATCCTCTAAAGCAGGTTTCCCTTGTGTTTGGGTAGATTTTTTGAGAAATTTTATTTGTATGACCCTGTCCTTGGCAGGGACAGGGTCCTTTATTTGGCTAAGGACATCAGTCCATGCATCCTGCTCAATATTTCCCAGATTTTGGCTCCATTGGGCTTTGGCTTTCCCTAGGGGGTCTGGTGCTAGATCCTTCAGACCGCAATGGAGGTTGGACGTCAGATGACATAGTCCCGCTGTCTTAAGAGACCTTTCCAGCTGGGATTCCCTGAGTTTGAAATTGTGCTTTGAATGTGTGTTTCAGCTGGAGGTACCTGAATAAGTAGTTATTTGGTAGGTTGTAGTCATTTCTTAGCTTTTTGAGGGGTTTTGAGGGTGTTCCCGTGTAGGATGTGCCGAAGCTCTGTAATACCTTTATTAGCCCAGATGCTGGAATCACATGTTTGGGAAATCAGTCTGTTGTTCCATAGTGGCATAGCCCGGAACATTGGTTTGGGCTTATGTAGGCTTTTTTAGCCACAATCTGCCAGCATTTGTATGTAGAAATGATCATTGTTGGGAGGCAGCTGCCCAGTGTGGCCCAGTGAACACTAGGGTCTGCAGCTTTTCCTCTGATTCCAGAGTGTGAATTTCCAGTGTTACAGCTCTGTTGTCAAGTTGGGGTTCCACTATTGTTGCAGATTGGCAAATTGCGCAGCCAAATAATAGTTCGGGAGTAACGTTAGGGAGAGCCAAGCCACCTTTACTCCAGGGAGCTTGCATGGTTGCTCTTGCAAGCCTTGGTTTGGCGGTAGGCCATAGAAGATTGTGGAGTACCGGTAGGCCATAGAAGCTTGTCAATGTCATTGAACCACTTAAGTGGGATATAGATAGGAGCGTTAGCTAGTGCATACAATATTTTTGGTAGACAGATCATTTTAATTAAATTCACTCGACCAACAAGAGAGAGTGGTAGCTGGGGTTTTGGCCCTAAGCGTAGCTAGTATGGGCTGTAGGTTCAATCTTAGGAAGCTTGACTTATCTAGTGAGGCTACAATGCCAAGATATTGCATTTTCACCACCCATTTTAAAGAGAGGTCCGCTCTGGGGCATGGGTTACAATCAATCGGGAGAATACTTGATTTATTCCAATTGACCTGCAGACCTGAGTATTTCCCATACTGCTTCACATATAGGGAGATTTTTCTCTTCCCTGTTGCCTACTTGCAATCTTCTGATATTGGAGTTATTTCTAATTATGGCTGCTAGTGGCTCAGCTGCCATGACAAATAGCAGGGGGATAGAGGGCACTCTTGCTTGGTGCCTCTAGTGAGTCAAAAGGATATTGAGAGGTGTCCATTTACTAGGACAAAGGCCTGTGGGCAGTCATACACTAATTTCACCCATGAGATCAATTTGCAGCCAAATCCAAATTTTGCTAGTTCTTCAACTAGGTATGGGCATTCAAACATGTCGAACGTCTTTTCTGTGTCAAGGGACACAATTTCTCTGTGAGTGGCGTTGTGACAAAACTGACATCACCAAGCTCTGTTTATAACTGATGGCATCACTAAGAGCTATTAATAAGGATATAATTTACAGGACATTCATGGCTTGTGTATATTATAAAACAATTATAACATACAAAAATGTCTATAGTGATCTTGGGCATTGCTTCTTTGTAAATGTTTTGTGAACCCTCCTCTCAACTATCCTGTGGTATTTTCTCCCATCTTAATGTGTTGGTGGAAATAATTTTGCATTTGGCTAAGGGATTCTTTATCTAGGCTGGGCCACAACATATTAGTTTAAAAGTGTGTTGTGTTCCCAGCATGTTAAAAAAAACTCTTAATCAGAGAAGTTTTGTTTGGGTATATTGCATTCACATTGCAGTTGGGAGAAGGATTTTAAAACATTCCCCATATACTGTACTTCCTGATATGTTCTCTTTTCTCCCACATCTGTACTGAAATTAGTTTAGCAATTATTGTTAGTTACAAGTGATTGGTGATGGGGAGAATTGTGATGTAGAATCTGAATTGCTGTAATAGTTAATTATAATAATTTGTTTGGTTCGGAGAGTTAGGGGCTGAACTTTCATTAGTGCAAGTTTTTGCATTAGTTTTGGTGTTGTTGTATAAACAGCAGCGGCTGTGGACTCCCATGTGCAGAACGAGTCACAGGGATGGGTTTAGGTTTTGGGTTTGGTTTGGGTGCCTCTGACTTCTGAGGTGATTGATTGACCAGGAGGTGATCCTACACCCAGTCACACCCATCCATTCCGAGCATAAGTGGTAGGGATAGAATTATCTAGGACACCTAAGATACAGAGTTGTGGGGATAGTATATGTGGGCATACCAGATCATTAGCCAAAACCTCAGTTGCATTGGAGAGGATCAGATAATATAGAAAAAGTCGTCAGTTAAAGAAGTTCAATTGAGATTAATGGGCAAAGTCCTCAGCAACAGTAAAGAGATTCGGAGGTAAATTTACACTTATTGATGTTGGTCTTTCTATGCCCAAATATTTAAAGAAGGAACCTAATAATACAACTTTAGTTACATGTATGTGATTATGACTATTCATCCGCACTAGGCACAAGAATTAGCATTGAATGTGTTGTTTTCTTTAGTTACTAGGCCCCATGAGTTTGGTGATCCCTACACTTGTACCTGCTGGTTAATCCATGCCCTATACAAACCCTCATATTATCAATAAACATAAGATGAGTTACACAAATTGAAGGCTCCAGGTTGATCATAGTGTTGTATAATATACCAGCATTATTTTCAACAACTAAACTACCAATCGAACACACATTTTTGAAACAAGTGTTTAAGAGTATTTTAAATAGATTTCTGTGTAGATTTTACTTTTAATTAACTGTAGGTTTATCAACTATAATTTTTTTTTAACCTTTTAGGTAAAAGCACAGCTCTCACATTTTCATCACGAAATACATTCAAAAAACATTACAGAAGCAGCAAGATCATTTCTGCACGCGCTAAACAGCAGGGAGTAAGTATCAAGGAGACCACTTTTATTTTACATATTGATGTAAATTCTCTTTGCTGACAGAAAGTAACAAATAAAAAAGAACACAAAAACAAAGGTATTGAAGAAGTGATGCCTATATTGGCTAACAATGAAAATACATTGGAAGCTTTCGGAGCACCAAGGCCTCTTGGGCCGGCAAAATATAAATGAAAGCTAAAAAGGCACAACATATATAAGGGGCAATATAATAAAAGTCGGAAATGGAAAAACTATTTGCATTGCGAAAAGTTATGCCTTTGCGCGAGCAAATATAACTTTTGCGAATCTGGAAACTGTTTAGCGACCACTTCCGACAGTGGAAGACCATTTGCGAATTTTATAGTTTGCGTCATTGCGCAGTCAATGTAATAAAAACTTCTTACTGAAAAAGTCGTTATGTTGGCTCCAAAAGATTACGACACCTTCAAGCACTTCTTAAGAGTGCGCAATTAAAATGCACAATTATAAATCGCAAGGCAATAACAGTTTAAGGAACAATATTGCATTGAGAGATGTGGATTTTTAGTCTTATTGGTGCGAATTGTTTTGATCTTTATGACTTTAATTACATTCCCCCGATACTGTTGGATCATTGAAACGTATTCATGGGCAATAAACTAGGAAGTTACAGATAGATAGAGATAAATTGTAGATATAATAAAAGTAATTAGGGTGGGTTGTAAATAGTCTAGGGGCCTAGATTCAGTCAGGTCACATAGTGTGTCATGAAACCCAACTCCAATTTAAGGCCCTGTCTTTTTTTTTTTTTTTTTTTTTTTTTTTTTCAAAAGTAAATAAACATTTTAAAATGAGTTACAATCTTCAATTATAAATGTAGCAGTCCAAGTGAACGGAGTTTGTTAGTAGAGTCAAAAAAGTCCCAATATAACGACCAATTATTAATTAAATCTTGTTTAAGGTGAAGGCCCTTTCTTAATAGCTCCATAAACACCCAGCTTCATTCAGGACACGACTGACCTTCTTTAAGAAACAGGAACGCCAAAAAATGAAATTCTTTTAAAGAAATGAAAATGTACTGTTGTGCTGCACTGGTAAAACTGATGGGTTTGCTGCAGAAATTCTATAATAGTTTATATGAAAAAGCTGCTGTGTAGCCATGGGGGCAGCCATTCAAGCACAGGATACACAGTAGATAATAGATAAGTACTACTATAGTTTATATAAATAAGCTGCTGTGTAGCCATGGGGGCAGCCATTCAAGCACAGGATACACAGTAGATAACAGATAAGTACTACTATAGTTTATATAAACAAGCTGCTGTGTAGCCATGGGGGCAGCCATTCAAGCACAAGATACACAGTAGATAACAGATAAGTACTACTATAGTTTATATAAACAAGCTGCTGTGTAGCCATGGGGGCAGCCATTCAAGAACAGGATACACAGTAGATAACAGATAAGTACTACTATAGTTTATATAAACAAGCTGCTGTGTAGCCATGGGGGCAGCCATTGAAGCACAGGATACACAGTAGATAACAGATAAGTACTACTATAGTTTATATAAACAAGCTGCTGCGTAGCCATGGGGGCAGCCATTCAAGCACAGGATACACAGTAGATAACAGATAAGTACTACTATAGTTTATATAAACAAGCTACTGTGAAAAGAAAAAAAATCTGAAAAGATTTTAATAAAATCATGCTTCTGAATTAAAGCAATGTGTTAGCAACACTACATCCAGGTCAGGGTAAGAGGAAATACATGTGCAGCTTTCAGGTTTTGCTAATATAAGGCTGATGACTTCATAGATACGTGATACTGTGAATTTTACAAAAAAAAGTCTTATTTGATTGTTTTAGAAACAAGGTGAAATGTGGAAAAAATCTGAATATTGATAGAGACTGGATTTACTTTGATGGGGAAATAAAAAAGATGCTCTGTGATCTTGTAGAAACTGAGGTGGGTATGTAAATGTAAAATGGTAGCAGAATGTTGTTTTGTTACAAGGCAAAGTGTTACAATATATTATTTTGTCACATATTACCAAAAATGATCTGAACCATGGGAGATACAACTTACACTGTACAAGGGCAGGTGTCATATTATATGAAATACATTGGTGGCGCATTTGAAAAATCACATGTGATGGGATATAAAAATGAATGTACAGTAGATAAAGGGGGCCCAGCACACGCCAAGATTAACTGCCGCGTTAGCTTTATTATACTATATCAAATGGAAATGTTTCAGGGGTACACACATCCCTTTGGGGGGAGAGAGAGAGAGAGAGAGAGAGAGAGAGAGAGAGATCTGAAGTAGAGGTATGGGCTCCGTGGCATGATACAGGTTATCTATACACTGTACACATATGGGGTTCCAAACTGAACTCACTTACCTGTAGGCAAACAATGAAAGAGTTTATGATGATATCTATGCCCTATACTATTGTTTATAAGACTGTGAGGCAATTTTGCACCTATTGTGATAATCACATAATGGCCAGTCATCTGAAAATATAATTTGCCATTTCTTAAATAGCTAGGGGGCATTTACAAGTTGGGAAGGCCTTGTTGAAACCAAATGTGGGAACAACTGGTCTACACTGTAATGTCTTTCAGAGGGGGGGCCTCACGCATTTATCATTTACGAAAACGATGTGACGCAATAAACGCACAAGGGGCTAGTCCCCAGTTTGAATCGCCCTGTGCGCCCTTCATAACTTTGTGCCATATAAATACATCTAATATATTTTTACAACATGGCGCATGTGAAGGATCAGCGAAAATAAGTTGTTCCAATGTTATAGTCCTAGGACCAAAGGGAGGGGTTTTCCCCCTTATATAATATTCTGACATTCTAATAATGAGACAACTTGTAACCTAACTTTTGGGGGTAAGGTGCTGGAACCTATATAATCTGTATAATCACAAACAAAACAAGGGAGCACCACCCATCAATTGAGAAAAAAACAGTAGATGGTGTGCAGGGTTAAAGAGATAAGTGTATAAAGGAAGAGAAAGCTAACCTTTAAAATTGCACCACCCCATCGTAAGGCCCGATAATTCAAGGAACATGGTTAAAACGTAACTTTTACTAATGTATTAAATAAAATCGTGAGTCCAGGAAAACATTAAAAATGAGACTAGGACCAGGGAGACAAAGAACCTAGATTAGGTAAAGCGACAAATGCGAACCATGAATAAATTAGGAGGCTGATGCCTGAAATCTGTAGTGAACCACTACAATCTGCAGTAAACAACTGCAGCAATAACGTGGTGTGGGGCGAAAAGGACAAATGTCACGTGGCCTATAAGGATTCTATGTAGGTAACCTATTCCATTGCCACCCATTCCACCACCAATCCGCTTTCCAGCCTTAATAATTCCACCACCCATTCACCCTCCAGCGCACCCTCCCATTTCCATGGAGAAATTGGTATAACAAGGTGGTATCAAAAATTGATCCACTATTTAATTGCTAGAATTAAATTATGGTACTGAAAAAGTTAGCATCAAGGTTCGCATGAATTCTACCCCAGAACGAGGCTCCGTTGTTCACCCACCCCTTCACCCTCAGAGCTTCCCACCCGTTTCAGCCTTGAAGAGGTGGCCTAAATTAATAAGAGTTCAGTCCCCCTGCCTAGCTGGAACTAAAAGGCGCTGGTGAAACGCGCGTCAGGCGCCTTTTAGTTCCAGCTAGGCAGGGGGACTGAACTCTTATTAATTTAGGCCACCTCTTCAAGGCTGGTCCTAGTCTCATTTTTAATGTTTTCCTGGACTCACGATTTTATTTAATACATTAGTAAAAGTTACGTTTTAACCATGTTCCTTGAATTATCGGGCCTTACGATGGGGTGGTGCAATTTTAAGGGTTAACTTTCTCTTCCTTTATACACCTATATAATCTGACATGTAAAACGTTCTTCTATTGCCTATGATCTAAGGGCAGTTTTATAAAGAATCGAATGGGATTTTTTTTCCCACTATTTGAATTTTTTTTGCATCCAAACTCATAACCCATTCGAGTTATATTTTAGAAAATTGCAATGTCTGTGAGTTAATAAGAAAATTTTTTCGAAAATTTGAATGAAAAAATTGGGTTTTATCTGAAAACTCTATCAATTCTCTATCAAATCTTTTTTCATGCCAGTTTTTGACATTCGGATCTTTTAATACACACGGAAACGTTCAAACTTCAAGTTCATCCGAGGTAGAAAAACCCTCGCACAACTTACAAATTCGATTCTTGATAAATATGCCCCCTAAGTGTTTGGCAAGCATGACATGCATTAGTATGATATGGGGTCAGTGTAGAAATATTTTTTATTTTTAAATTGTGTAAAAGTGATAATTAATATGTAATTAGCCAATTTTTGCCACTATAGATTTTCTGTGCACAAAAATATGCATTTATTTATCCATGTCCCTCAGCATGTAGGTAGTGCTAAGTAATACCGTAATCTGTCCCTACCAAGCCAATTATTATATCCTATTTAGCTGTTATGCATGCTTACTAACATTCTTTGTGTTCCAGATTCATGTAGTCTTAAAAATGAATATTGAACATGCAGTGATAAACTGGATAAGGAATAAGAACAAAATTCAGTCACTTGGGATTTTCAGTCCTCACTTCTGTGGAAGAAATCCTGTGTACAAGGTAACATTATTTCATCTAAAATTTTAATTGTTTAATAGTGATGGGCGAATTTATTCGCCAGACACAAATTTGCGCGATTTGTCGCCGGCGAATACATTTGCAAAATGGCAGCAAAAATTTGCTGTTTCGTGAATTTTTCACCGTTTTGCAAATTTCACAGAAAATTCGCAAATTTTTCGGTGAAGCGAAATTCGCCCATCACTAGTGTTTAATTCACTGAGCTATTTTACAGATTGTAACACTCTATAAGGAATAAATATAATTAGATTAAGAGGCCACCAACCCCCTGCAGTTCTTTGGGGATATAAAAAAGTGTATTCCAAAATCAATGTAAAAGCCAAATTAATCCATATGCTACAAATAGAGATTTTTATTTATTGCCCTTAACATGACCATAATAACAAATGAAATTGTTTCAAAAACTGTCCGGCATCTACAGTATAAATAAATGAAACAATGAATTATCAATAAGATCACTTAAAAATTTATAGGTATGGGACCAGTTATCCAGAAACCTGTTATCCAGAACACTGAGTTACTGAAAGGCCTTCTCCCATAGACTCCATTTTTTCCAAATAATCCACATTTTTAAAAATGATTTCCTTTTTCTCTGTAATAATAAAACAGTACCTTGTCCTTGATCCCAACTAAGATATAATTAATCCTTATCGGAAGCAAAACCAGCCTATTGGGTTTATTTAATTTTTACATGATTTTCTAGTAGACTTAAGGTATGAGAATCTAAATTACAGAAAGATAAGTTATACAGGAAAACCCCAGATTCCGAGAATCCTGGATAACAGGTCCTATATCTGTGTGTGTGTATATATATATATATATATATATATATATATATATATATATATACAATATATAGTAATACATTTTCAGTATCCGCACTCAACTCAGGCAAATCTCAGGGGTGCACGGCCAATATTCATTCATATCCTCACAATATGGACTAAAGCATTCCTGGGACAGCACTTCCCTTGGTGAAAAAGAAGAATTCCTACCATACTTACCGTAATTCTCTTTTCCTGGCCACTCTCCATATTAGCATTACATACAGGGATTCCCCGTCCCCGCCCCCTGACCAGATAGTCCCTCCCTCCTAAGCCTTTAAAAGGTACCCCTGGAGCACACTCACCTTGTCTAATAAAAAGCATCTGTACTCACAAAAAGGGGTGGGAAATGCTAATATGGAGAGTGGCCAGGAAAAGAGAATTACGGTAAGTATGGTAGGAATTCTTCTTTTTCCTGGCCACTCCATATTAGCATTACATACGGATGTATATAGCCATGTCCCTTAAGCAAGGGGTGGGTAAAAAAAAATGAGAAGTAAAATTTCCACTAATATGCAAGGGTTTTATTGAGTCGTAAAGGCCAAGTGAGCTCCAGTAGCAAAGGAATGATTGCTCGAGGAGGACATATCCAGCCTGTAATGTTTCACAAAGGTTCGTGCCGAAGCCCAGGAGGCCACCTCACAGATGTGTGGGGTAGGAACATCTGCCAATGCTGCCCAGGATGTTGACACAGCCCTAGTAGAGTGGGCTCTTAAACCCTCCGGAGCTAGCTTGCCCTGTATTTCATAGGCCTTGGAAATACACAAGGAAATCCATCTACTGATGGTAGAAGAGGCAGCGGCCTGCCCCCTTCTACTCCCAGCTGGAATAACAAAAAGAGTATCTGACTTTCTGAAGGCAGCCGAAACTTCGCGTTTTCTAGAAGTCCCTTCTTCAGGCAAGCTGAGGAAGAGAGAGAGAGGACAGCTAATTAGAAAAGGAGAGAGAGACAAGAAAGATAGAAACAACCCAATTGAGGGACCTACCTAGCTTGGGGGGCAGAGGCATTGGAGGCTGAGGAGTCCATGAAGCAAGAAAGACAAAGCCTAGCAGGAGAAGAGAGCATGAAAAAATGCACATGCTTAAGGGCTAAGGATGCCACCATAAAAGAATCTTACCTGTAAGGCTGAGGGGAGAAAAGAAGCACGAACCTTTCCTTGGAAGGCAGAGGGTGGAAGTGAGCAGCACGAGCGCTGCCTTGTCAGGGCCTTTTATACTGCCGGCCCTCTAAAATCCGCCCCTCCAAAAAAAACATGGCCGCCTGGAGAGTGCGCCAAGCACAAAATGGCCGCCGCCAGCGCGAGGATGCGCACAGGGAGAGCGCGCTAGGCGCTAATGAGGAGGCGATGCAATCGTAGCGACCGCATTGGCCTCTGAAACCCCCTGTGTACCGGAGCGGTCGTCTCCTCCCCATACGAAAGAAAAGGTCCGCAGCATGCCAACCACAAGATGGCCGCTGGACAGGAAGTTGACTGAGACAGGAAATAGCACGCGTCTCAGTAGTAAGAGAAAAGGAAAAGGAAAAGGAACTCCTCGTGACACAGGCAACTTTGAAGAGTTACCTCCATGTCACACCTCTCTCAGCAGGAAGAGCAGAGTCGTGCTGTGGTAAGGATGTCCCTCCTGCTTAGGCCTTACACACAGACGTTTAAAACGAATGGGGGGAAGGCATAGCACTCTGCCCAAATTCACCTGTAAAGCTCGAGGGCTTAGGGAATGAACCCAACCAGGAGAAAACCCTCAGGTCAGAAGAAGAGTGAGGACAGAAAGAAAAAAGACAAGGTGAGTGTGCTCCAGGGGTACCTTTTAAAGGCTTAGGAGGGAGGGACTATCTGGTCAGGGGGCGGGGACGGGGAAATCCCCGTATGTAATGCTAATATGGAGTGGCCAGGAAATAAGTGTCTTTTATTTAAAAAGTGTGTGTATAAATAAAAGACACTTATTTCACCAAGGGAAGTGCTGGCCCAGGAATGCTTTAGTCCATATTGTGAGGATATATATATATATATATATATATATATATATATATATATTATATATATATATATATATATATATATATATTTATATATATATATATATATATATTGTGTATATACTGTATATGTTTATTTTTATTTGTAAAGTGCTCCCAGAGGGCAAAGCACTGTACCCCAGAACAATAAATTAGTAGAAGAAACAGGGGGTCATTGCATCAGTAAGTACAAATAAGTATAAAAATACAATACTCATAAATACAAAGTATAGTTACAATACATATTAAGTGCTTATTGTCAAGGAGACAAAAGGATGGAGGTCCCTGCCCCGTAGAGTTTACAGTCTAAATGGGAGGGTAATGTATAGACATAAATCGGAGGGATATTAAGTGCATGTAGATTCCTTGCTTAAAAATGCACTCATGGACTAGGCAGATAAAAAAAATTCACATTTATTACATACTAATTACATCTACACGTTTTGATCCCATATGGATTGTAATCAGGATGAGATCCATGTGGGACTGAAACGTGTAGCTGTAATTAGCATATAATAAAAGTGAACTTTTTTTTATCTGCCTAGTCCGTGAATGCATTTTCAAGAAATTAAGTAATTATTATTTATTTACACCCGGACAATTGCTGGTTAGAGTGATGGTATATGGAACTTCAAGGGACGGGTATTAGAACATGGGACATTCCCCTCAAATCTCCCAATATTACATGCTTATTTCCCCCTGCATTACATGGCTCTCACCCAATTGTTAGCTGGCTTGGACTCTGTATTTTCATTCACCAGTGCTCACCACTTTGTATCTTTCCAACCTCTTTTCTTAACTTGACCGTTCTCAGAAGTAATCCAAGATGGCATCTTAAGCATAAATACCACTGTGGAACGGACCGCCAGAAGCAATCTGATATACTGTATATATAAACTTCATGTCATTTATAGCATATAAGTTTGCTCATTCAAATTTACTATTTAAACCTTAAGGACTCACAGGGTTAGTAAGTCCCTATGGCTTTATATCCCTACACTTCCTTCTCTCCCATGTATCTAGTTACTTCATTTACATATTTCATTTGTTGTCCTACTGGCCTATGACCACTTTCTGCCACACTTAAAGGAAAACTATACCCCCAAAATGAATACTTAAGCAACAGATTATTTATCATATTAAGTGGCATATTAAAGAATTTTACAAACTGATGTATATATTTAAGTAAATATTGCCCTTTTACATCTCTTGCCTTGAACCACCATTTTGTGATGGTCTGTGTGCTGCCTCAGAGATCACCTGACCAGAAATACTGCAGCTCTAACTGTAACAGGAAGAAGCAAATACAGAACTTTGTCCGTTAATTGGCTCATGTGCCCTAACATGTATGGTTTGTTTGTGTGCACCGTGAATCGCAGGATCCCAGGGGGTGACCCTTATTTTTTAAATGGCAATTTTCTATTTAAGATTACCCAATGGCACATACTACTAAAATAGTATATTATTATGAAAATTGTTTGCTGCAGGTGTCCTTTCTTTACTTTTATGCACAGTAGCCTGTGTGAGTTGTAGTTCAACTACACCATTCCTTCATAATTTCCACTAAGCAAAGTAAGCAATGTTGTGTTGTAGAGTTCAATGTAACCCCTGCTCTATTGCTATAGCTGGACACGACTACTTTTGGTTTAATATAAGTTAAAATAGTGTTACAAACCTTTAAAGTATGATGTATTCAAAGTAAAAATCCATTTCTGTGCTCCACAGCGCAACAGTTTCTCTCCAAATGTCCTTTACTCACTGAGCAACAAGAGAAGCAGAACACTAGTATGAAGTAATGGATTAACCACAAAACATTTATGGGCAGATTTATCAAAGGTCGAATTTCAATTTCATGTGAATTTTTTTTTCATTTCGAATATACTCAAGTTTTTTCTCCAAAAAACCGCCAATCAGGAAGGTTATTAATATTTTCAAATGGGTCACTGGACCTCTGCCATTGACTTCTACATGAACTCGTGGTTTTAAGTGGTTGAATTTGAGTTGTTCCCAGGGTCCAGGTACGATAAATCTCGAATTGGAATTATTCCCAACTCAAATTTGTGAATTTTGACCAAAAATCCAACTCGAAAATTCAAATTCGAATTTACAATTCAACCCTTAATAAATCTGCCCTTTAGTGAAATGAGGTTTGAGGACCAATCCCCTCACTTAAGAGTTGTTTCTACCAGTGATTGATTGTCACTTCCCATGTTGATCACATTATACAACTGGCTGGACTGTTGGGAAACACAGCATCTAGCAATCACAACTTGCCCACACTATCACCAAATTACTAGTCACATAAAATAAAGAAATCAAATGTTTCATTGCTAAGAGTTATAACACTGCAAGTTTATTAATTAGGGGTGACTTTTTTCATGACAATTTTATTAAAAGTGACTTGTACAAAACAAATATCTATATCATTTTTTACAGATGCTATTGTACAATATTTTCTTTGATGGCATAAAAGAAAAAAAAGTGCACCTTTTCCGTGTAATGAAATCCAGAATTGAAGTTTTATTCAAACAATGCAAGGTATGTGTGTAAAGAATAGACATATGATGAAAAAGGAATTATTATCTTTTGACCTACTTTGTACGCAGAAAAAATGTTAACTTTGTTTGCCAAAGACAATCCGTATGTTGCATTTAACTGGATCACTGCAAGATACAACTTGTGTAAATTGCATAGTGGTACTTATTGCCTATTTATGGAATTAATAGTCACCAATTCACCAGTAGCTGTGTGTTTTCCTGGTTACTTGTTGTGTGCAAAAGTGTGTAACTTTTTGTACATTTTCTAAACAACATTTGCAGATTTTTTTTTACTTATTTAATATGGGAGGAGACTGGTTCTGGCATTTACAAAAGGTACCACCTAGGCTGGGGGGGGGGGCAGGGAGGGGGTCTATGCAGGGTAGGGGGGTAGGTGTTTTTATTAGCAAGAGTTTGGTTCTCTTTTAAATACAGATCAAGACCATATTTGCCCTTGATGTTGCTGACTGGCATTGTTTGCCAAGTTTATGATCTACAAGGACTCCAAGGTACTCTTCCATTATGGATTTGCCTAGTGCAGTCCCATTAAGAGTATAAGTGGCTTGAAAATGTTTACATCCCAGGTGCATGACTTTACATTTATCAACATTGATTCTCATCTGCCTCTTAGCTGCCCAGATTGCCAGTTTAAGATCCTGTTGCAAGGATTTTTCATCCTGGATGGAATTAATTGGGCTGGATAGTTTTGCGTCATCTACAAACACTGATACATTACTTACAATACCCTCCCCTAAGTCATTAATGAACAAGTTAAATAAAAGTGGACCCAATACCGAGCCCTGAGGGACCCTACTAAGAACCTTACTCCAAGTAGAGAATGTCCCATTAACAACCACTCTCTGTACCTGATCCTGTAGCCAGTTTCATATCCATGTGCAAACTACTTCATTAAGCCCAACAGACCTTAGTTTAAAAAGCAGTCATTTGTGGGGCATGGTATCAAATGCTTTGGCAAAATCTAAATAGATCACATCTACTGCCCCCCCCACACTTTCCAGCATCTTACTTAACTCATCATAAAAAGCAATCAAATTAGTCTGTCATGACCTATCCTTCATAAAGCCATGCTGATAATGCAATTCACTGGACAAAAAGAACCCGGGTGTATGCCATCAGGCCCTGGAGCCTTGTTTACATTATTTTTTATTAAAGCTTTATGAATCATATCCTGAGTCAGCCACTCACTAGATTAGCTGAGCCATCAGTGCAGCTATGAAGTGAGCCAGGGAACTCAGAATCCTCTATTGTATACACTGAAGAAAAGAACTGATTTAGCACATTTGCCTTCCGGATTGCTGTTTTACAACATTTATTTTAGTGTTCATATTCACTAAATGCAGCTCTTGTCCCAACAGACTTGCAGTTTTTAAATGCCTTTCTCTTCTTTTCTATTAACTTCTTTCCTTCTATATTAAGCCACATAGGGTGATTCTTAGTGATTCTACATTTACTCCTTAAGGGAATAAATTGAGAACTGTAACTATTTTATATCATTTTAAATTACAACCATTTCTGTTCTGTGTTTTTAGCTGAAAACATAATGCCCTAACATATGCTCTGAAGGGCAGCCCTCAAGGCACTAAAATTAGCTTTTCTGAAATTCATGGTTTTTGTTTCATATATTTGTTTTTTTGTACCAGACATTAAATCAGGTCACATTATGGTCGCTATTATCCAGGGGTTCAATTACTTGCGCATTTGCTATACATTCTGGTTCATTAAAGAGCATTAGATTCAGTATAGCATTTTTTCTGGTTGGCTCCTAAATAAATTGTGCCATAAAATTGTCATGCATCAAGTTCATAATCTGGTTCCCACTAATTGTCCTGGCAGTACTGTTGCTTCAGTCAATATCTGGGTAATTAAAATCCCCCATTATCATTACTTACTTTGTGAATTGTGGAAAATTAAGGTTTTACTGTGCTTCTCCACTGGGCAGAAATAGTTATTTTGTAAGGATGTATTTTAATATTGCTACTATGTGTTGAGTGACAAGCAAAATTTTTCAACAAGTTTTGCAGTAAAAATGCCGCCCATAGACTCTAATCAGTGAAAAAATATGTCACCCATAGACTTTAATGCACTTCGCCAAATTGTCATAATTTTTGAAATTTTTGGTGAAACGAAATGGGTCCAATTCGCCCATCACTAACCATGTTCTACATTCCTTTAAAACAACTTATTTACATGTTAGGCAACAGCCTACCATTGGTTACTAGCCAGCCATGTACTGCAGGCACCCTTTCTCTTTACACTGGATCTACCCTCAGTATCTACATTGTCTAATAAGCAATCTTTATAAATTTGCCTCTTCCTGCTTTAAGTGTTTGTTTAACTTTAGCTCACTACTAGTTCTTGAGTTCCCTGTTATGATTCTGACACAACCTGTTTTATAGATGTTGGCTGTTCTGACTCCTGGAATATTCATTGCCTCTGCCTTTGGCTGCCAAATGTCCTGACCCCTATGACTATGGCCTGTACACTGACTTTTGCCCTTCTTCTTTATTTCTTCTGTCATAGTTCTTTAATCAAGTATCAGTACCAGTGGCTGGGTATTGGGCTTTTTTATAGTGCAGGTCTGAATTCATGTATGTATACTACACCCATCTATAACTGTGTTAATATGTCATCAGTCTTTCAGTTACCATTTCACCCAGCATATGAAACTTAATTCTTATTCACCATCCATTAAAAACATTCATTCATGATAGGGGGTTAATAACATTCCTGTTCTCCTCCAACAAGGCTCCACTGGAAGATTTTTATAGCTTCTTCTGGTTCTGACTCAATGTTTGAGCAAACAAGTTTGGTGCTGTGGTTGTTGCTATTGCTTCTGTTTTTGAATGACCTTCTGTGCTTGTTGCTTTGATTGGAATTACAATTATGCCCACTCTTGTCAGCTAGAGGCATCTGTATGTGCAGTTATCTTGTAGTTATCTGTCTTGAGCTGCCTACCAAATACTTATAATTGTTGGTTTCATACACTGTTTCTCAGTTGTAGGGAATTAACTCCTCTATGAGGGCTTGTTGAATTACAACAGTAGTCATCCCATTAAGCTCTATTTCTAAACTGAGCAATCTACAGCCTAATATTACCCCATTCAGTAACTTACATTTTTCATTGGACATCTCACCCACTGGGATCATTTAAAAATTACCTTTTATACTGTCAGATGCAGAAATGGTAACAACTGAAGTTTGTGACAAGCCAAGAAAGAAAAACAACACCTGTTCCTAATCTTCAAATTACCGTCAACATTTTCAATTATAATTTTTTTGTTGCCATGTGTACTTTAGAGTAAAATCCTGAACCGATATGAGGTGTTCCTAAGGAGTCTGCTAAGACACAGTCATGATCCCTTCACTTTGCAATTTGTCCAAAATACCATGGAAAAGAAACTGAATGATGAACTGGCATGGTAAGCAAAAAGAAAGTGGCCAGATTCAGTTTGATGAGAAAAGCTTTTCTCCTAATTTAATTCCAGATTTTACCATAAAGCCAGATTTATCTCAATGTTGATCACATAAAAAGTCTTTGGGGGGAAAAAGAACTGGAATTGTATTAGGAGAAAAAACTTTTTTTTTAATCTTGCCCAAAAGTTTGTATGTGATAAACCATAAAATATTGTTTTCTCATCTAATGGAATCTGGGCCAATCTATGTATATATGAAAATGTTATTTGCGCAATGAAAAAAAAAAAATCACTTTTCTCCTATAGATTTTTTTTTTGTCATTGAACAATTTTTTCCTCTTCTCAATGTTAGTTTTAAAAATAAAAGTCTGACTGGTAATATGGGAGAGCTGGAAGTGCTGGCATTGGAGGGGAAATATGATGTACAGTAATTGGCATTGCTGAAACATGGCTGAATGAGTCACATGACTGGGCAGTAAATATAGGAGGCTGTATTTTATTTCAGCAGAACAGGGGAAATAGAAAAGGAGGAGGATATGTATGTTTGTTAAGCAGAATTTAAAAGCCATTATAAAGAATAGAAGTGATGATGAGAAAATGGGTGGAGTTTTTCACAGATTGTAGTCCAGCAAATTAATTGTAGGGGTACAGTATGCTATAGTCTCCCAAATGTAAGTGAAGAGGAAAAGGCTAAATTCCCCTTGCAAATACAAAAAGCTGCTAGTTTTCCCTCTTCTGCTTGCCTGCTCACTGTGAGACTCAAAAGCCCTTGTTAGGAATATGCTACCCAATGTGCTGTGCTGAGGGGGACAGGCAGAGGGGCAGCATTGCATCACTGTTCAGGAAACTAGGTGTACAGCTGGGGACCATCAGCATTTGGCTCCTGAGTCCACCAAGGTAAGCAAAGTGGAGGTCCTTACTTCAGTTGAGTCAGCCTTTTTTTACATGACAGTCTGAGGACCAGTTGGTAGCAGTGTGCAATCTCTGCTATTGCTCACTACTAGGAGGGCACAGAGGAGGAGGGGATCTGGTTGGTACAAATGGCAGTTAGGGAGTGGTCGGGGGCAAATCTTCTACATGGCTGCCCATATGCAGAGATCCTTGAGAAGTGATTTCCCGTCCAGTTCCATCAAATACCAGGATGATTACTGGATGGCCACCATGCTAGACCCATGGTACAATTGGTGGAGGCCTTCCCCCAGCCTGCCACTTCTCAGTCCTCCACTACTCCAACAGAGCAGATAAAGTAAAGGTGGTGGTGAACTTTCTTTGAGCCTTGACAGGCAGCAGCAGTATACTGTGGAGGTGCTGGCTTGCCCCCCTTCCAGTGTCTTGTTTTCTGTGACTCAGGTGGAGTGGTCACTGAGAAGCAGACACATCTATCCACTGGCAAGTTAGATGAATGAGTTGTGTATAAGTGAGGATGTCCAAATTAATTCATTATATCACAGAGAAACCTGCTCGCCTCCTATCAGATAAACTCTCTTCTCTCCAATGCTGCCTCATTCTTCACTGCTCCCTCCCCACAGCAGGTATTCTTTTCAGAGATCCCCCTGTCTGCTGACCTGCTATAAATCTGCAGAGTTGTGCAGCAGAGTTCAAAGGCTCCATCTTCTGTCAGTCTTCTCATCCTCTCCTGTCTATGCCCATATGTATCTTGTGGGAGCATGCAGAGTAGAAGATGATTCAGGGCAGTGGAGGGCATGGTAGGGGGCAAGGCAAAAAAGGAAAGGGGGCAAAAGATGTTCATGTGATGCCAGCTCCTGAATGCCCAACCTTAGAACTTTAAGAGTGGAAAACACATCAGAACACTGACTGCCCCAAGAAACATTCTTACTGAAGTAGACATGATCACACTGTAGAGCATTCCAGTTGATTTAAATGAGGGGTCTGCCATCTCGTTGGGATGTTTCTCAAAGGTCTCTTGTCTTGTTGGGCCCAGGTCCCATTTATTAAAACAGCCCTGTCCTTGTCTGCCCATTTATTAATGTGACCTCAGCTAAATTCTGTAGAGACACATTAAGAGACAGATTGGGGTTATAAGAATTATTTGCCATAAAAAGAAATTCAAATAACCATCTGTCAGGGCCTGATGGCTCTTACTAGTGCAGAAGACAGGACCTAGGAGGAAGAAACAATGCAGACAGGCAGGAACATTCCAATAGGTGATACACAAAGGGTAAGGTCAGGGGCAGGCAGCAGTTAAGTCAGAATCAAAGCAGAAGAGTCAGGAGCCAGGAATCAATCAAGCAGCATTATTTAGTGCACCCACGAACTAACAGAAGCATAATCTATATTGGGGCATTGAACCCAGGTCTTTGGTTTCCTTTTATTTTACATTTACGTTCCAATCTGTGACATGGTGATGTTAAGTGCCACCACTTCTCCTCACTGTGTGCTGACATGATGCTGCGACCATGGGTGCCAACATCTTGGATATGAAGTGGAGCACTCCTGACATCTTACTTTATTGATACTAGGAATGCAGGTTAGCGAACAGGTATTAAGATTAATATATGAAACAGTCAGTGATATCTGTTTACATCTGTATGGAAATGTATAAAGACCTTTGTTTTACGTGTACAATTACAAAGCTGATGTGATATGGTCACACTCATAACCCACCCAAACCTACTCATCCTCAATCCTCATGAGTTGTTTTGAGATATGGAGATTTCATTCTAGTCCAACTACATCGTTAAGTAAAATGCATTTAATTGTAATCCTTTTTTTAGGTATTTAGAGACGAAAGGGGGCCTGTATAGTGTGGAAACCATGACAAAATGTTTTGAAGAGAGTCAAAATGAAAG
This sequence comes from Xenopus laevis, assembly GCF_017654675.1. Taxonomy (NCBI): domain Eukaryota; kingdom Metazoa; phylum Chordata; class Amphibia; order Anura; family Pipidae; genus Xenopus; species Xenopus laevis. The sequence continues at coordinate 19,297,981 of NC_054372.1, forward strand.
TTTCAGGAAGAACATTCTTGTACCAATTTACAGCAGCAACAGTCCTTTAAAAACGGTAATACAAAATGTAAGTAACCCATGTTTTAGGTTATTAGTGATACTATATAATATATACAAACATGAAGTGCACATCAGTACTGTTTAGAAGAATACTTGGCACCAATGCACCCCTTTAGCCTGCTCAATTGAATTAAGCAAAAGTGTATACATTAGCACTAGGGAACTCTAGAATTACTGTCAACCTGGACTTACTAATATTTCCAGGGTTCCCTTAGCAAGTTGCACCCAGAGTTTCTACTTGTGACAAGTAAATTGTGTGCTAATTTCCTTATTGTTGATGTCATTCCAACACAAATGCAGGGTAAATGGCATGTGTAATGCAGTATAGACACAACTTACAGTGACTAACTAACTTATTTTTACCTGAATGAGAAAGGGATCTTGTTTTGAATAATGGCACCATATAAGCAATTTGCCAATATCTTGGTACCATGGCAGATATCAATGAAGCGTAAACTGGTCTGGTAACCATAGAGCAAGTATTCTTTCACATACAAACTTACCCTCATATGTCATAAAAGGCATAAAGTTTGCCCAGGAGCAGTAACCTAAAGTGACCATTAATTGCTGCCTGATGATTGGTTGCTATAAGTGATAAGAAGTGTAGAAAACTATGCCCCTGGTATACGTAACCCCATAAGACTTTTGTTAATTTTCCACTGGTGTAGTAGTCTTTTATCTAGTTGACGTTCCAAAGAAACATCTCCATTATGGAATAGACCTTTTCAAAATACTGGTTGTGACAAAATAAAATCTAGTCTCTTTTATATTTCACCAGTCGAATGTGAATGCGGGAAAATATGAAAAGCGGATCTCACTCCAACATGGCCGAAGCTTGTCTCTCCTCCAGCAGCATCCCGCGACAACTATACAGGTACGCAACTCCCGTGACAACACAGCAAGAAATTAGTTTTGCACATGGGCGCTCAGCCGGAGTAATTTCAGAGACGGAAAATTTTCATCCAAAAATGGCTTTATTGTGGCAAACAATGTGATACAGTGGCAATGTTCGTGCAGATCAGCCTACGCATTTTGTGCCCACAACCAACAGCACTTCAGAACTCTGAAGAAGTGTCATTGGTTGTGGGCACGAAACACGAAATTACTCCTGCTACGTGAAACGTGAAATTACTCCGGCTGAGCGCCCATGCGCTGAACTAATTTTGAGCTACTGTATCGTTCAAAAGTCACCTGCTATATACTAAAACCTGTCCAGTTGGGTCTATTCAGGGGTGATCCTTACCCCTCTTCTCCCACACTCACCTTTTATTTATTTTGAAATATTTTATTTGATTTTCACAACACACTCACCTTTTAAGCACCAGAGCTGCCCCTGGTAACTTGTGGGGAGCTGAAACCTGAGGCGAGTTTCTCAACTCACCTCATTGGCACAAAGCTCTTTGGTCTATTAAACAGCCTTCATTAATGCATATTGGCATAGACAGGAGAAAATAAGGTCCAAAACCTCCTCTCTCCATGTTTCTATTAAACAGTTTTCCTGGCTCAGATTCCAAAGAATCCTACACTTCCTATTTCATTGTTTTGTTTTTTTTAATATATGTTTTATTTATATTTATTTTATTTTTTGCCTTGCCCTGTGAACATAGGTGGTATTTAGCAAATGTATAAAGAGCTCTTTAAAAAACTACCCAAGCTCTTTTATCATACAGGTAACAATGGGAGGACAAATATCCCAAATATCAATAGTTATTAAAAATATATAAAAAATATTGTATATAGTTATAGGTTGCCATTATATACTGAATAAGTCCTCCCCACCATGTAGTTCTTTTATGTTTTAGAACATACGGTAAAATGCTTTGTTGGGTTGAAACTATTGATTTCATGGCTTGTCTATGTTGGATCCAAGAGTGAATTTATGGCCTGTACTATGTGTGTTCTAGGCAGGTCCGGACTGAGAATTAAAATAGACCCTGGCATTTCAGGTACACAGAGGCCCAATCAGCCCACGAGAGGCCCACCCAGCCCCCACCAGCCCACTAAATACTGACTTTCTATGGCACCTTATAGCAGCCCCTCTGGCATTTGCCAGAATCCACAGATTGCCAGTCCGGACCTGGTTCTAGGTGTGCCTGGGAAAGGTAATTACACCAGTAGCCTAAAGCTATGTATTTTTTCATCTCTTCAAATATCTTCAAAGGACAGTTCTTCTCACTCATGGAAATTGGCTTCTTCATTTATGTAAAATTGTATTTATCTATTTAAAACAACTTTTCTAGTGCACATTATTGATTGTGTGAATTTTTACTATCTAGACTGATAAATATCTGATAAATATCATCACTTGCATGATGGATATAAAGCAGCTTTTTCTAAACAAGCTATCTGCTTTGCACGAGGAGAGGTAAGGATAAAATCAATAAAAATCTCTTTTGTTGAGTTGTAGCAAATTTCTATAGTTTTGCACTTTTGGATAATAATTTGAGACAGAAGGGGTCAATCCATGGGGCAGGAATTAAAGTGCAAAAAAACCAGGCTCAAGAGGCCACACTTTTTTGCACAGCTCTCCATGGTTGCCAACCGGTAGGAGTCCTTGCTCTTCATACTGCATTTGGCAGTTCTGTAATGATGAGACATTGGCTGAAAGCACAACAATCAGATAAGAAAGTTAGGGAGAGTAGGCCGGTGCTTTGTACATTAAAACCCTGTAAGTATAGAGCTGCCTTGTGTCTGCAGTAGTGTGCAAAATACAAGTATCGAGGGCTCACACAGGTATAATGATGTCACAAAGACACACTTTATTAGTTCATCAGTTTAAAATACTCAAAACACAGTTAAAAACATCTAAAAATGGCAATAGGGGTGTAAAACTCAAATAGCCTTAAAGTGCATAAATAAACCAGGGGTACAGGAAGAATCACTGATTCTCCTAAAACTACACTGATCTGAATAAATCTCTTGTAAATAGCAATACATTGTGTAGTATAGTTTGCTCTAGCCAAAAATTATAATAAAGGATATTCAGTTTGTTAGACCAGGTTAAAAACAAAGCCAATAACATGGTGATGACCTGCTGGCAAACAGCTGCTGAATTTTATCTGAGGTCCATGTGTGACTCTTTCATAAGTTCTGTTATATATACCAATACTCTGTACACATTTCTCTGTGCTTTACTTCTCTTTTTCTACATTTAAAAGACTTGCGGACAAACGTATGACACCGGAAAGATCTTCTAAGATGTGGCAGCGGCTGGTGCACCACATGCAACTGATTTCCAATCTCAGACACCATCGCCGGCACAGCGACGTTCTTGAGGATTTAATTCATATGGTATAATTTCTTCTTTCAGTTAAGGCCTGCTAATATATGATATATTATAATATAAAATGTAGCCACTGACCAGTTCTGTCCAGACTGAGTTATACGGGTCATGATCAGATGTACAGGTCAGAGAAGGTCAGTATGAGAATTCAAATACAAGTTATATCACCATATAAACAGGGTCAGATTAATGCACAGGCTACTCTAGCCTATAGCACAGGGGCCCAGTGTTCAATTATTATTTCAAATTTTTTTGCTTTTAATATTTATTTTTATTTGCGTTGCTGGGTCTGGTCAAACACACCTGCTGGGAAGAGAAGGCAGGTATCCAAATCCGACATGATAACTCTCGGCAAGAGAGTTCAGAGGGAAGTGCCGTAAGGGCAAGAAACACGTTAGTTTCTGCACATACCCACTGCCATGTACACCGCACTGTGTTTTGAATAAAAGCCGCATTTACAATAGCGGCTCTCTCTGATGTTTGGATCAGTGCCGGATAGCGGGTCTAATTTTTCTATGGACAAAATCAAGCAGGGAAAACAGCAGAGTGAAAACCAACTATAAAGTTGCTAGGAATAGGCCACTAGTAAAGAAAAAAAAAAGTAAATTTAATCTGAAATTCCACTTAATATATCAAATTTTTTTTGAATGCTTGGGAATGGATTGAGTTCTGCCAACAGATTATACAGCTCTTCACTATCTAGAGAAATGCTTTGTTCAGCTGTTATATTTAACATTATATTTTAAGATAGTTTTTTTCCTGCCTGCACCATTATAAATTATAGCTCTTTTCTACTTCACACAAACAGGTTGCACTTGGCAACCTGACAGATATCTGGCGCTACCTGAATGAAAAAAGAATTTATTACTTTCATCAACACTGTATTCATCAGGAGTGGAAGGCATCAGGAGTAGCCGTCCCACTTCCCACCCCCTACCTGTCCAATAACTTAGGTGTCATTAAAGAACTAGGAAAGTTAAGTAAGATTTATCAGAAAGGTCTATATAAATACACCAGTAACCCCTCAAAGTAATGATGCTCTGAGTCAAAAGAAACACCACATTCTTTCTTTCTATTTCTTTCCTTCTATTCTATATATATGTACACATGGGCTTCTGTATCAGACTTCCTGTTTTCAGCTAAAACCGCCGGGGCTTGGGCTTGAGCATGCTCAGTTAGCTCCTTTCCCACTCCCTTCTGTAATCTGAGCTCAGAGCTATGAGTGAGCAGGGAGAGACTCAGACAGGAAGTGTTGTCACAGCAAGCTAATATGGCAGCTGCTATCCTAAAAAAAAAACAGAGACAGTGTCTAGAGCTGTTTATGAAAAAGCATTCTAAAGAATAAAAATGGTGTTCTAGCTTGCACTGTTGTGGCTAATATATTGGCAATAAACTGCCTTGGTAGCTTTCCTTCTCCTTTAAGATGCACAAGTTAAGAAGCAGCAGTTTGGAAGGTTGTATGCCCACAGACGCCATGTTCTGCACCTTGCATCTGATTTTCATTAAGCCAGACCATTGCCAGAAGTGGTAACTTCATGAGCACCATTCACTTGCACTTCTGCCTGTGTGCTTTATAAATGACTCCCAGTATCTACTGGGCAAATATGAGAAGAAGTCTTTTATCTCTTAAAGGACTCTCTCAACAGGTGTTCCAAGACCCTGTATCACTTATTTTTAATGGAAAATGTGTGCAGGGGTGTTTGCCCTGTGTGATTAATATCATCTCGTTATAATGTATTTTGTGCCAGAGATGATTTCGCTTTACCAGTGTTTTGAAAGTGCTCACCATAATGATTTTCCTTTAAATTTCTTTCCAAACAGATGTCGGCAAACTTGGATGAACCCTAACGGTTGTAGAAATCCTCACCTATACGTGATCGCTAGAAAGAAATGGAAAACAACATTTTTATAAAAGCTGTTTAGACCAGTTATTTTTGTTAACAATTTACATTTTGATATTATAACTTTTTTGATACTATATTATTCTGTCCTGGGTGCCTTTAATTTAAATGTATGCTGGCAGTTTTATGGGTAAATTGCCTATACCATCCCTGGACCTTTGCTTTCTTTAGTGCTGACTGTTCTACACCCTGACTTCCAACTCCCCAAAGGGAGCCACCATCCGAACTTCAAGCAGCTAAACAGCTGAACATATTTTGTGGAAGAAAATACTGTATAATATTAAATAATAATATGTTATTTTCATTTTCTATATAAAAAAAGTAGAAGTAGATTTTCTTGTACTGGTTAGTACTCTGAATACATGGCTCTTGGATAAATGAATTGAGTGGCCTGTGCTTCATCTTGCAGTGGTTATTCTTCTTCCAAATAAATTACAATTCTATATACTGTACATTCGGAATGTTAGTGAAATTATTTTGATAAGAAAGCCATATCTCCTACTTCATTTCCAGATTCCCCTGTTCCCTTATTTTAAGGTTATATAAGGTAAACCACAAGATATATTTTTCTCAAAGAATGTAATCTGGCACAATGTTAGGAAAACATTTAACCAGATCTACCTGAAAGAGGGGAAAGGGTAGCAGTCTAAGACCAACACACAGGGGCAAATTCATCAAGGGTCGAATATCGAGGGTTAATGAACCCTCGATATTCGACTGGGAATGAAAATCCTTTGACTTCGAATATCGAAGTCGAAGGATTTTGTGCAAATACTGCGATCCAACAATCGAAGGATTATCCTTCGACCAAAAAAACATAGCCAAGCCTATGGGGACCTTCCCCATAGGCTAACATTGGGTTTGGTAGCTTTTAGGTGGCAAACTAGGGGGTTGAAGTTTTTACTTAAAGAGACAGTACTTCGACTATCGAACGGTCGAATAGTCGAACAATTTTTAGTTCGAATCCTTCGATTTGAAGTCGAAGTCGTAGTTGAAGGTCGAAGTAGCCCATTCGATGGTCGAAGTAGCCAAAAAAACACTTCGAAATTCGAAGTTTTTTTTCTTCTATTCCTTCATTCGAAGTTAATGAATCGGCCCCACAGTACCTCCCAACTGTCCTAATTTTCATAGGACAGTGAAAATGAGATACAGAGTTTCACAAACTTAAGATAAGGAGGCTTTTTTGCAGAGTAACCAGAGGTATTCAAACAGAAATACTCACCCCTTGATCTTGCTTAGGTATCTGGAGAAAGACTATAGGGAACTAGGTGTGTATCCATTCATGAAGGGCTTATTAGATCATTAAGAACATAAGTGGCTGTTGTGAAAAAAAAACAAGCAGCCACTTATATTCTTAATAAAGTGCTGTCCAACTGGCGGCCCACAGGCTGCATCTGTCCCACAACCCCCCTTGTGTGGCCCCCACATGAAAGTCTGCCTGCTGTGTCTGCTTGCCTTGTGTAAACTTAAAAGGTATCATTGCAGAGATTAACTGGCCTCCTGAATTGTTTACACCTCAAATTCTGCCCCCATACTCCAGATGAGGCCTCACCAGGGAACTATAAAGAGGCAGAATTATGTTGTCATCCCTTGAGTTAATGCCCTTTTTTATGCAAGACAGAACTTTATTTGCTTTAGTAGCCACAGGATGACACTGCCCAGAATTAGACAACTTGTTATCTACAAAGACCAATAGATCCTTCTCATTTGTCATTGTGTCACTGTATGTAGCACAGTATGAACTGTTCATCTTAGAGTGGTATGTGATATGTTTCCCTGTCTCCTGCTCGGTTCTGCCTTCCCTATGCTCCCTGTGTGTGCCATACTCTACTTGCCCTATTCCCTATGTCTTAATATGACTTACATTTTCCACATATGAGTGATAAGTGATATCCCTGCAGTGAGCACTAACCATTTGTTTTTTTGGTGTCGTACCACCATTAATATAGACAAGGTCTTGAAAATTCTTGTCGCAACATGGGTGTTGTTGAAAGTGGGTGTGGTTTAAAACAGGGAGTGGTCAACACTGACTTCCATTATTGGCCTTCCACCATGTAGTCCAGAAAAATTCCAGAGAGTTTTCTCTAAAAATAATCTACCAAAAAGTGGTTAAAACTTCAAGTCCATTTATTAGGACAAAACAGGTGGAGGCCTAACACGTTTCGTGCCTGTTGGGGCACTTACTTTAATGGGCCATTCAAAACAAATCGCCAATTCACCTACAGTACCTACATACAGATTTTTTCATAGTAAGTTACAATATAAACCCACACAGAGTAAACAAAGGAAAATAAATCATGGGGAAAATATTACTTAATCAAAACAATTAGTAAGAAAACGGAGAAATAAAACAATGATTTTATTGGCCGTGCATTGTGTAAAACAACTGAGACATATAGGTGACGACGTATACATCAAATAACAAACAGGCTGAGAAAAACATGTAAAGTATATGTATGTAATTCATTAATGGATATGTACTGGTGGTTGCTGTGGCAACACTGAGTGCTTCCTTATTATAATCCACGGCAAATACCTGTTATTAAAGGCTGGAAAACTGTTTTCTGTTTGATGTATGCAACCTTTCTTTTCCTGATTCTATCAACTTCATTTCTATTTGCCCTTACATAATGTCCAATGGTTTGGATGCTCTCTGCTATATGAAAGGATTGCCTTTGGTTTCTCCGTTGCATGTTGGGACCATTGTATTTTTCTAAAACAAATCAGTCCGAGTTTCATTCTTGAAAGTTTTAAAACACATGCAAAAAAATGCCATCTTCCTGTTCCTATAGTTAATTTTTAGATGTTGAATATGACATTTTTTTTTAACTATTTAAAGTATTTTGATTTAGATGTTATTTTATTTTATTATTTTATTATTTGTCTGTGCAGTTTTTGGCATGAGCTCTAAGGAACTGGTTAAAGGAAAGGCCAAAAGTTAAACACCCCCAAGTGATCACATTTACTTACCTGGGCCAGTGCTCCTATTAGGGGAAAACTGCACCAGTCGGGGTTATTCCATTAAGCAACATGGAGTGATCGTTTTCTGGCTTCTGATTTTTCCCTTACGGCTCTGCATGCGCATTAGAGTGACAAGCTGAAATGTAATGAAAAAGCCAGTTATTTTCTACTGCGCATGTTTCTGCCCCTGGAAATTTGAAGAAAGAAAAAGTCAGAAGAAGATTGCGGTGTAATAATAATAATTGCACTGGCCCGGGGTTTCAGGTAAGTAAATGAGATCACTTGGTGGTGCCTAACTTTTGGCACCTTCAAGTAAAAATGCCTTTTCTTTCCTTCAATCAAAATTCAAGTTTGTGGGGGAAGGGGAAATGAGAAAAAAAACGCTGTCAAAACACAAGCAACATTACTTTCTGTTTTTCCCTAAACACTACCTTATTTAAGAAAAAAAAGGCAGCAGAATATTCTCAGGTGCTTTATTCACAGAAAAGACTTACACTGTTCCTTTCACTTCCAATGAGGTTGAAAAACTCTGTTGTTTTGAGCAGGAAATTAAAGTTGTTAGAGGAAATTCCCACTGACTTCTATGCAACCTTGACAGCTTTTTCTCTTGACTTTAAGCATTCTTTTTAAAATAAATCCTGACTATTTGCGGTTTCAGGAAAAAAATATTTTAAAAATACACCATCTCAAGGTTCAAATTAGTGCCCCATACATATCATCCACTTTCCAGTTTTGTGGATGGGACAGTCTGTGTGTGCCGGACCTTCAGAACATTTTTTTTATGTTAGGGGGTCCTGGCGAACTCTTGTTACCCCCCTGTTTACCAGGAGCCCTGTATCTAACACCTGCATAAGACAGTAACACTGGCAACATTTTTCCTGGTTTTGTAAATCTCGGAAACAGGGGCATAACAAAAGTTCGCCAGCCCCCCCCCCAACATAAAAAAATATTCTGAGGGTCCGGCACACACAGACTGTCCCATCCACAAAGCCGTGCCTGTCTGCAACCCCACCGCTATAAAGGAAGCTGGCCCCATAGTCCATGCCCCCCTGTTCCCTGGGCCTTCCAGCAACTGCAGGGTCTACTTTCTGTATAATTACACTACTGCTTGCAAACAAATCAGATATTTGCACTTATGGACAGGATAATGGTCTTCATTCTTATTCTACTAATATTTTGCATTTTAATTGTAATTATTGCAGATAAAATCCTTAGTTGTAGTTGAAGTTGCAAACATTTAATAGAGAAACCTCTTCCACGTTTTTCTAATTTTTATAAAATTGTAAGTAAGAATTGTCTTTCATATGTGTCTTTCCTTACACAAATTGAGTAATATTAGGGCCTGCTGTGTGCCCAGAATGATGCTTCTCTGTATAAATTAATACTAATAAGTGGGAGCTGCCATAGGTTTTTATTTCAATGAGGCTTTCTGCTTAAATGAAGCAGCATCCCTAATATAGCACTGTGACCAGATGAAAAGAACAGTTCTTCTGATGGAGTATATGGAAAATCACGTAGCCACCTCAGAAGCCTTAGGATGTAACCCTATGGCAACGTGCACCCATATTTTTGTATTTTTCAAAGTGCCCCATGTTTGATAAAGAAGTCCTCATATGTCTCACTAGATGAGCTAATGTTGAAATGTCCTTAAATCACTAATCACTTCATTGGTAAGAAAGCACAGAACGTGGATGCAGACATGATAGCAATGCAAAGTATGTAAAGGCAATTTGGCTGGGCAGCCTACAGCGTAGCCTTTAAATGTGTTACACTAAGGGGGTCATTTATTAAAGGCCGAATCCCAAAAACTTGATAAATTTGAGCTTTTTTACTATAAAATCAGAATTTTAAATGGAAAAAAACCCTCAAATTTCTCAAGATTTATTATACCTCGAGGATGGAAAAAAATCAGAAAATCTGTCATCTCAGACCTACCGAGGTTTTATATAAGTCACTGGGACAGGTCCCTATCCTATTTGGAAGTTTCTGTGGTCTGAGCTGGATTTAGCCTGAATATCCAACTAACTCGGACTTTTCAAGCAAAAATCTGAAAAATTCGGGCTTTTCAGTGAAAAAGCCCAAAAAAATCAAGAGATTCAGGAAAACTACTCTGAAAAAATCATATGATTTGAATTTTGGCTAGATTTTTCCGGGTTTGTCCCCAATCTGATTAAATTGTGCTTTTTTAATAATAAATAAGGTCCAATCATGGATTCTAGTTTGATCAGAATTTTCTAAGTTTTTATTTTGTTTAATATGCCCCTACATCGATTTTAGTATTTTTTTTTAAAAGAACTGATACTCCTGCTGCAAAAAAAGGTATTTTGGGGGTTCAGAGCCAATCCATGTTTCTTCTTAACAAAAATGTTCTTTAATATGATTTGCTATACAGTATGTCAGCAGAGGTTCTCCTCATATATATACAGCATGAATGTCACTATGCCAGACCTCAGTATCAAAGATAGAGAGCTTTTCCCCCCAAACAAATATCTTTTGTGGTGTCAGGTGCTATGCTGAAGGACCCACATCTTCTGCTTTAAGGGCCAGACAATCCAATGAAAAAAAGGTCAGCAGAACACTGAGAATTTGAATTAGTGTGAGGTTTATTGAAAAAACATCCAAAAATAGGGCAACGTTTCGGGCCACCCGGGCCCTTTATCAAGCCTAGTCTTACAATCCCACATCAACATTTAAAGAGTGAGGTGGAGGTGTGGAAAAGAGAACCACTCCCCTTCCTGTGACATCACAATTACATTTCATAGTGTTGTGTTATTCATTGGTCCATGAAGGTGAAGTTCACAATTAGTTCATAAAAAGTCAATTGTGTCAGATTCATTGAGAAGTGCTCACCCTACATCTTATCACCTATCATATGTTGAATTATTAGTGATCAAAAATGTGAAGAATAAAAATTTAAAAAAATTGAAAAAATAAAAATAAACATAAAAATAAAGACCAATTGCAAGAAAAACATTTTTGACAAAATATTAAGGAAAAAAACTTAAGGAAAGACTTTTTGAGGGAATTTAGGACAAAAACTTTTATTTCAAAAAGGAAAAAGGTTGAAAAAATTGCTTCAAGCAAAAGGTCATATGGTCGAATTTACATAATAATAATCTGAAAACCTGCTTTTGTATTATATTGTGAAAATCTCTTGAAAAAATTTACTATGCCAGACTTCAGGCTCCCAGGCAATGGTTTGACATGCACAGCAAGAGATACATATTTTTGCAGCTTGTACACAAAAACATTTTGATCCCTATATTTACTTTAAGTTTAAAGTACAGTTGCAGTGTACCTGCATATGTTTAGATATGATCTACCAAATTTATCACTGGAAAAACTAAAGAGGCATCTATTGAATGTATTTGGATGATGAATTGGCAACTTTAGGTCGGTGAGCTAAAGTATTGTGCGAGTACAGAGGAGGATTGAGCAGGCTAGAAAGTATAAGGTATAGAGTTATATATAATACACAAGAGCCATGAATATCCTGTAAATTATATCCTTAAAAACAGTGAGTTCTGATGTCATCAGTTATAAACGGTGAGTTCTGATGTCATTTCTGTCACATGACTCATTAAAACTTGTGTATTATAATAAATAAAGTACCCCCAGTTGCAAAATATGAGGATATTATAAGTTACCGAGGAGTTCCATGACCTGTATAAATGGTCATGAAACTCCTCGGTAACTTATAATATCCTTATATTTTACAAGAGGGGGTACTTTATTCACTATATATCTCGCCTTACTAATGACAAAAGTACTTAAAACCGCAAAAATAGTACCATTGTCTAACTGCTTGTGAATGCACAGAGCTTGTCCCGCAAAATGGGAAAGCTAGAGCTGCATCGACAGAGAATTATGATATATATATTTATATACTTATAAACGGTGAGTTCTGATGTCATCAGTTATAAACGGTGAGTTCTGATGTCATTTCTGTCACATGACTCTGAAACTTGTGTATTTATAATAAATAAAGTACCCCCTGTTGCAAAATATGAGGATATTAGAAGTTACCTTGGAGTTCCATGACCTGTATAAAAACATGGTCATGAAACTCCTCGGTAACTTATAATATCCTTATATTTTACAAGAGGGGGTACTTTATTCACAATATAACTGGAATTACTGAGACTTGGAAGGCAGTAAATTTAGCACGTATCATCTGACATTCCTGTTAGTGTTCCAGCCTAGTAGTAGGCGGTCCTTGGCTACCCAAAACATAACAATTAGCCCTCAATCATTCTCAGTCACACCTTTCTGGAAAGAGAATACACTGCCTTTGTGCTGTTGATCTGCATTTATTCTGCATTGAATTGCGCCTGGTGAAACATGTTCTAACCCTTAGTCACAGAACATGTTCATTAAATAGAAAGTTACTTTTTTTTTCTATTGGTGGAAAAAAGTAAAAAAAGGCTTCTGCTTCACACAATGGAACCTGATCCTAAGAAAGCCAAACTACCCAAAGTCCTGATTCGCCTGTGTGATGCCTTCACTCGTACTGAGGGAAATATTATTTGTCCTCTCATCAAAGCAGAAAGCTCAGTCCGTGTTCTCTACAAACTGCAGGAAAAGGTTTTATTTAAAATTGTTCGGGAAGCTGGTGCTGGAAATGGTTTAACCGATCCGACCTTTCTGTGGAAATCAGCAGCTACTGACAGGGAGATGGAGGGAAGTTTATTTGTTCAATATTCCACTCATCGATGTTTCAAGAAAAAAAACCTAAAACGATACCAGGAAACACTGGCACAGAAGATAACCAAGAAGAAGTTGAAAATAAAACACATTTTGATTGATTGTGTTGAAGACACGGACGATATAATTCCACAGCCGATAATCTCAGGTATACTGTACATGTTCTACATTATTTATAGTAAAATGTATTTGCTGGATGAAAAAGTAGAAAATCTGCTGCATGGAAATCTGCAGCAGATTTTTCAGTGGGAGGGTGGCCATTATGGATAACGGCACGTGGTTTATATAAATGCTGTTATTTGCAACCAATATAAAGATGCCTACTACTTCTCTAACATTAAATGGAAATAAAGACACGTACCTCTACACCACACAATGTATATTCACACCAACCATGCCAACATTCAATTTAAGATTTTTAGTGAAGGAAAGAAGATTTCGGTTTCTTAGAGCACTGTGCAGATTTTGTATTGGTGCACAAATTCTGCTGCTGTGATTAATTGCAGTGATGGAGCTGAATAAGTATTTTAACTAGGCAAAAACAAGGTTGGTGAGCTAAAGTATTGTGGGAATACACAGGAGGATTGAAGGGCTAGAAAGTGTAAGTTATAGCTAGAGTTATATATATATATATATATATATATATATATATATATATATATATATATATATATATATATATATATATATATATATATATATATATGTCCAGCAAAATGGGAAAGCTAAAACTGCATATACAGAGAATTATGATATAATTGGAATTACTGAGACCTGGAATTCTGTAACGCTAGATGGCTATAGTCATAAGGACAGGAAAGAATATCAATCAGAGTATATATATGCTTGATTTTGGACTTATATACAGTTGAGAGACTGTGAAGGGGTCGGCAAGAAATAATCTAAGAGACTGACATTTTTTAATTGGCTACATCTGTAAGCTATATATTGTTTTCAGTGTAGTCAGGAACAAGGCAAGAGGTCAAAAGCCAACACTTCTGGAAACACTCAGGAGTAGAACCTTTATTTGGGCATTGAACCCAGGAACTCCAGCGTCCAGTGAAACAACATCACGGGGATCTCATGGATGCCTCCATCTTGAATTCCCTGCCAAAAGACGGAGGAGCATTCCCAGATGAATGGAACAATACAGACGGGTGCATGGCGCCTCATACAGTATTCATCCATTCAGCCACTTGTGAAAAGAGAAAATAGGCCCCTCCAAACTCGCCCCTTGTGTGTTCTTGTTAGTGTAGCTCCATTTTTTAGTTGTTGTAATCCGGGTGCTCTGCCGTCAGTGTCCCCACTGAAATCATAATTTCTCGAAAGATGAAAAGGCGGCACTCTGGTAAGATAAAAAGGTGGTTTATTCCAACAGGTCACTGACCAACATCACCTGACGCATTTCGTGAGTAACTCCCTTAATCATAGCCTATGATTAAGGGAGTTCCTCCCGAACTGGAATAAACCACCTTTTTATCTTACCGGAGTGCCGCCTTTTCATCTTTTGAGCATTCAGCCACTTGGTTGAATAGTATAGGTGGTATACAAGGGTTGCTTGTGCAGCCACAGTAAAGCTCTGGTGGCCTTGTGATCCATTTAAAGATCATTTTAAGCCTTTCATTTGTTTTGTTGATTACAGAGTTGTCCATGGGCCCGGACTCTCAAAGTTATGCTGCTGTAGTTGTCTTTCAGGATATTACAATTCTTTTCTTTCAACATCTGTGTCTAAGATAATTACACTTATATTACACTGTAATATATCTTTCCTCATTTGCCATGTTTGCTGTTATTAAGCTGGTAGTGGGTAATAGTTTATTGTACTAAAATGAGCTTAAATATATACAAAGTGTTTCCTTGTGTGGATATCAATTTTTATTTTTTTTGTTTTCAATTTTTTTTTCATAATTATTTAAGTCTGATGTAAAAGTGGTTCAAAGCAATTTGAAGGAAGAGTGCAATAATGTTCACTAGTGGGCAGCATAGTAGTTCACTTCTATCTTGTAGCACTGGGGACCTTGCATTTGATTCCAGCCAGGGAATTATCTGCCAGGAGTCTGCATGTTCTTCGGGGGTTTCTTCCCAAATGTCAACACACGGGAACCATAGTGTATGTGTGCATGTGATAGGGGTCTTAGACTGTAAGCTCCATTGGGGCAGGGACTTATGTGAATGATGTACAGGTATGGGACCTGGTATCCAGAATGCTCAAGATCAGGGGCTTTCCTTACTAGAAAATCAATTAAACATTAAATAAACCAAATAGGCTGGTTTTGCTTCCAAATAGAGTCATTATATATTTGTTTGGTACAAGCTACTGTTTTATTATTACAAAGAAAAAACAAAATCATTTGTAAAAATTTGGACTATTTGGATTAAATGGAGTCTATGGGAGATGGCCTTTCTGTAATTTGGAACTTTCTGGATAATGGGTTTCTGGATAATGGGTCCCATACCTGTATTATCTTTGTAAAATGCTGTGGAAATGTGTTTGCGTTATATAAATACCAGGAAATAAATAAATTAATAGTATTGTCCACTATTCTGCAGCCCAGTTTCAGTCGTTATAGATATTTCATAACTTTTGGTAAAGAAGAGATTTAATGTTGTTCAAGTAATAATGAGCTCACCAAGTGTAATGTGTAGTACAGGTGCACATACTTCAGACCTTCAGAATAAGGGCAATATCAGAAATAACCAAGTTGAGCAGGCACTAATAAAATCCCATGTAGTGAGGCTTAAAGGGCATGTAAAGTGTAAAATAGAATAAGGCTAGAAATGCTGTATTTTGTATACTAAATATAAACATGAACTTACTGCACCACAAGCCTAATCAAACAAATAATTTATGCTTTCAAAGTTGGGTACAGGGGGTCACCATCTTCTAACTTTGTTAAACATCTTTGCAAGACTAAGACTGTGCACATGCTCAATGTGGTCTGGGCTGCTTAAGGATCGTCATAAACAAAGCTGATTGAGTTCTGCATGGCTGGGAAGTAAGGCGGGGGCTCCCCCTGCTGTTCATAAGTATGATTGTTTCCCTGCTCAGCAGTTAGGGACTGTCTGACAATTCCTATCCACAGCAGTAAATGAAGGGAGAATTTCACTTCATACAGTCAGGTTTCTTATAAAAACAGTACACATTTTTTAATTAAAGTATATTGGAGATAGGTTTCTTTTTCATTAAAAAAAATAAAAATGTTTTTTTAAATTTTTGCCTTTACATGCCCTTTAAGGATATTTATTTTTTAAATAAAACATACAAAAATTGTCAGAATTGCCCTGATGCATGTTTCCCCTCAGGCTATATCACATTCATTCTATTTCACCTTCAATTCTCGCGTGACTTTTTACCCGATACATTGGTGGCTTAGGGAGCCGCGTCACTACGCTGAACGTACTATCGGCGAAAGTGACGTAGGCGGATGTGACGTCACAGATCCGGAAGTTCGGGTAGCGCGCGAAAATCAGGGATGGACGCGTAATGGAAGAGGGTATTTATTTCATGGCTAATTCCGCTACACATCAGAATCCCCTTGACAAAGGCTATTTTGCCGAAACGTTGGGGTTATTCTCATCCTGGCAGGTGTATCCGCTACTTGTAATTCTCTTGTCTGCCTTTTTCTGTACTTGAGGGTGGTATGTATATCATTATCATGTGTAATGTTGTTTGTTTTCTGTGAAACTTAAGCTGCTGCTATGTTGTTCTTTTACTAGTAAAGCATATTTCAAATTTTACCACCTGAGTCAAAAACGTTTTTTGAGTGTGCAGACCTGATTTTCTGTGTATGTTATATCACATTCTTTCTAAGGTAACACTGTTATTTAGAATTATATTTTTTCCTTAATAGAAACCAGTTTTGAATTCCACAAGCTTAAATTGTGCTATGAAGGCCTTTTGCATAACTCAGAATACATAAAGGGCCGTGAAGGTGGTGACATAGGAGCTGATCTGTTTGTAGCAGCTGAAACTATCAAATCACATTTGGAGGATTTGAAAGGACAATATACAAAATTTGCAGTGCTTTCACAAAATGGTAAGTCTAGAAAAGAACAGTTATGGTGTTTTTTGTTCAGAAATTAAAAGTTGTTATCCAAATTAAACTAAGGGTAGAACTACATGGGCGACTATAGTCGACTGTAACTGCAGCGTCTGCATCTGAAAGTCGTGTCATGTCAGATGAATGTTGCGACAACATCCGACATTTGTATTTCTTACCTTGTTTTTTGTCGCATCCGACTTGATGCCATCGTTTTGGCGCATCGCGTTGGATCCGCCCGGAAACACATCAAAGTCGCCCGTGTAGTTCTACCCTAAGTCAGTAATAATCCTGTCTTTTCTCTATTCCACATAAAATAATTTCAAGTTTATTTTCATTTACTTTTGACAACATGCGAGTGACCGGACATGGCTGCTTGCACTGGGAGCGCCCTCTCGGTGCAAGTAGCCTATCGCTGGCAGGGGACTTTTTTTTTATAAAAAAAAAACTACTGTTATCCACAACTGGAATTCATGCTCTATTGGCCCACACCTTTGGTTGGGGATAACATTTTTAACCAAAAGGTGCCCTTTAAACTGTAAACATAAGTTTTGGTAAAACGGTAAAAAATAAAACATGGAAAGTCTTTATTTCTGGTCAACATTCTTAAAACAACTCAACTGAAAAACTGCAAAGCTGTTTGGAAGGTGAAAAACCCTTTTAAGAGCTAGATTTCTGGTTTTTAAACTGCAAATTCAGTTCTTCTAGTGCAAGAGAACACAATTGCACGCTCTGCAATAGTGACATACTCCTGACTTAAAAAAGCAGCTGCATCTTCATGCTTTGCAGCAGTAGAGAGTTGTGATTTCAAATCTTCAAAAGGTTTGCTCCAGGCCATGTTGCAAAGTGATAAAACAAGACAGTTGGTAAGACTTTTTGAGGAGACGTATAGGCAGCAGTTTTGTTAGTGCCTGGACATACACTGAACTAGTTTAGATTGACATAACCATCTATGCTTTTTTAAATCAAAATTGTGTTCCAGTAATCTAAAGTAAAGATGCACCGAATCCAGGATTCGGTTCGGGATTCGGCCAGGATTCTGCCTTTTTCAGCAGGATTCAGATTGGCCGAATCCTTCTGCCTGGCCGAACCAAATCCTAATTTGCATATGCAAATTAGGGTTGGGGAGGGAAATCGCATGACTTTTTGTAACAAAACAAGGAAGCAAAAAATGTTTTCCCCTTCCAACCCCTAATTTGCATATGCAAATTAGGGTTCGGATTCGGTTTGGTATTTGGCCGAATCTTTCAAGAAGGATTTGGGGGTTCGGCCGAATCCAAAATAGTGGATTCGGTGCATCCCTAATCTAAAGGGGTGGCATCTGATACAAAGATGTCACTTTTAATCATGTGGGGGGCAAAGATTCCTCTGAGTGCCAGATAGCCCTGTTTTTCTTGCTGTTCATTTCGGTCTTTTAACAATGCCTCAGACACAAGTACTAGAAAGCTAAGTGGCACAAATTCACTCCCCGTTGCTTTTGTGTGGGGGGCATTGTGCCTGAGGTACAGAAAGCAGCACTGGTGGGTGCAAGGTGCCCTTTCCCTGCCACTAATAGAAGGCAACATATTAGTGTCGCATGGGTTTGGTCAAAACTCACATGTTGGGTGTGTATGTGCCTGTTGGGTGATGGGCTGAAACATGTCTACTCCCTCTGATTCTTTCTATGACTGAGCAGTTCTTATTTTTATATTCACACTTGCCTTACCCTTTTCAGTGATGTGTACAAGTTGGGTTTGGTTTTGGGCTGAGAGCGGGCAGGTTACGGATGGGTACTAATACAGCTTATCTGTTTGCAACATATATTATTCCAGTTATATTATTGATTAACCACCTATATTCTTTTATATTGTAGGAATAGGGAAGAGTTTCATCCTTAACCTGCTCATGCTCCTCACAGCAGACAATGAAGAAGAATATAGGGACAACAATAAGAATCTAAAACTGCCACAGGTTTGTATTTGGAAATGCATAACATTTGGTTTATTCTGGTATCACTTCAGAATTTTGTTCATAAGGACATTAAGGGGCAGATTTATCAAGGGCCGAAGTGAATTCGAGGGAATTTTCGAAGTAAAAAAAAATCGAAGTAATTTTTTGGATACTTCGACCATCGAGTAGGATACTACGACTTTCGAATTTAGTTCGACTTCGATTCGAAGTAAAAAACGTTTGACTATTTGACCATTCGATAATTAAAGTACTGTCTCTTTAAAAAAACTTCGACTTCAATACATCGCCAACTTAAACCTGCCGAATTGCTGTTTAGCCTATAGGGGACCTCCTGTGTGTTTTGCTAAGTTTTTTTAAGTCAAAGGATTTTTTGGGAAAATCGTACGATAAAAGCGTTCAATTCGAAGTACGATCGGAGTACGATATAAAATCCTCCAACTTCTAATTCGAATGTCAGAGTTTTTTCTATTTCGAAATTCGACCCTTGATAAATCTGCCCCTAAAAAAAACTTAAATGCGGTTATTAAACCCTCCATAATGCTAAGCACAATTACACATCCTCATACTGTTCAGAGAGATCCATAAATACCCAGCAAAAAAGCCAGAGCTCTTAAATGTTAACTGGTGATCAGCATGTTGCAAATATGGTGTGCTGTGCAAGGTTCAAGAAGGGTCAACTCTGACATATCCTACATCTGCCTCTTAAATGCGAGTTTACACTTTAGTCAGCTACACTAAGTTGTATTTCATTGCAAATATGTTTTTGTAAGTGAATAATACGTATGGCCAGTTGTCAGGATTTACAAGCTGGGTGGAATCCATGTGCTGGGTAACACTGGAAAATAAAGTCATAAGTAGTCTGTAGCAGTGGGATAGAGTAGAGCCTGTTTGTGGCTACTTGGATGAACTGAGACAAAGTCCTGTATACAGGCCAATGGTCAGGGCAAGCTGCAAGCAGAGGCAAAGCCAAATAAACAAGCCAAGGATCACCACAAGAAATCTGTCACAAAACTATGGAACTGGCTTCAGGACTTCAACTTCGCCTCCTTTCGTGACTTTGGGTCTTTTCGCCGATTCAGGACTTCAATTACGGCTGTTTTCGTAGCTTCTGTTTTTTCCGCCGCTTCTGGACTTTGGCTATTTTCGTGGCTTTGGGTTTTTTTGCTGCTTCGGGACTTCCGCATTTCCGCTGTTCAGGATTTTGGTAGGAGGCAGCACGGCTTTGGTGCTTTCCAGGGGGACAGTGCTCTTTTGAAAACTTCAGCACTGCCGGGCCCCCCTTCAGGCCTGGGCCCGGTACACTTGTATCCCCTGTGCCCCCCTGATGGTGACCTTGGGACAGGGACTCAGTAACAAGAAAGAATAAGCCAGGAATCACAGGAACTTTGTAAATAAGGGAGAGGCTAGATCCTAGCAACAAGTTTTATGGACAACAACTGGTAAGAGCATGAGCTGGCAAATACAGACCCTCGGCTAAGCAATAACATGCATATGGTCTAAACAAGAAAGTGGCGATAACAGAGTCAGCACTGCAAGACATAAAAATATTTTCTTTGTCTCTGTAATAATTTAACCGTAGCTTGTACATGATCCAAACTAAGATATAATTAAACCTTATTGGAAATAGAACCAGTCTGTTGGGTTTATTTAATGTTTATATGATTTTATAGTAGATTTAAGGCATGAAGTACCAAATTACAGAAAGATCTGTCCCAGGTCCCGAGAATTCTGAATAATAGGTCCCATACCTGTATAT
The DNA here is from genome assembly GCF_017654675.1 of Xenopus laevis. NCBI lineage: Eukaryota > Metazoa > Chordata > Amphibia > Anura > Pipidae > Xenopus > Xenopus laevis. The sequence goes on from NC_054372.1 coordinate 19,318,636, forward strand.
GAAATTGTTTATTTCTGCTATATTGAGATTGAGTGTCACCTTTTATTGTTTTTGGAAAAATCTTGTGTATTTGAGAAAACAACAGAACTTTCCCCTTTAAGACTGTGCTGTACACCAAACATGAACTTGAATTCTTGGGACCTTGGCGTTTTCTGGATAAGGGATCTTTCTTTCTTTTTTATAATAAATAGAATGTTTGTTTTATAACACAGGATTCTTATTTATTCATCAGTTATTGTACATGTTCCTATATTCAACCTCAGTTTTATTTGTTCTGTTTGTACTATTTATTCTATTAACCAGGAATATTACATTCAGGACCCTCATTCACAAAAACTAGCAAAGCTCCCATAACCTGTGCCTCTCTTTTTATAAGGAGTTAGTAAAGCCGATGAACATGAACATATGAACAATGTTACATTCAGACACTGTGAAGTCTTCATATTCATTAATATGATAAAGAACTGTACTTTTATATGATGTTTGTTAAAATATATACGTCTCCTTTTCTAGGCTATTGAAGAAAACAAAACAGTGGAAGAGGTAGAAGAAGATGATGACCTGCCGGATGTGGTAATGCAAGATTAAAAAATGTCTCCGTTTACTGTTATGCAAAACAGCATTTATACCATTCTCTGCAAATGACCCAGCAGATACAATAAATAAACCGGTTGAACTATACAGCTAACATACCCGACAATGGTCCTGCAGTGGTGATTGCCAGACACAGAGCTTTGTGTGAAATAAGTGGAGCTTTTAGAGGACTGGGGTGTGTCAGGGTGAAATGGACATGTCTGGGGGCAGATTGTGGGTGTGGAATAATTGTACATTGTTTTGAACTTTTATATTTTGTGAGGTATGTTACTGTATAAAGCCTGTATAGTACTGTCATATATAATAAAATCCCTGTCCAATTATTACATTACAACAGCACAATCCCAATGTTAGGGAATTTGGCACACTCGCCGGAATAGTATTCAGTGGCACTGAGAGTTATAAGCAGACTTAACCTGAGAAAGGGCATGGGTCCCACAGAAACATTGTACCCATGGAAACATTTTTAAGCCGTTAAATTACTTTTTCCATCCCAATATGAACCCAACCAATGTCCAGTTGCAAATCAACCAAACCCCTTTTATGCAAGCCAGGACAAAAGATCTGAAGGCGAACCCTATCCCACAGACAACAGATACTTTCCTTAAAATTTTCTCTCTCTCTAAACTTTCTCGAACCAAAAAGACATTATGGGGCCCATTTACTTAGTTCGAGTGAAGGAATAGAGGAAAAAAAGTTCGAATTTCGAATATGGCTACTTCGACCATCGAATGGGCTACTTCGACTTCAAATCGAACGATTCGAACTAAAAATCGTTCGACTATTCGACCATTCGATAGTCGAAGTACTGTCTCTTTAAAAATTTCTTCGACCCCCTAGTTCGCCACCTGAAACCTACCGAGGCCAATGTTAGCCTATGGGAAGGTCCCCATAGGCTTCCTAACAATTTCCTGATCGAAGGAATATCCTTCGATCGATGGATTAAAATCCTTTGAATCGTTCGATTCGAAGGATTTAATCGTTTGATCGAACGATTATTCCTTCGATCGTTCGATCGTAGGAATAGAGGTAAATCCTTTGACTTCGATATTCGAAGTCGAAGGATTTTACTTCGACAGTCGAATATCGAGGGTTAATTAACCCTTGATATTCGACCCTAGGTAAATGTGCCCCTATATATTTTTTGTTACAGAGGAAATATTGGAGACTATTCAAGTTTTTTAATCTATACTATCCAGAAATATAGATTTCCCTCTACCTTCATAAATGTAATTAAAGAGCAATACCATTTACCCAATGCTCATGTACATCACATACTCTTCCTATCTGAAAAAAATTATATCAAGCAAGGCACTTGGCTCCTGTTCCCCGCTCCTGTTTGCCTTGATCATTGAACAAAAGGCTTAAATTCTGGAGGAACTGGCTTAAATTCTGGAGGAACTGCGCCACACTCAAGCGATTACTGGAGCTTAAGACATGGGAGAATGGTTGGTAGGAATAAATATTTAAGAATGCTTATTAGACATATCTTTTAAGCAGCAAAGCATAGACTGGAAAACACCTTCACTTAACCTCCAACAGGTAAAAAACAGACTTGATATTTACCTAGTAATGGAGAGAGACTTAGTAGCATAACTAAAGGCAAATTTGATACCTTTCAGAGAAAATAGGATCCCTAGATCAAAGCCAGGGGCTTAAAAGCAGACTAACTTCAACTAATATGCCTGACAACTCTTAAACAGCTTTGACCAACTAACACTTACCAATTTTTGAAATTGGCGCACATAATACATAGGCCCGTGGACACAATCTTTTTTGTTATTGTATTGTCCATAACAGCACTGCTTTCTTTTTTCCCCATTCTCTTTTTTTCTACATCTCTTTTCTTTGTTCTTTTTCTGCTTTCTCTTTCTAATAACTTGCCGTGAAAACTGAACTTTTAATGATCCTGGATATGTGAAAGTGGCTTAAAGGGCATGTAAAGGCAAAAAAATAATATCCAATTTTTACTCTCTGTAATGAAAAAGAAACCTATCCCAATATACTTTAATTAAAAAATTTGTACAGTTTTTATAAGAAACCTGACTGTATGCAGTGAAATTCTCCCTTCATTTACTGCTGTGGATAGGAATTGTCAGATGGTCCCTAACTGCTGAGCAGGGAAACAATCATACTTATGAACAGCAGGGGGAGCCCCCGCCTTACTTCCCAGCCATGCAGAACTCAAGCAGCTTTGTTTATGACGATTCCTAAGCAGCCCAGACCACACTGAGCATGTGCACAGTCTTAGTCTTGCAAAGATGTATAACAAAGTTACAAGATGGTGACCCCCTGTAGCCAACTTTGAAAATTATTTGTTTGATTAGGCTTGTGGTGCAGTAAGTTCATGTTTATATTTAGTATACAAAATACAGCATTTCTAGCCTTATTCTATTTTACACTTTACATGCCCTTTAAGCAACATATGTCAGTTTTCTTTTGTATGTGAAATAATGCAAAGCTGTTGTAAGTTTAATTTGTTACTTATAAAACAAAAACAATTAAAAAATAATAATAATAATAATACTGCCGTTGATTTTATAATCATGTAAAGTAGTAGCAAAGTAGTTTCATATACATGAAAAAAGAACTTTTTATAATCACAATATTATGTTATCATCTTCTAGGTAAAAGATGTTCTAAAAACAACAACAGAAAAGAAGCAACCTGCTAGAGCTTTAATAGATCCATTGTGCTGTCAGCTCCCAAGACTGAACCCAGAGGTATGATGTACTAGCATATGTGCATGTTTTTATTTTGTAATAATCCCAAAACTGTGAGAATAAAAGCAAAATGACAAAAAAGTAAATTCTTTGTCTTATTCAGATTTACTTTTCTTGCAGAGCGTCCAACCATCAAATTCACTTTCAAATGTGCGCACATATTTTTCGGAAAAGAGCAGAATAGATATAAACCCCTACATACTTGCTCAGTAAGTTTGGTAATTTTATTTGAGATTAAGGTTTGGGTTGTTTTTAGGTGAATATAGACTCATTTTCTTTCTATGGTATGGTGCCTTGTTAAGAAAAGACATCAACAGCCAAAATAAGTTCGATTATGTAGGCTACAGAGAAGAACCTTAAGCACTGAAATAGGAAATCACATTGGCCTTGAGATCACTGCCAGAATCACTGGAATCAATGCCATTGTAATGAAAATATTACTAGTTATGTAATAAGCATCAAAGTGTTCTGTATACTGGCAGAATTAACAAAGTGTGAAAGTGTCACCACATTACAATCACTCCTATGGATTATTAAAGGCGTATTTATGAAATGGTGAACTTTCACCCATAGATAAATTTGACTTTAAAATCCCATAGGAATGAATAGAGAGTGGTGGAATTTTACCATGGTGAGCTTTGATTTTGCACTTCGATACATCTACCAGTGTTATTCTATTATAACTTTATTTTATGTTATTACATTTCAGGAAGGAGCTAAAGAGAAGCTATGAATCGACTACAAAATGCATTATTCATTTGAGATATGCTACGGTTTACCAAATAAGTGTGACTTACTTTACAGAAGAAGAACTTCAACAGCAACTTTTTGAATTAGTCACTTTGGATGGAGAAGGTAATTACCTTTAAAAGAAAATGTAAACATTTTGCCATTTTCTAGTATGATTCTTACTTTTCAGAATCTTTCAGGGTTGATGTTTACTTTATTCCAACCCTACACTAAGGGGCCGATTCACCAAGGGTCGAATATCGAGGGTTAATTAACCCTCGATATTCGACTGGGAATTAAAATCCTTTCGAATATCGAAGTCGAAGGATTTTAGCGCAAATAGTTCGATCAAACGATCGAAGGATTATTACTTCGATCGAACGATAAAATCCTTCGAATTGAACGATTCGAAGGATTTTAATCCAACGATCAAAGGAATATCCTTCGATCAAAAAAACTTAGGAAAGCCTATGGGGACCCTCCCCATAGGCTAACATTGAGTTCGGTAGCTTTTAGATGGCGAACTAGGGGGGTCGAAGTTTTTTCTTAAAGAGACAGTACTTCGACTATCGAATGGTCGAATAGTCGAACGATTTTTAGTTCGGATCCTTCGATTCGAAGTCGTAGTCGAAGGTCGAAGTAGCCCATTCGATGTTTGAAGTAGCCCAAAAAACACTTCGAAATTCAAAGTTTTTTTACTTCGAATCCTTCACTCTAAGTTAGTGAATCAGCCCCTTAGGCTTATTAACACACGTGTGTTTACTCAATAATTGTATTTTCTTATATTGTTTATCCTTTTCTTTGGAGCCCATTTAGAGTTATATAGACACGTCAGTACTTTCAGAGGGTGATTATATGTTACCACTTACTAGAGCTCTACTGCCTTATTACATTTGTTATTTAAAAACAAATAATCTCATTACAGACACTTCAAGCCAGGCAAGTGGAATAAATAAATATATACAAAACAATGCCCAGGACAGCTTGAAGGCTAGATTTAATATTCTAACGGACCAGGTTATTTCCAGTAATTCACAGGTACCATTTTTCTATTGATTTAATTGCAATTGTGACCCCATTTAAAACTACGCTATATTCAGAATGAATACTTTTATATAAAATTTGCAGGAAACAGAACTACAATTTCATTCCCCAAGTGATATTGTTCTTTCAAATGAAGTAGCACAGTTTGCAGGAAAAACAGAACTGTATATTGGAAATGGGAAAGAGGCTCTACATGACCGACTTGCTATGCAGGTAATACATTTTCATCATGTTTTTCTCTGTTGGTGGTTCCTCACGGAGGAAAATTTGGGCGACTATTGAAAATGCAGCGTCGCATGTGCTTTAGCGCAGGCGACTTTTCATTGTAGCCTATAGGAAAACACGCTGAGGCAGTTCGGGGAGATTGTCGCTCAGAAGACGAGGCGATTAGTCGCCAGGCGACAAAATCTCCCCGAATCTCCTCGTGTGGCCTTACCCTAACTGGTACTTTCCTACAAAATGCTTTTGTTCACAAATGTAAAATAAAGTAACAGACTCTTCAAAATCTGAGATTAGAAAAACCTTGACTAAAGCCATTTAATTGACTAAACAACTGAAGGCTGCCTTTTTTTAGATGAGAAAAATCTGCAAACGTTCAAAATACCAATGTGTACAGATGTTTTAAAAAGTCACTCTAAAAAAAATGTCCTTTTTAAGATTTAAAAGTTAAAAAAAAGTTGCTTCATTATATGATTTACAGAGTATTCTGAGGCAGATCACAACTTCTCAAGAGGAAGATGACGATGAAGCTGACAAATACAAAAAGAAAATTGCTGCTGTCAAGCAAATAGTGATTTACTTGCCCTGCAAAATATTGTATGGTGGGAAAGAAATTCTCGAAATGCCAGGAATAGATGATTCAGACCCCATGGCAATGAATTTTATACAAACTGCACTGAATGAGGTGTGTAGGTCAAATGTAATCTTTCTAATATTTGTCTTTTGTTTACAGATACTTTTAAGTCATCTTACAAATGGTATTTAACCACTTTCAAATCAAAAGTAAATTCCTGTTTAAGACTCACAGAGGCAAGTTATTGATGCCCAGGGGTGCAAAGTTTCACGCTTTTGGACCAATTCATTAAGCACTTGTGCCCATCAAATTTTCTGTTTCTCTCACCAGATTAAGAATTCAGGTCAAAGTGCAGAGCGCAGCACTGTTAGTCACATGGCAGTCCTGAACTTGACCCTTGTCATAGGTAGATTGTAAGAACAGTATTGCTCTGCTGCTTGTTCCCAACCTGGCTCCCCATCTTGAACATCTTAATGATGGGCAAGTTATGGAGCATCTATGGATGTCCACATGCAGTCCAGAAATTGCCCCTTTCTGAGAGAGCAGAAAGAGTTGCAGACATGAGGCTAGACATATTGTCAGTTTCCCAGCTGCCCCCAGTCATGTGACTTGTGCCTGCACTTTAGGAGAGAAATGCTTTCTGGCAGGCTGCTGTTTTTCCTTCTCAATGTAACTGAATCAGTCTCAGTGGGACTTGGCTTTTACTATTGAGTGTTGTTCTTAGATCCACCAGGCAGCTGTTATCTTGTGTTAGGGAGCTGCTATCTGGTTACCTTCCCATTGTTCTTTTGTTAGGCTGCTGGGGGGGAGGGGGTGATATCACTCCAACCTGCAGTAGAGCAGTAAAGTTTAAATATTTACTATATAAATTTATAGTAAAATTAATTTTTTAGCGTTTTTTAGTTATTTGCCTTTTTCTTCTGACTCTTTGCAGCTTTCAAATGGGCGTCACTGACTCCCTCCTAACAAACAAATGCTCTGTAAAGCTACAAAAATATTGTTATTGTTACTTTTTATTACTGATCCTTCTATTCAGGCCTCTCCTATTCACATCCCAGTCTCTTATTCAAATCAATGCATGGTTGCTAGGGGAATTTGGACCCTAGTTACCAGATTGGTTAAGATGCAGGAAGTGAAACAGCAGCCTGGAAGCAGCAGAGCCTGGCAGAGAACAGCCTGGCAGAGAGAACCATGTGTGGGTGAGACATCAGTGTGCTGTTGGTGGGCCCAGAGAGCTGGAAGGCACCGCAAAAAGCTGTCATTTGGGTCAGCCTGGCACAGGGAAGGCAGATACTGTGCATGGAGAGACAAGGTGGCAATTTCCCTTACCAGCGAAAATCGCAACCATCACAACACTTCGCCAGGCGTAAATTCGATAGGACAGCGCTAATTCACTAAAGTGCGAAGTTGCGTCCAGGGTGCCGAATGCTGCCGAATTTTCGCTAGCATTATTTCGTCAAAAGATGCGCTAGCGTTACCTTATTTGCATACGGCGGGAAATGATAAATTACATGGACGTATATGTTGCAGCAAATACATTACACTACACAAGTCCAGGGAACCTTAATAAATAAAATAGAGTTGTTATAATGCCCTACACATGAGCCCACTGTATAGTTTATGTTCCGTATGTTAGAAAATGGAAGGGGGAACGGCTGTTAGCAAAGTCTTTTGGGCCGAAGGTCACGGTACAAAAGGATTAGGCAGGAGGATGGTCAGACAGGCTGGGTCGAGGCAGGCGGATATCAGAAACGTCAGGCAGGCAAGGGTCAAAACCGGATCGTCAATCAAGGGGTTAAGCTAGAAGAGTCGTAGGCAGGCAAGGGTCAGGATACAGAATGCAGAATAGTCAGGAAACAGGCAGGAGTCAAAACCGGATAATCAGGACAAACAGATTCAGGATCAGATGCACAAGGCTCAGGAACCACTAGAAACTAGGTTCTATCACGGGCAATTTCAGACAGATTGGGCTTTAAATAGTATTTGAATTTCGCGCCTTTGCGCGCTGACGTCATACGCCAGCGCGTCTGTGCCTTTAAATGACAAGGAGCACTCTAGAGAGGAGCCGGCACCAGCGAAAACATGCTGGCGCGGCTAGAGAGAAGAACGGTGCGACGGGCGACCCCGCCGATGGCGCGGCGGACGACCGTGCCGCACAGGTACTCTTACAGCTACCTGCTGATTGGTTGGTATGAGTTATTGTTCCTGGGCAAACTTAGTGCCGTTTATTACATAACCCCCCTTTATGTCGTTAGTTAGAGAGATAGTTGGTGCTGGCCTTAGTTAGTGAGTTATGATGGGCAAATCTGATCCGTTTCGCTTAGCCAAAAGTTTGTTAAATGGAAAAATTGAATTCTATGGGAGACAATTTTTTTGACGCACAACAATTTTTTTTCACCTATGGATGTCATTTTCAGGCAAAACTTGGTGAGATTTTTTGCTCATCACTATTAGTGAGACCACATTGCCACTTGTCGGGAGTGTTGTATATGTTAGTTTCCCTACAGAGAAAAAATGGAAATCATTATTAAAGATTTGAATAAAATGGAGACTATGTGAGATGGGCTTTCCGTAAGTCGGAGCTTCCTGTATAACAGTTATCCGGGTAATGGACCCCATACCTGTATAATGTAAATAAAAATTGTGCATTTTAATATATATATATATATATATAATAGTATAGTCAGGAAGCCGGCACTACGCGTCGCAGGGTCAATGTGGCCTGGGTGCAAATAAGCCCAAAAAATGTGTAGAAAGATGAAAAGCTCGCACTCACAGGGCTTACAAGGTCAAAAAGTGTTTATTTAAACAAAAAACGACTGTCGTTTTTTGTTTAAATAAACACTTTTTGACCTTGTAAGCCCTGTGAGAGCGAGCTTTTCATCTTTCTATATATATATATATATATATATATATATATATATATATATATGAAAAAATGGCAGAAAGGACCAGCACTCCGTGTTCCAAAAAATTCAACGGTTTATTCAAAAACTCACAGTGTCTCCAACGTTTCGACCCTCTTTGGGGTCTTTATCAAGGATAAAATGCTGTGTGTTACAAATCTTTAAATACCCACAATCCCTCCACAAGTGACGCCCTGAAGTGACATCATAACCAATCAAATAATTCAATTGCATCGTTATATCATAGATGTGAAAAACAAACAAAAATTTTTTTAAAATCGAGTGAAAATCATCTTTCATTAAGACATATGTGCATAAATATATAAATAGATTAATACATAAAACATGTAAATATCTAAAAACATTTTTTGTATATATATATGAAAAACCACCACTAGGTGTCACCTCGATATCAAGCTGTGAAAAATCCATGTGTCCAATCCATATAAAATCACTTTAAAAGTTCGAATATAGCTCACTACATTTCCAGATACAGCAAATACATTGTAACATCATCTGCAAAAAAGATTTTTTGTTATTATATATCTCTTATTTATGTTTCAATTTCTGTGTCAATAAACTTTCTTCATAATCTCCGTATATTGTAAGTGTGTAATAACTGTCTGGGTAAGAAAAAATTTTTTGTAGCAGGTAAAAAGTAGCGTTACGGCAAAGATATACCTCAAGTTAAAAAACAGCTTAGAACTTGTTGTCCATTTAATCCCTTCGGCGCTACACAATCTAGCTCGTTTATCCAAAAAGCTTCCCGTTTTAAAAGTATGTTGTTATAATCACCCCCTCTCATTCTCTTTGGCACTTGTTCTATCGGCATGCATCTAAATGATGCCGGACTATGTTTGGCCTCGGCCCAGTGTTTTGCCACAGGCTGCTGGGTGATATCCTGTTTCTTTTCTTTAGTCACTTTATCAGGGTTCAGTGCAGCTCGTATGCTGGACCTATGCATCGCCATCCTTTCCTTTAATTGTCTAGTGGTCTTGCCACAATAGACAAGGCCACAAGGGCACTTTATAATGTAAACTACCATCGTAGTGGTGCATGTCATTCTTTGTCTCACCTTGTATCTTTTCCCTGTATGGGGGTGGGTGAAATGTGTTCCCAGTATTAATGTTGTACATAGGATGCAACCCGAGCACTTAAATACCCCTGGGCGTTGTATCAAAAAATGTTGGATTTGTGGTTTTTGATATTTGTGTACAGGGTCTGACGGGCTAAGCACTTCCTTAAGATTGCTTCCCCTTCTAAAGCTAAATTTAGGTTTTCTGGGAAGCTTCTTGCAGATGGACTCGTCTGCCATCAAGAGCTTCCAATGCATTGTGACACTTTGTTTGACCTGTACACTGTACTCTCCATATTTACTAACATAGTACATGTCATTCTCAATTGATTTTTTGTGAACATTAGGTTCACTGCTTTGTTGTGTCATTATTTCATTCCGATCTAGTGATCAGGCCCAATTTTTGGTATCCATTATTAGTTTGTTAGGATATCCCCTAGCCAGAAACTTCAGACACATGTCATTCAAATCAGTCTCCCTTTTTGCCAATTCACTATCAATGCGCACAACCCTAAGCATCTGTGACTTCGGTAGAGAGTTCAACAGGTGCCTCGGGTGGTTGCTATGATAGTGCATTAGGGTGTTACGGTCAGTCGGCTTCACATATATACATGTCTGTAATCCTCCATTTTCCTTATAGACAGTTACATCCAAAAAATTAATTTGATTTGAATCATATTGAGCCGTAAATTTCACTGGACTATCTATAGCGTTCAAGTACTCTACAAATACCACCAAATCTTCCATGGGGCCCGTCCACAAAAAGAAGATATCATCTATATATCTCCTATAGAACGCCCCATGCTGTCTGAACATTAAATTACACAATATATGATCATTTTCAAATTTATTCATATATGCATTAGCGTACGCCGGGGCTACCTTCGAGCCCATGGCTGTGCCCGTGCGCTGAATGTAATATGTTGTCTCGAATTTGAAGTAATTTTTGTCCAAAATAAATTTTAACAGTGTCAGTATAAATTCAATCGGGGGACCTGTATATGATGGGTTATTGACCAATAATTCTCGTACTGCCTCCACACCCGCTTCGTGAGGAATGCAGGTGTAGAGGCTCTGTACGTCCATGGTTACAAGAATGATATCGCTTAGTGGCATGTTAATACTCTGGATCAATCTCAAAAAATCATTGGTATCTCTTAAATAGCTATAGATATTTTGCACACACGGTTGCATCACAATATCCACAAATTTGGCAATGCCCTCATTCAACGAACCATTTGAAGAGATAATTGGTCGCCCAGGCGGTTTCTCCACATTTTTGTGAATTTTGGGCAACGTGTAAATCACAGGTCGAATGGGGTATGCAGGAAGAAAATAGTCATACATTTCACTAGAAATCCATCTATTGTTCTTAGCAATTCTAAGTATAGTCTCCAATTCCATAAGAAAACGTTCCGTAGGGTCTGAGGGCAATGTCTCGTATTCATATATAACTATATTTGACCTAGCATCCGGCAAAAAAATACAAGTGAAGGAGTGCGGGTATTTTCTACATTTCTGCTATATATATATATATATATATATATATATATATATATATATAAATATATAAATATTATATATATTATATATATTTATATATATTATATATATATATTATATAAATACTGAATATATTTCTTTTTCTTTAGGTGGATTCTATCATTGTTATTAGTGAATTTTCATTTACCATTACTGTGGAAAATGTCAAAGCAATGCTGCAAAACAGTGATTTTACAGAATACTGGAAAGAAAATACCGGCAATTATAAACTTATGCTCCTTACATATCCAGAAAAGGTAAAACCATGTTTAGTTGCATATATTACACAAGGGAATACAGTATAATGAATATAACTATTGAAATATAATTTTGGTCACAGAACTCCGTAGTCACCTTGTAGATCACTGTACATTATACCTTATATATTTATAACTATATTTGTACAAGAAATGATGGCCTTGCTCCTTTTAAAAATGAGATTGCAGTTGCCATGTACAGTATAAGGAGAATGAATTTGTTGTAGAGTGTATTTCATAAAATGAACTTCAGAAAACATTTGCTGTTTCACCAGCGACGGCTTCGCTCACAGCGCAACACTTCGCCAGGCGTAGATTCGCCAGGACAACGCTAATTCACTAAAATCCAAAATTGCATCCAGGGCGCCGAACGCTGGTGAAGTTGCGATAGCGCTACTGCGCCAAGCGAAGCGAAGTTGCGCTAGCATTGGCTAATTTGCATACGGCTGGAAGTTACAGTTCAATGGACGTATATGTTGCAGCAAATACATTACACTACACAAGCCCGGGAAACCTTAATAAAATAAAATAGAGTTGTTATAATGCCCTACACATGAGCCCAGTGTATAGTTTATGTGCCATATATTAGGAAATGTAGGGGGGAAGCCGGGTAGCCCAAAAAGAGTTTACGCTCTTTTTCAGCCTATCACCGTGAAAAAGGAAAAGACGCTAGTGTTTTTTGGGAATTTTCTATTGCACTTTGCCTGGTCTGAGGTGGTGAAGGCAAGTCTGGCACAAGAGGTAACGTTCAGTAAAATCCGCATCTTAGTGAATTTACGTAGTTACGTCCATTCACCAAAGCGCAAATTCGCCAGGCGTTAGGGAGCGAAGTACTGCTTGAGTCTATCTCCTTCGCTGGTGAAGCTACGCCGGCGACCGTTAGTAAATCGGCGAAGTACCGAAATGACGTCACACTGGCGAATTTTCGCCCACGTTAGCCCTTTAGTAAATTTGCCCCATTGAGTGGCGTTACGCATCCACCAATACTCATCCTGATACCAATACCTTTTAGATAATTATCTTCACCTGCAAGACTCATAGTTCAGCAGCAACTTATAGTTCTGGTGAGGCGTAATGTGTCTTGTGCCCAGCATTTCCCATCATCTATATTTATATATATAACTTATTTGTTTTCTCCCAACAGCAGCCTTAGTATCCTTTTGTTCTCAGAGAGTTCAAAAGTATTTTATAGTATTGAAATACTTTGTATTTCCAATTTTGCCAGAACCTAAATTGGCAGTTTGGAAAAGGAGATTCAAATGCTATTAAAAAGTTGGAAAAACAAGAAAAGGAAAAAAGAACAGAGGAGTTGAAAATGATCTGCAATGTTTTAAAGATGGAAGATGAGACGGTAACGCCATATAAAAATAAACATGTTATTGCAGTACTGTATAATACAATTGTATTGGTTATGAGCTAATATCACAAAACTGTTATCTGATTTAAATTAATTATATGGTTCTACTATACAGGAGGGAAAATATTTTGCAGTGTATTTATAAGTAAGCTAACAGACACTTCCTCCTAAAATGAAGTAGATACAGAGGAAGCAGACCATGTGGTTGGAGGGGGGCCCAGGAGTGTAGGGGGCCCATTTAGGCCCTAATTAATGAGCATTTTTAATATATTATGGTATAATAAGTGAACTTACTGTTATCTATAGCAATAAGTCAAATTAACTGGACTTTTTTTTCTCTTGCCGACGTTTTGCTAGTCATTCTAGGGTGTCTTTCTTATTTCAGAATCACTTGTACAAAAGCCAGGGTCACAACCAAACAGATAGATCGGTACAGAATTCGCTGTGGGGCCCAGTAACATCTAGTTATACCACTGAAGGCAAAGTAAAATACTGTATAGCATTTAAAAGTTTTAGGGACACATTTTGTATTGTAATGGCGGAGGAACTGGCAGTAATCAGTCTCCACAGTCTCCTAGAAGCTCTTTCATGTATATTCCAGTGATCCAACTGTAAAAAATTTTAGTATGTCATTCCACCCTAAGCATGAGATTCATAGCTCGGCCTTTCCTTTGTTCTTCTTTTCTCTACTACAAAGCCAACTATAAATTACTTACTTTTGTTCGGTTATAGGACTCAAAAAAAAAGGCTTCGGAGGCAAGCATCATAACATCATATATATTACCTGTGTTGCACACTTCAATTCTTGCTCAATCTACAGAACAGGTAGCATTTTAACTAATGTGGCTTTCTCTTGTGAACTGCAACATTTATAACACCTTTTACCATCTGTGCTTCATGGGACCTTTTTTTGGTATTCCTGAATGGTACCTGCTTGTCATCATAAGTGATGATAAAGGGTGATAAATGGGGTAAGGGGTGTTTTGACTGTTAAGATTCTATATTGGAGCACAGTCAAAAGACTATGGGACAAACTCACTAAAGGGTGAATTTTCGCCTGCAAAGGCTTCACCACATTCTCGCCACTTTGTCGGGTGCAAATTCACTACCACTACGCTAAATCACTAAAATGCGAAGTTTCGTTAGCATAAATTCGTCAGCACAAGCATGTCATAGCGAACTTTCGCTAAAGATCATTTCTGCCTAGCGAAACTTTGTTATTACACTTAAGCTTAGGTCACTTTGAATAGGGTGGGTACATATAGGCACATATATATAAGTCTTTATTAGAGATGTTGGTGCAAATACTTGAAGTGGCCTCTTATTGTTAACAATGTCCAAGGAAGCAAAATAAAGACAAAAGAGATCCTCTAATGTCCTAGACATGAGCCCACCCTAAAACAAATGTGGCATGCCCCTCAAAAGGTTAAAAACTTCTAAAGACAATCCTACTTTAAAATATAATAAAATAACTTTTCAGCATACAGGATATGATTGACATAAGATTGAGGAGGATGTAGCTTCATCTGATCAGTTCTCCAGGTCTAAGCTGGAGAAAGAAACTCTGACAAAAGGGGTAAGGTAGTAGAAAATTCGCACTTTAGTGGATTGTGGAGTAACGATTATTCACCTGAGCAAAACTTTGCCTGGCAAAAGGGTGTGAAATTTCATTAACAATGTGTTCTTTACTACCCAATTGCTCTCTACTCCTGTTAATAAATTGGCGATGTCCCTGAGGATAGGTTTTCTGGCAAATTTTCACTAGCGACGGCCACTTCACCCTTTAGTGAATTTGCCCCTCTGTCTGTCATAGCTCGCAAGAATAATGTCACTAGTCAACTAGCTAGTTGTAAAAAAATACACTCAGCAGGAAAATATAATATAAATACACCTCTGCAATGTGTTTTTTTTAAAAATGTTTATCTGGGACCTCCATTAAAGGCATGATCTAGACAGCCTGTAAGAAAAGACCCCAGACATGATTCTTGTAATAAGAACTGATACTCCAATGCCATTTAAATTTTATAGCAGTTAATTCCTTACATAAAGCAACTAATATATAAATATAACTAATATATAAATACATACATCAAAATCACATTTGGGGGGCACATTTACTTAGTTCGAGTGAAGGAATAGAATAAAAAAAACTTAGAATTTCGAATGATTTTTTTGGCTACTTCGACCATAGAATTGGCTACTTCGACCTTTGACTACGACTTCGACTTTGAATCGAACGATTCGAACTAAAAATTCTTCGACTATTCGACCATTCAATAGTCGAAGTACTGTCTCTTTAAAAAAAACTTCGACCCCCTACTTCGGCAAGTAAAACCTACCGAGGTGCAATGTTAGCCTATAGGGAAGGTCCCCATAGGCTTTCTAAGCTTTTTTTGGTCGTAGAAAAATCGTTCGATCGATGGATTAAACGAACGATTTTTCGTTCGATCGAACTAATTGCGGTAAATCCTTCAACTTCGTTATTCGAAGTTGAAGGATTTACCTTCGGCAGTCGAATAACCCTCAATATTCAACCCTATGTAAATCTGCCCCTTGTTGCATGAAAAAAAAATTCATATAATCTGGTTAATAACAAACATAGAAATAATAACATATATATGTGTGTATATACTGTATATATATATATATATATATATATATATATATATTTATATATATATATATATATATATATATATATATTATATATATATATATATATATATATATATATATATATATATATATATATATATATATATATATATATATTGTTAAGTGTATTAGGTTTATTTGATTCATTTGTCTGTTAAATAGGGAAAAGAATATAGGGTATTTCAAGAAAATGAAGCATTTTTGAAGTATACTGGAATTAACAATCTCATAACTGTCATTGATCAATTTGTGTCTTCAAAACAAAAAACAACTACTGAAAAGGTAACAGATTCTTGATATTTTCTGTACTATTTTTAATACAATGTGTAGAACTTGACTAGTCCACCCTGCTTTAATGCAAACTTCAGGTTGCCGACTTATCCCTCACCTTTTTTTGTACAAAGGCACTGTTCTTCAGACTTAGTACTGTAGGATACAAAAATGTGCCAGGGTTTCTGAAAAAAAAAATATACAGCCATTCAGCCATAATTCCAAGGCCATCTAGGAAAATAAGTGTTCCCCCCAAATCTCCAGTTTTCTGGTTGCATCTATGGAAGCAATAGGCACTCTTCCCCTAGATCCTCAACTCAGAATCGGGTTCCCTTTGGGGAGGGTCACCTAACCTATCAATGGACATCAATATTTTCATTATTCTACCCTATGGAACTGGATCCTAGCAGATAGTTTTGGTCCCATATATAGTATAACACATGACGCATATGGATGGATATCTGCTGCATCTTTATGCTAGCCTGGTTACTCATTGTCTTTCTTCAATATTTAAATTTAGAACAAAAAAGTAATTCACTAAATCTGCTAATAGCCACCATTAACAAAATTACTAGTAGCAAACAACTTTGCAACTGATTATGGTAATTTTGAATAAAGACTTTCTCTATTTTTTTCTTTACTAAATTCTGACTATTCTACGTTTCATAAAATACTTGTGCATATTTTTACATTTTCTTTGTGTTTTCTCCAAATCTAGAAAACATGCTGTGCTGATTTTTGATAAATAAACCCCTTAGTTTGAGAATACTAGTGCTTAGAGGATTTTTTTCTGGTCAGACTTTTAAAGGGGAAAACAACATTTTTTGTAGAAACAAACTAAAATGTTTCATGATTTATTAAACCCTGATGGTGTTAAAAGTCTGAACAGAAAAGTACTCCATCTCCTCCTGATCTGTCATGGGTTTTGTATCCAAAGATTTCATGGTTTTCAGGCAATAATCTGAAAAGTCTGAGGCGGACTTCAAATCCTAAAAAGCTGACGTTTTTGGAGACAAATCCAAAAAATTTGGTTGATTCTGATTTTTATTGAGACTTTTCCCCCACAAGAAATTTTCATGAAAATAAATTAATAAATAGGGGGGGGAAAGTGCGGATTTGGTCGGAGTGGTTTTCAGAAAATAGTTAGAAAATTTTGGATTTTGATAAATAACCCCCTTAGTGTGGCAATTGCATTTTTTTTGTGCACCTTTTGTAGGGTAGTCTGCATGTAATACAAACCTTAACTGTGCTTGGAAGCATATAAACATGTGAACTTCAAAGACTACTAACTAATATACTATTCAGAGTTTACAAAAATTACAAGAACTTCAAAATGCAGCTTTATCAGATAATGTATCCCAGGTTGATTTCAAAGAAAAGCCCCAAATCTGCCACTGCTGCTTCAAATTCATTTGAATGGCTAATGCTTTAAAGCTGCTTGAACTGGTACTTTTCGACCCCCAAAATGCTTACTTTTGCTTTTTGGGCTGAAAAGCAAGAGTTTAGTTACTTTTATGCTTTACCAATTCAAATTAATGGACAGTAACCTCATTTGCTTTTCCACTGACCAAAAAAGACTGGTGTCAAATATGACCTATATGTCATAGTTCTAACACCTAAAACACGTTTCCTTTGAAAGTGTATAATGAGAGTATTTATAAAGGATTTCTTGAATAATTGTCTTTTTAACCTTCAGTATATTTTCTCATCTAAATGTTCATTAAGCATAAAACATATTTTTAATCTAGATAAGAAACCAATTTTTACATTTTTGTCAAGAAATGTTTGAAAATCCAGACATCATTAGAGAAGCAGCAAGAACAGTACTACGTGTGTTAAACAAAAGAGAGTAAGTATCAAGGAGACCACTTTTTTTGTATAAATTCTGAAGATGTCACAAATAGGGTTAGCAGGTTGTAGCCTAAAGCTTGGTAATGTAGTGATCCCATATTGGGTTTTAGAAGAACTACTACACTCACTGCAGTTGGTGGACCAACATAGACACCCATTACAGGTGGCAGATCACCTAAGATGGCAGGAAGACCACCACAGATAACAGCAGAGTCTGGAGTAACAGAACTGTCAGATCCAGCAGCAGGGAAGGCAGGTCTGAAAACCAAAGTAGTTTTGTCCTCTGGCCCAGAGGCCAGGGCAGACAGGACCTCAAAGGCTGGAGGAGACTGGGTTTTAACAGACAGACTCACAAATTGGGGTTCAGGTCTCAGAGAAAGGGAAACAGTCGTGGGCTTGTCATCAGACTTCAGAATAGCAAAGACTGATACTGAGGAGCATATACTGATTGAACTAGATAAAAATAAACAAGGGCTTGCCAGCAGTTTGAGTCTCTTCTTCATCTGAATCTAAATATTCCCAGTCCTCAGCATTACAAAAATCAAAATGGTCATCCACATCAGACCCATCCCTCCAGTGTAATTCCGCTTCCTTAAAATCATAAAAACGCGGAACATCAGACTGGAGTTTACTTAACTCTATTTGCTTGACAAGTACAGAATACCTTGGAACTGGGGATGTAAGGTGAAAAGTCTCAACAGGAGCAGGAACTGCAGAACTTGTTGAGGGAAAAAGTTAAAAGTCAATGAGCGTTTTTTCTTGGGGCAACTTTTTTGTCCAAATACATTAATTTAATTTAGTAGTACAGTTATTAACCATTCATAAAACCACATATGACTGAGAGTTGAGGACTGCTTGTTGTGTACACCTTACATTGGTGTGCACTTATCTCTAATTCATGGTGTTGCATCCATGAATTCCAGTACACAGAGGTTGTAATCCATTAGTGAATATCCACATTATATTCCCATGGAGTGCAGTATCCAGTCCGTCGTATTGGCTCTCCTTTTGGGTAGAACTGGGCCACTTGCTAAGCCAGGTCGCTGACCCTAATGGCCATCTAGAACCTGGGGCTCTAAGGTTCCCAGGTTCTAGGTGGCCATTAGGGTCAGCGACCCGGCTTAGCAAGTGGCCCAGTTCTACCCAAAAGGAGAGCCAATACGACGGACTGGATACCTTGCATAGAGAAGGGGTCTGACTAATGAACCTTCTAGTTCTTATGAGACAATTCTCTGTGTCCCTAACTGGGCCCTAGATCTGCAACAGCTGCAGTAAAGGCCTATTGGAACAGGAACCTAAAGGGCCTAAATTGCAAGGAGAGTGAAGTCCTTCCCTGACTAACACTTACTGGCACACTTAGTGGAACCTGCAGTTGGTGCAGCCTTTCCTGCACTTACCAACTTTACTTCACAAGGGATCTCTCTCTAGGGTTGCCACCTTTTCACTCGGTGGAGACAGGGCAGGGCTGTGACGTGGAGGGGGCGGGCTATGACGTGCCAATCAGCAATTGCCCGATTTCCGTGTCATTCATGGGGAATCCTTACCAGTTTTCCTTATTTGGAAAACCGGCAGGAAGTTTTGACCGGGCAGCCCTTCAAAATACCGGGCTGTCTATGTCAAAACTGGACAGGTGGCAGCTCTCTCTCCCTGATTCCAGATCGGTTCATGCTGTCTCCTTGCCTTGTTTTCTTGACTTCCTTCTTCCCAGCATCCCTTACACAGTCACATGGCATCAGCCTTGCTCTTTCTGGATTGCCTAAGACTGCCATCTGCAGGCTGCAGGTAACCTTTGCATTGTCCTCATATATCTGCCTATTACAGTATGAATGAAGTTTTTTAAATTACTTTTTTACTATTCTTTTATGGATCTTTTCCATGCCTAGCACCCATTTCTGCTTTGTTATGGTCTTTCTGCGTCCCTGAGCTGAGGGTCTGGAGCAGGCACACCTGGGCCACTTTTAGTGAGACTTCTACTTAAGTTGGTACTTTTCTCTCTTTTGTTCCAAATCTGTAGAAGTGTAAAAGTAGATTTTAGCAGAGGATTAAGTAACAATCTGGTTAGGAAACTTGTAGAAGACAAGAGCATATTGGAAGCGTTGCCAACTCATCTCTTTAATTAATATTGTTTGTGAAATAAACCTAAGACGTAACTGGAAAATATCAACAAAACCACTCCTGGTTTTTCAAGTGACATTAATAAAAGAAAATGCCAATCCTGCCCCTACTGGATTAAGGTCAAAAATGTACAGTGGAAATTGAGAAATGTACTTAAATGTACTTAAATTGAGAATCCAGTTGCTTCCAAGTTTTTGCTAAGAAAAGGGCTGGATGATTTCATAGGCAACAAGGAATAAGATATGATATTGACTCTTTCAGAATGAAAAGCACCCTGGAACCTACAATAAACAGAAATAACGAGGAACTGTTGATTAACTTTAAACGGCAAATAGATCAGTTGCTCACTGAAGTGGTAAATACTAAGGTTGGTATAAAAAATATGAAATAGTTGCAGTCATAGTATTAGAAAAAGTTATGTATTTTGTTTTTTACATTACAAACATAAACATGATATAGCAAATACCCTGTACCAATTACTGTATTAGTTGAGCCATAAAAATAAGACTTCACTGCAATATAGTTACAAATAAAAGCAAGCAAGTGTATTTTTTTCCTGGAAAAGTGACAGCTGGTAAATAAAGCATTAGAGAGATTGTTATATGATCCCTTTATATATTTATACATAGTTATCATATCTCCCCTTAAGCGTCTCTTTTCTAGTGTGAACATCCTCAGCTTGGCCAGTCTCTCACCATAGCTAAGGTTTTCCATACCTTTTTTCAGCTTAGTTGCCCTCCTCTAATTCAATAATGTCCTGTTTGAGTGATGGAGACAAAACTCTAGAGCATATTCTAGATGGGGCCTTACCAGTGCTCTGTACAGTGGAAGAATAACCCCTTCATCTGCAAATTTATGCTTCTTTTAATACAACGCAAGACCTTGTTTGCCCTTGCAGCTGCTGACTGGCATTGTTTGCTACAGTCAAGTTTATAATCTATATGGACTGCAAGGTCCTTTTCCATTATGGATATTGCATAAGAGGCATTCATATTAATAACAATTATAAATTCCAAGTGCATGACTTTACATTTATCAATATTGAATCTCATCTGCAACTTAGCTACTCAGATTGCCAGTTTGTCAAGATCCTGTTATGTATAGGCTTATTGTTTCCAATTACAAGTTAGTGTGGACTTGGTGAAAAAAAGGTTTCAGAATTACTGGCCTAGATGTTAAGCTTTTCTGTAAAAAGAATTATCTCCATTTGTAATGAAAATATTTATAACTGTGTGTCTTGTTCCCTTCTCATGTCTTTGTTAGCACATGTTTATGGGGCTCCAATTGGGAGCACAGCATGGGGGGAAAGGAGCCTTGATTGGGTTAGGAAATGGTGTAGGCAAATGGAATATAAAATAGGTTGTTTAGTGAGAAGTAGGCAAGGAAAGGGTTAATATTATGGAGGCTAGTGTGCAGGTTGAAGGCAGGTAGAACGATTGATGAGTACTAATTGTCCTAGTTGCACAGAGGACAACATCCTGCCTACTCACCCTGTTTTTTTTTTAATCGTTTTCAATATAGTAATAGTCAGTGGGAAGAAAAGTGCTGAGGCTTTGGTCAAAAATGCAGAAAACCTTCCCTAACGTATATTTTAATATCCAAGAACAACTGATATTGCTTGGGCTTAAAGAACCAACTAGTGAAAAGTGCTTACTTCATATTTATCACCATCAGTTACTGTTTTTGTAAAATTTGGACGAAGTGCAAGGCCTTAAACAGTCCGGATGACCTTACCAAGTTTTACTGTAAACAAAACATCATTAAGATAGGCAGTAGCACCTTATGTATGAGCCTCTGGAAGCCAGCAGGGAATTGGTGTAGGCCAAATAGCATTATGGTAAATTGGTGTAACCCATAAGGAGTTGCAAAGGCAGTTTCAGATTTAGACTTTTTTTACGTCTAAGGTTGATATATATAATCTGGTTCACCCAAGGAGTTGGGTAGGCATTAAACCAAGACATTACATTGACCTTGCATAGATGTATACAAAACCTTATAGACCCATTTGGCTTAGGAACCAGGACTATGGGACTACACCAGTCACTGTTTAACTCCTCAATAAACCCCATCTTTAGTGTTTCTGCCAGATCCTTCCTCAAAGACCTTTTCTACTGGGTCTGTTTCTACTTTGTGTGCCATCAGAAGTGTCTTACCGAGGAGTCTCATTTGTAAACTGTGAAATTAGAGTTAGCAGATAATTGTTCTGTGTTGCCATAAGCTGCTGAATAGATGTGGTCCCAAATCTGTGTCATACAACAGGGATGGTGCCCAAGGCTTTAAAGTGATACTGACGCTAACAAATTTATTTTCAAAATATAAATCTACATTAAGGGGCCCATTTACTTAGCTCGAGTGAAGGAATAGATTAAAAAAAACTTCAAATTTCGAATGATTTTTTTGGCTACTTCGACCATCGAATGGGCTACTTCGACCTTCGACTGCGACTTCGACTTCGAATCGGACGTTTCGAACTAAAAATCGATTATTTGACCATTCGATAGTCAAAGTACTGTCTCTTTAAAAAAAAACTTTGACCCCCTAGTTCGCCACCTAAAACCTATCGAAGTCAATGTTAGTCTATGGGGAAGGTCCCCATAGGCTTTCTAATGTTTTTAGGTCGAAAAAAAATCGTTCGATTGATAGATTAAAATCCTTTAAATCGAACAATTCGAAGGATTTAATCGTTCAATCGAACGATTTTTCGTTCGATCAAACTATTTGCGGTAAATCCTTTGAAGTCGAAGTCGAAGGATTAACATTCGGCAGTCGAATATCGAGGGTTAATTAACCCTCGATATTCGACCCTATGTAAATCTGCCCTTAAAAGTCACCTATAGGTCATGTTGATCGTTTGTTGCTAATAGTTCTGCTTTTGTAAGTAACTGTTACTTGAAGTTCCTAAACCTGACTGTTTTGCCAACCTGACTGTCGCTTCTTAACCTGACAATTAGAGTTTCTAATGCTAACTGACTCCTGCTGCACAAATATGGCAGCCCCCTCATAGAGGAACATGGGGGTAAGAAAAGTAATGAAAAGGCATCAGGCAAATACTTTTACGGCAAAATTATAAACATCATTCAAAGACAATGTTATGCTAGATTTTAAAAACTGGTTATTTTCTGATGTCAATATCTCTTTAAGAGATAACATGGCAGATCTGTTTACCTCTTTGTGAATCTGGGAGTGCAATTTCATATTTCACATCCCCTGACCTATTCAATACCTCAAAGGGACCTTGCAACTTAGCTAAGAGCTTTGCTTTCTGAGAAAGGGAGTAGTAATATCACTTTATCACCTGCCAGAAATGTGTTTTTTCTCTTCATTCCTGATTCCATATTTAGTGAAACGTTTCAATTCCTTTATAACTGTGGCACAATCCCTAATACTATGTTAACATTACATACCCTCTTCCACAAAGTTTATAAGGATTCAAATCTTTGTGGTAGCTATAAGCCAATTGCCCTTTTAAATTTAGATCTTAAAGTATTTAACAACATTTTGGTGAATAGATTGTGTCTATTGGTCTCCACCAAGCTGCCTTCATATATGGTAGAAAGATAAGAAAGATAAGAGGTAAATGTAATATGGGATTGCTAGCATCTGGGAACATTTTGATCTTAATGGGACATCTACACAGTACAAAAACCTCCACCAAATTAAATGTTATCATGCATAGTGATGGGCGAATTTGCGTCTCGTTTTTGACGCCGGCGCCCCTTTTTTGACGCCGGCGTCCGTTTTTTCGAAAAAAAAGTTTGACGCCGACGAATTTTTGCCGCGAATTTTTGCGGGCGTTTCATGAATTTATTCGCTGGCGGCAAATCGCGCAAATTCGCCGCAAATTCACGCCTGCCGAATAAATTCACCCATCACTAATCATGCACCCTTGACTTCCCCCCGTCCCCATGGTCCTATATACCTTTAATGTCTTAATATTACTTACAAATGCTGAATTTGTTAGATTTATGACTTATAAAGACACAGGCCATTTGTTTCAATTCCGATTAAGTACTCTGAGAGATGGATATATGTTTGCTATGTTGTACCTTATGAAATTTTCAGTACCAATATGATTTTACTGTAGCATTTTTGTACCTGGAAACTCAATAAACATTTTAAATTACAAAAAAAAAAAAAAAAGATCAATAACATATTTTGTGTTGCAGGTGGATGCAGTCTTAAAAGAAACTGTTGAACAAGCAAAAAAGAACTGGACAAGCAATAAGAGCAAAATAAAATATTTTGGGGTTTTCAGTCCTTACTTTAATGGCAAAAATCCAGTGTACAAGGTGATATTTGGTTTAAAGTGATTCTTCTGATTAATGAACATACGCATTGATATTGCTGCACTTCCTGTCTAAGGAACTCTCTTATCAGAATTCCTCTCTTACAGCAAAATTCATGGTGGCTAGAAAAATGTAAAATTAAATTCATAGCCATGCATTTCCTGTACAGATCAAACATATGTCCACTGTTAGTTGACATCCCTAGTATAAATAATCACGTATAATCCATGTTTCAAATCAAATAGCTCCATGGCCATAAGTGGCTTTAATGCACATGTGTGAGAGCCATAGTGAATATTGGTAATAATATATTAGATAAAATAAGAAATCAATAAATATATATATAAGAAATCAATATATATATATATATATATATATATATATATATATATATATATATATATATATATATATATATATATTTATATATATATATATATATATATATATATATATATATATATATATATATAGTGACATTCAGGTAGCTAAGACCACAGTTCCACACAGAAATGGAGTCTGACAAAATCTTTCATGTCTTAAATGCAGCTTGACTGACTTTTATTAGGAACAAAATCCACTTTTAGCATACTAGCTTCACATAGGATTAACAGTCCCAGTTCACCAACCACATAGGTGTACACATTAACACAACTTTCCAGCACTTGCAGCATTTACCAAAAGTCCCAGAACCCTCTCTTGGACTCGCACTTGACACTCTCCCTGCACATGGAGGTTTCCATTGGCCACTCACCCCTCTCCACTCAAGGAGGTCTCAAGGGGGGAGCACTGAGGTGTAGTCCCACGCCTCCTTTTAACTGCAGCTCACCTGGAGACTAATTGCTCAGCTACCAGCTGCAAAACACTTAACGGAGCAAGGAATGGTGTGCAAATGTTAAAAACAGCTTTCTTGTTTAATGAATGTCAGCACAAAATATGTCAGGGCATGACTCCTCAGTTGATCCTTCACCTTGAGTCAACCCACTGAATCCCATTGCTACGTACTTTAATGTAACACCAGGGGCCAGAGATGGGATAAATGGTCACAGCATTAATTCACATTTTTTCAAATAAATAGGACCTTGTCAGTCTAACCCAAGGCAATATTCTAAAGCCAGAATTCTATAAGAGATCGCTCTTATGCTGTGCTGTTCCTCCTTGAGATGAGCACTATGTCATTATTTCCACCACTGAGTTTAAGGCTGCCTCTACCTAAAGAGAGGATGGCCCCAAACTGTGCTACGAGCAGGAGCTACATCTGCCACCATGAGAAGTTCACAAGCCTTGCTGAATCTGCAGTGTCTTGATGATAGGAAATCCAAGCAGGCTGTCACCTAGCACAAGCAGTAGTGGTGTCTGTATTAATCAATCCACCGTGCAGTCACAGGAGAGAACCTCCTTTCTCCCTCTTCTAAATGCACCTGTGCAATACTCTGGCAAGCTCCTACCTCTGCTGTGTGACAAATAAAACTTAAAATACATTATTATATATCCACTGTTTTGATCCAGAGGAAGACAAAAAACCCAGCCTGAAGCCACTGACAATTATGCCTCAAGAGGGAAAAAAGTCCTTCCTGGCCCCAATGGCGATCGGAAACATTCCCTGGATCAATCATTTGACATTCATTTAATATAAATTAATACAATGCTGACTCTCACATTTGTACTATATAAAGCTACAGAAACTAGAATATAACAGTTCATGCAGGAAAACTTCCCCATTCAGTTATTGATCGATAATATGAGAACATAAAGAAAAAAAAACTCCTAACATTTTGACTAACTATGCAAAATAGGGGGTGGGTGGGATGTTTCTACCTGCTCAGAAGATAAGGAAGTGAATTGCTTCTTCCCCTGACATCACATCCCTGTCTTTCTCCACCACCAGCACAATTTTCCCCTGCCTTAACTCATTCCTTCTCACCCAATCACAGCTACATCATCTGCCAATCTTTAAACATAAACCAATGTAATTTGGCTGCTGGTCATTCGGATCCCTTGTAACGCAGTCCCTGCACGTATAGCCGCGCTTAAATTACATTCATTGGTTCAGGACCCCATTAGGATCCTAAAACTGTCCAATAAACCTGTCATGCTTCTGTAAACAATGAATCCACCTTGATTCATATTGTAAGCAAGATTTTATTCTCATCATCCCCCGCCCTGTCTTTGAGGAGGAACATAGTCAACTGCAATGCAGAGGAGGGTAATGAATGTCCAAATTAAGCAAAATGACAAGCCACTGTTTGTTGCCCTCAGTTAAAGTATGTCATTGGGTAAATAGCTTTCTTGATAGCGCTCCTGTGATTGCTGAGACTTGTAAAGTAGTAGTAATAGTTTTTCCAAAATAAATCAATCCACATAGGCAAGTGATGATATATAACAGATCAGATTCAAGGGCTATATTTACGCAACAAATAAAATACTTATACTTGGCTTTCCACCACTGCACCATCGGGCCTTCAAAGGTGGACTACAAAGGGATTCTCCTCTATACACTTGCCCCCTATGCTGATGAAAAACTTATCAAGGATTTTGTTATACTATTGCATACTATGCATTGGGATCACTGCAGCACAAAATTCTATTCTTTGCTCATAATTATAATTTGGTTGCTATCCATGAATGTACACACACACGTATCATGTTTTGCAGGTATTGCTATTCAATATCTTCTTTGATGGCTTGACAAGCAACAAAACACCAGTTTTTAAGGAAATTAAAAGCAGAATACAGACCTTACTCCAACAATACAAGGTATGTGTCTAGTACCAGGTTTTGCTTGTCATGTTGTAGCTTGTATTAATGGTGCAGTGGTAAGATTGTCTTCCAAACTTCTATAGAGAATCAACTGAAACACTTCTACATGCCTTGGATCTGTTTAACTGGCTCCTGTCTATATCTGGCAAACTTTTACTTGACTGTATTAACAATACTTTAAAAAGTTAATGCTTTGCTGTATGGGAAATACAGTATTTTGTGGTCAGAAATTTCAGTCCAAGGAGATTTCTGACCATGCTCCATCATGCCAAGAAAATGCCTCATTACATACAACCCATGTTCCTTACTCTGCCCAAACCCGTTATATTGATTGAGAGGACTCCCTAAAATTTAAAACATACATTGTCCATATACAGTTCATTCTTGTTTATCACTATTTATATGCTGTTTTATATATTTTGTGTTATATTGTGTGCTGGCCCAACATTGTTCCATTTTCTTTAGACCACTAAAAGTAGTGAAAATTTTTTAAATTCATATTTTTTTTATTTTACTAATGTCCTATGGGGCCTTTTAATCATGCTGTGTACAAATAACAAAATACACCAAACATCCCTTTGTAAATTGGGGAATTTATTGATTTTTACTGATTGTTTACCTTTATATAAAAATCCAGTGTAAATGAAAGCAGCTGTTTGAAAATGCTATGGGAAAATATGGGGTTTGGCCGGTATATTTTTTTCAGCATTTTTTTTTTTACGGAACTTACTTTCTATTTCAATTTATCCATTGGATTAAGCAAGGTCTTAATTGATGTAGAATAATGGCATCCATTATAAAATAAAACACACACTTTGATACATTTTTATAAATAGACTCCTAAGGGGCATTATGAGTTTTTTTTATGAATTAGAATATTTATCACCTCAGAAACACCTAATCCATATTACAGTATATAGATTTCTTTTACTACCCCACACCAAAATCCAGTGCAAATCGGTTCAAATAATTTCTAAGTATGTGTTGAAAAATAGGCAAGTTTGTAGTAGTTTTTTTAAAAGATAGCAAAAGGTAAGATCATGTAAGTGGGTGTTCAGCACCCCCTAGTGAGTAAAAGCATCAGCCTCAGTCCAGTGGACCAAAAAAAAATTACATGGGGTCCTGTAAAATAAAACCAGTAGCACTCTGATAAAAGTGAAAAAATGAATCTGTAATTTATTTAGCCCATATGCATACAAATCAAGGGCAATGTTTTGGGCTCCACTGGGCCCTTTCAATCTGGAGTCCTTGCTCTGACCTTGCATCTAGTGGGTGTATGCATAGTACAACAGGACTTGCTAGAATGTTTTGCACATATGTAACATAACTGCTTTGTTGCCATGTGTTTTTAGGAACAAATCCTACAACAGTTGATGCAAGACCTAAATATGGTACTAGGAAACAATCATCCTCCCTTCACATTGGACTTTGTCCAAAATGCTATTGGGAATGAGCTGGATGATGCACTAGCATGGTATGTGTAGATGATGCAGCAAAGCACATTGATATTTTGAAAATCATAAAAATACTTGCAATGCTCTACAAACTTTTGGATAAGACCAAGAAATGCTAAATGTCCATTATTGGCTAGGTTTCTATGTTTCTAGACTTTGCCACTGTTGTTAAAGTGTTCCATCAATGTCTAATGGGTTCTAAGCTGCATAGTATAATACATTTATACTCTTGTCCACAAACAGCAAAAGCTGAAATAAGTGTTAGTCCTGCAAGTGCTTTGTCTGCAACAAAACTGGAAATAAACATGTGAACTCAAAACGAATACACTGTTGCCACAAGTCACAATTATATATATATATATATTTATATACACACACACAAATATGTGTATATATATATATATATATATATATATATATATATATATATATATATATATATATATATATATATATATATATATATAATATATATATAAAAATAAAAAACAACACAATATAACAGCACTCTCCTTTAGTTATATAAGAGTTTGTGGTACACAGCCTTACAGGAGAATTGCCAAGACTCTTCTCCTTTTCTTATATAGAGCAGCACAAATGAGGCACCACTCAAAGTTCTGCCTCATTTGTGCAGTTCTATATATATATATATATATATATATATATATATATAATATATATATATATATATATATATATATATATATAGTCAGTCTTATAAGGTGCACTCTTAACCAACGACAACAACTGCCTCGGTGCTAGGTCAACACCATAATGCATACAGAAAGCTCTGACTTACAGAAAGGCTGTCTCCCATAGACTCCACTATCTCACTATCTCTCTCTCTCTCTCTCTCTCTCTCTCTCTCCATATATATATATATATATATATATATATATATATATATATATATATATATATATATATATATATACACACATACATTACCAAAAATAACCGCACTCCAAGGACTTCTCATGTGAAAAACACACAAAATTTATTTCAACGTTTCGGCACCATCACTTGGGCCATCTTCAGGAAGTGTATTCCTGGAGACGGCCCAAGTGATAGTGCCGAAACGTTGAAATAAATTTTGTGTGTTTTTCACATGAGAAGTCCTTGGAGTGCGGTTATTTTTGGTAATGTATATATATATATATATATATATATATAGACAGATGCTTCACCGGCACTCACCCTCAGTAAATCGAATCCCGGGTGCTCCTCAAAGGAGAACAAATAGATGCAATTAGGAGCACTCACGGTTATAGTGATAAAAGAATGTCCTTTTATTGGAGTGTTACAAACTACCCCACATCAACGCGTTTCGGTTCTCTCTCTATATATATATATATAATGGAGTCTATGGGAGACAGCCTTACTGTAAGTCAGAGTTTTCTGGATAACGGGTTTCTGGATAACTGTAACTGAATTAAAAGTAACAGCTGAGGTTAGGAAACAAGTTATTTATACCGGGGCCATCTTCTATATATTTCTGATTCCTGAACTGAATTCAAATTTTAAAATTGCAGAAAAATTTCATCCATTCCTTTGAATACAAACTGATTGCTGGAGGCTAATTTTGATTTTGAGACTTTTTTCTTAACTCGATTGTTCATGTTGGAACAATAATCATAATGTTCTGCTTGTTATGTGCATGCACCTCACTGAATATGTTTGTTCACACCCGCAACTTCCTCCTGGTGTAGCTGGCTAAGTACTCGTAGGAGGCATTAAAAAAAAAAAGGATTTTTCCCCCAACCAGATTGTAGACACTATTAGCCAGGCCCCGCATTTGGGAAACAAATTTTGAGGCTAGGTGCCTGTTAACACTCATCCAAACTGTTAATGCCTTTCTTTTCTAGGTATATTGGAAACAAAAAGCGCCCTTTTAATGAAAAAACAATGAGAAAATGTTTTGATAAATGTCAAAATCAAAGTTTTAAAGAAAGCATACTTATACCAAATTTTAAAAAGGAAATTACTCTGGAAGTGGCAAAACAAAATGTAAGTTAAGTTTACATATTTTTATTCCAGTGAATTCACAGTGTAACATTAATATTTAGCATGTAGAGATAAAGTGATGTTTTGACACTTGTTTGCCATTTGTGTCTATTTTTATAATAAAATGTGGATTTTGGAATTTTTTGCTCTTCAGCCCTTCATTTGTAATTTGAACAGTTACCTGGTTGCTAAGGAGCTACTTATCCTTGTGGACATTTGAAGGAAAGACTGGAGAGGAATTGGGTCTCAATAGCCAGATAATTTATATATACAATGAATAAGATTACTGGTTGCCAGGCTAAATGACGGCAGCAACCAGAGTAGTTTCAGTGCGTAAAAGAATGCCCATGTGATAAAAATGAAAGTCATTTTGCTCATTTTATCACATCTGGACACTGGTGATGAGTGAAAATTTTTGCCTTGTACAAGGCCGCATAGGCCCGGACCTAGGGCGGCAAAGAAATAGGGGCGGCATGCCGCCCAGCCGCCGTTCAACTGCACCAGCTGCGCCGGCGTTTTTTCGCCGGCGCGCTGGGAAGGCGGGCGCTAGGACCGCGCGGCCGCCTGGTCGGACCGCGCGGCCTAGGGGCGCACAAAAGTTAAATCCGGCGCTGTGTACAGATTTATTTGTGCCTGCATTAGAAAGCTTGTAATATATATATATATATATATATATATATATATATATATATATATATATATATATATATACAGTATATACACTATAGATGATATTGTTGGTTAAACAGCAACAGAGTTACAGATTTATCAAAATCAAAGTGATTAAGAAAATGCTGTAGCCTTAATATTTACCTTTTAACAACTGGAAGGGCAGGTAGGCTGTACACTGATTACATTTTTTGTGGGGGTTTTATATGTCCATTAAAGTGTCACCCAGACACAAAAATCTGTATAATAAAAGTCCTTTTCAAATTAAACATGAAATCCAATTTCTATTTTTTATTAAAGGATTCACAGCTGCTGTAAACTCATTTAGAAATCTCAGCTGTCAATCAAATATTGTCTCTATTAGGCATAGAGGTGGGGCAGATAATTACTTTCACCTTCCATTCAGCACTTCCTAGATGTCACTGCACTCCCCATATTCCCCCCATTCTCTTCACCATTTAATTGTGTAGCCAGGGCATGGGGATGGACATCAGGTCCCCCATTCTAGTGCACAAACAAGACTCTGAGATGATGCAAGACTTGCTTAAATAACACAAAATGGCTCCTGCCTGCTTGCTATAATTATGAATTCCCAGACTGAAGGAAACAAAATTCAAATAATTTATATTGTGTAATTAAAATTAATTTTGCTTGACTAATGTGATAAAATAGGATTTGGAATAATTGTTTTGGTTGACGAGTCCCCTTTAAGCGTTATCAGTGCATTTTACTGAGAACTTTGAGATAAAGTGTAATTGTTTTTTTTAACCTTGTCTTGTCTGTTAACCACATTTTCTATTTCTTCCCACTTGTTGATCTATATTTTTTCTGGCTAGACTGAACAAGATATTGAAAAATGTATAATGGATATAAAGAAATCTTTTTTACACGAGTTATCTGTTCTCCACGCGGAGAGGTAAGAATCAAGAAATTCCCTTTCAGACCTGACATCATATTTGGTCACATGCTAATCATCCCGTGTGTCTCTTGTAGTGCCCCAATGTCTTCTGTCTGCCTGCCAATCTGTTCCCAGGTACTGTAAGTGACAAACACTCTGACATAAACAAACATGTTGTACACACAAATACACACACACCCATAAACACTTTTTAAACTTTTTTTGACATTATTGGCATACAAAGTGTTTTATTTTTGCTAGTCATTTTATTTTTATATTTATATTTTATTTATATTTATTTTATATTTGTATTTATATTTCAATTTTTACCTTGGTCGTACTGCATAATTGTATTTTAGTTCTGTTGTATTTGTTAGAGATCTCTTTCCTCTTTCAGTGCATGGGTGTGCCCATAAAACATAATTTTTTTTATTGGATTAGTGGAGTTGGAATTTTGACCACCATTGTATGATTTTTATTTATTGCCATGATTGGTTTGGTTTGGAATTTTAGTGATTTTAGTGATTTTATTCACTAAAATCCAATTGAAGTCCCTATCACAATCAAACAAAGTGGGGCCAATTTTATCTGGAGCCAACACAGAGTGCCTAAACTGGACTAAAAACCCAAGACCCCAGTACTGTAAATCACATAGATTGTTAGTCCTCTGCATATTGGTTATTAAAATGTTCATCAGACATCTGACATTTATATTTAGAATGTTTTATGTTAATACCTAAGGACGTGGCAGATAAATGTTGTAGAATGCAAACTTTGAGGCAAATTTCTGACGTTTTATAGAAACCACTAGCTTTAGCTTAGATTTGCAATTTAGCAGTTTGCAGCATAAAGTCATAAAGGATTATTTATTACTGCATGCACAAGTGTCGTACACTAAAAAAGCAAAAATGTTGTGCAGTTATTAATGCTATAAAAACTGTACTTGTGCAGAAGCGTGCTCATTGAAGCCATATTTATGAATGCAGGTCAGTGTGCAAATTGTGTTTTTTGGATACATATAGCTCTAATTGTCTGCTGCAGTTGAGCAGGATTTGCCAATATTTACTAATTACATTATGCATTGCAATTGTGATGAGCATTTTCTAGAGTGGAGGTCAGCGACATAACTAGAGGGGGGTGGTCCCTGGCGCGGGTCGTGCATCCGGGCCCCGCCCCTCTCCGTACGGCCAGAAACGGCCGCATTACAACAGTGGTGCAAGCTGCCGGGGGGGGGCCCTGGCCCAATCGCACCCCCTGCTCCCCTGGTAGTTACGCCACTGGTGGAGGTGGCCAGACAATGATGCATCCAACATCAATTAGCACACAATATACATGGCATAAGTCTGCCTGACATGTTTTGCTGATGTCAGCTCCCTCTTTTTACACTGCTCCAGGTTATTTTTATGGCACTTCAGAGGGCAGATGTAACATAGTAACATAGTAAGTTTGGTTGAAAAAAGACGCACATCCATCAAGTTCAACCTTTTAACTTTTTTTTAACCTGCCTAACTGCCAGTTGATCCAGAGGAAGGCAAAAACCCCATCTTAAGTCTCTCCAATTTGCCTTAGAGGGGGGAAAAATTCCTTCCTGACTCTAAAATGTCAATGGGACTAGTCCCTGGATCAACTTGTACTATGAGCTATCTTCCATAACCCTGTATTCCCTTACTTGCTAAAAAGCCGTCCAACCCCTTCTTATACCCATCTAATGTATCAGCCTGTACCACTGATTCAGGGAGAGAATCCCACATCTTCACAGCTCTCACTGTAACAAACCCCTTCTGAATATTTAGACATAACCTCTTTTCTTCAAATCGGAATGGGTGACCTTGTGTCAGCTGGAAAGACCTACTGGTAAATAAAGCATTAGAGAGATTATTATATGATCCCCTTATATATTTATACATAGTTATCATATCACCCCTTAAGCGCCTCTTCTCCAGCATGAACATCCCCCAATTTGGCCAGTCTTTCCTCATAGCTAAGATTTTCAATACCTTTTACCAGTTTAGTTGCCCTTCTCTGTACCCTCTCTAATACAATAATGTCCTGTTTGAGTGATGGAGACCAAAACTGTACGGCATATTCTAGATGGGGCCTTACCAGTGCTCTATACAGTGGAAGAATGACCCCCTCCTCCCGTGACTCTATGCCCCTTTTAATACAGCTCAAGACCTTATTTGCCCTTGATGCTGCTACAGCCAAGTTTATTATCTACAAGGACTCCAAGGTCCTTTTCCATAATGGATTTGCCTAGTACAGTCCCATTAAGGGTATAAGTGGATATTTTTACATCCCAGGTGCAGGACTTTACATTTATCAACATTGAATCTCATTTGCCACTTAGCTGCCCAGATTGCCAGTTTGTCAAGATCCTCTTGCAAGGATGTCACATCCTGGATGGAATTAATTGGGCTGGATAGTTTTGTCATTAATGAACAAGTTTAATAAAAGTGGACCCAATACCGAGCCCTGAGGGACCCCACTAAGAACCTTACTCCAAGTAGAGAATGTACCATTAACAACCACCCTCTGTACCCGATCCTGTAGCCAGTTTCCTATCCATGTGAAAACATCTTCTTTAACCCAAACAGCCCTTAATTTATAAAGCAGTCATTTGTGGAGCACGGCATCAAAAGTTTTGGCAAAATCCAAATAGATCACACCCACTGCCCCCCTGCTGTCCAGCATCTTACTTACCTCATCATTAAAATACATTACCCATTCTTCACAAAGCAATGTTGATTACTGATTATAATGCCATTCACTAGGACAAAATTTTTTTAATGTGATCCCTTAACAAGCCTTCAAATAATTTGCCCACCATGGATGTCACTGGCTTATAATTGCCAGCAAGATTGTCATTGGCAACTGTTAGGAAGAAGTCCTAAGGAAAAGACAGAAGATGTGGTAATGAACACAATGGAATGGTACCCTCCCATCGAAGTATGAGAGGCATTATTAATGGTGAATACCTAAAATAAGAGCCAGCACACAGAGGTTCGAAACTGGAGACAAACAAAGAGAACATATTGAGTTATATTGTTTTTTATATACCACCACTTAGTGTGTTCCATTAGGATCTATTTACACACTGCAGGTTTAAATACTCTTAACATACACTGTTTAAAGATGGGTACTCACAAACATTGACTTTCACAGCTTACATAAAAAAAAATTATCTTTATGCCACCAGGCATAAACAGACATAGTCAGCACAGTCTGTACCCACAGTCAGGAGGGAAAAAGTCTCCTATTAAACTGAAGATAAACAAACACGTCCTGCCTAGTCTCTCTGTGTTGATCAATAGCAGTGTGCACCAGGCTCCCTTGCAAAATAATCTTCAGAGGGGCCCGGCACACTCCAATCCTCATCCTCCCACCCACCCACTTCCCATCCCGCCTCTGTCATGCCCATGCCCTGCCTCCACCCCACCCACTCACCGACTCCACCCACTCCTGCACGACTTGCATCCCTCTTCCTCACTGCTGGTAAGAGAGCAGCTAAGGAGGAGGAGGTTTTTTAATTAGCTACAGAGGAAGCAGACCCCATAGTCCAGGCCCCCCTAAGACTGTTGGCTAGTGGTGCTTCCTCTATAGCTACTCCACTATTCAATGGGGCTGCTGTACAGCAACAAAGTCTGGCTTCTATCCCATGAACAGACTTCCGGATGCCCTCTCAGTGACATCACTGTATTGTGGGACATTGGCTGCAAAGGAAGAGCACAGGGGAATTCCCAGTACTCCTTATAATAATACCACTCTATCCTGTCTCCCACTTCCTGTATTACTGCATATTGAAATCGGACAGTCATGTCACTTGTGCTCTGATAAACTCCAGTCACTTTTTACTGCTCCCCCCCCCCAGCTGTCCATCAGCAGAACAAAGGGAAGGTAACCAGCTCCCTTTTAGATATAAGAACAGCACTCAATAGTAAAAATCCAAGTCCCACTGTGACTCCTTCAGTTAGAACTGATGAGTGCTGTACTTCACAAGACTATTACAATATTTGTTACCAGCACACAGGCAAACTATATTTTGTGTGAGTACCTCCTTTGGTACTAATACAATTTAACAATAGCATTGCAGCCTTGCAGAGCAATTATTTATTTTCTGCTGGGGTTAGTGACCTATATTTGAAAGCTTGAAAGAAACAGAAGAGCAGGAGGGAGAAATTCAAATAATGTTAAGATATAAAAATGAAAATTCTAAAATATACTAGTATATATAAAAGTATACTAAAAACTACCTCAAATGTGATTTTAAGATGTCTAGAAATAAACAACCACTATAAATTCTATGAGATGCAAAACATCTAGTGCCTGGCCGGCCAGCTTGTTTTGAACTATAGGTCTGCTGAAGAATGAAGTGACATAGATCAAGAGGAACATAGGCCATGACAGGCAGTCTGATGAAGATGAGAGTCAATAATTTTATTAGGGATAATAGGCTTCTTGTGCTCTGTGGGATTGCCATGAGTAAAGGTTCTGGATAGAGCGTCTGTTTTTTGTTTTTAGGACAATGGACCAAATTTGATTTATTGAGTAAAAGTTATCTCATTGTTTAATATTTGAAATTCGAAAAAACTTTTCTCATAATTGAGTTCCAGTTTTTCCATAGACTTCAATAGAGTTTTTACATGTAAACAAACTGAATCTCATCTATGACTTTTTCTGACTGAATTGAATCT
This sequence comes from Xenopus laevis, assembly GCF_017654675.1. NCBI lineage: Eukaryota > Metazoa > Chordata > Amphibia > Anura > Pipidae > Xenopus > Xenopus laevis. The sequence continues at coordinate 19,355,309 of NC_054372.1, forward strand.
GGCCCAATATGTGATATTGAATTTAATTTGGAAGAAAGTAGGCACATTGAACTTGTTGTAAAGATGTTAATAAGTAATGGTGTCCCTTCTAGCTGAGGCTCAGTTCTTAATAAGCAAGTTTGAGGCCCATAAATCCCAGTTTCCTATATAATAATTAAGTTGGATTGGGAGAATTTCCTGGAGAAAAAGACACAGATGTGTTATTTGCCATCAAATTTTTGTCTCCACGATAGAATAACCCCCAAACCAATACCCTCAGCCTTAACCTCAACAAAGTTAGGTAGAGGAGGATAAGAAAGTTTGAGGATAGAAGCAAAGGTGAAAGTCTCCTTCAAGGGGTTAAAGGTTTCCAAAGTTTATGTTAAACAGATAGCATAGATTTTAGTGAAGTTCTTCTCAAACCTTCCCATGTAATTTTTATAGCAAAAGAAGGCAATTTTAGGGACTTTAGAGAAGCATTAATCTTGGTGCAGAGGAAAATTTTTCCATATCAAAATAGTAATCTAAGAACCTAAAGATAATACATAAATCTTTAGAAAAAAAATGTCACCCGACCTACCTAATAAGTCTCTTGTTCTGCTTTCAATAAGGATTAATTATATCTTAGTTGGGATGAAGTACAAGGTACTGTTTTATTATTACAGAAAAAAGGGGAATCATTTTTTAAAAAAAATTGGTTTATTTGTATAAAATGGAGTGTATGGGAGATGGCCTTAATTCAGAGCTTTCTGGATAATGAGCTTTCCTATACCTGTAATAATATACACACCATGAATGACTTTCTGTAAGATTGTGTACTTCCTGTAAGTACAGAACCATATAAGTTTAATTTGCAAAAAATGGATACCGAGTAATTACCCTGCACAAATACACGCAACAGCTTTCCAATGTCATGAATTGAAAGAAAACTTTTGATCTTTCTTTGATAAATGATCATCAGTAAATCCTGAAATATGTACTAAAAAGAGCTCTTTATATACCTCATTTAATCTTTTCTAGATTAAAAAGCCTAAATGGGAAACTCAGGTCTAGAGGATCTCCGAAGATGTGGCAGAGGTTGGTGTACAAACTGAAAGTGATTTCAAGGCAACCTGGAGACAATAATAGAGAAATTCTCAATGATTTAATTCTGATGGTAAGATTTCATTTTTCTATTAGGTCCTGTTTTAGGGTAGTAAAAGAGAGGCATTTGCTTTAGGCCCTCAGCATCAGAGAGGAACCTTGTGCAAGAAAAACATTCATAATTAAACTATATTATTATACTGTTATGTAGTAAAGAGTTATAACATGCACATCACACAACATTGGTCAATGGATCCTAACAATTTTTAGGGGCACCGAATCCACTTTTTTGGATTTGGCCGATCCCCCGAATCCTTTGCGAATGATTCGACTGAATACTGAACAGAATCCTAACCCTAATTTGCATATGCAAATTAGGAGTGGGAAGGGGAAACCATTTTTTACTTCCTTGTTTTGTGACCAAAGTCGCGTGATTTCCCTCCCCACCCCTAATTTACATATGCAAATTAGGATTCGTTCAGCCAAGCAGAAGGATTCGGCCAAATCCAAATCCTGCTTAAAAAGGCCGAATCCCGAAACGAATCCTGGATTTGTATAAATTGTTTTTATAGGGATACTGTCATGGGAAAATATGTATTTTCAAAACGCATCAGTTAATAGTGCTGCTCCAGCAGAATTCTGCACTGAAATCCATTTCTCAAAAGAGCAAACTGATTTTTTTATATTTAATTTTGAAATCTGACATGGGGCTAGACCTCTTGACAGTTTCCCAGCTGCCCCCAGTCATGTGACTTGTGCGCTGATAAACTTCAGTCACTCTTTACTGCTGTACTGCAAGTTGGAGCAATATTGCCCCCTCCCAGGAGCCTAACAACAGATCAATGGGAAGGTAACCAGATAGCAGCTTCCTAACACAAGATAACAGCTGCCTGGTAGATGTAAGAACAGCACTCAATAGTAAAATCCAGGTCCCACTGCGATACATTCAGTTACATTGAGTAGGAGAAACAACAGCCTGCCAGAAAGCAGTTCCATCCTAAAGTGCTGGCTCTTTCTGAAATCATATGACCAGGCAAAATGACCTGAGATGCACCTACACACCAATATTACAACTTGAAAAAAATACATTTGCTAAATTCAGGAAATACATTTTATATTGTAGAGTAAATTATTTGCAGTGTAAACAGTGTAATTTATAAATAAAAAAAATACATCCTAAAAATCATGACAGAATCCCTTTAACAAACAAAGGTTGTTACGTTCTTCCATTTGATTAAAACAAGGTCCCTGCAATTTCTAGTGCAATGCTTTTTTAAAAGTTATTCTATTTCAAAAAACAAAAAGTACAAGTCTGCAGCCTAATGCTTTTTAAATTACCACCCAAAAGAGTGATACTGGAAAGATATGGTACTGCAAGCGACAAAACAGCAAATCCACTCTGAAAACATAAACGAAAATTGGCAGACTCACTTTTTTTTAGTAATCTGGCCAAGGTCTACAACAAAACTGTTTAATATGTTATAAGAACTATGTACTATTTGTCAATGCTTTTCAACTAATTTTGTTTTTTATTCTAAATAGATGTCAGCAAACTTTGATGAACCTTAATGGATATGGAGATTATCCCAACCACAATGATACGACCAGAGAATTAATTTTTATAGAACTATTTGGAAATGGGTGTGTTTCTATCCATAAGTCATGACTTTCATTTCTGATTGATATTATTATTAATTTAGCAAATGTATTTTACATAATTACTTAGTTAAAAGGTTTGTACACCTTTGAGTTAACTTGTAGTATGATGTAGAGAATGATATTCTGAGACAATTTGCAATTAGTTGTTTTTTTTAGTTGCAATTAGTTGCCTAGTGCAGTCCCATTAAAGGAGACATATAGGATAAATGAAAAAAACACTAATTTTGTAGGCAATTATAAGTAATATATGGTGTTGCTTTTACATGGTGCTAAAAATGTATATTATCTTAAAAATAGCCCCTTTATTGGAGCTCCATATAGATGTTCTCTGGTCCCGTCTGTGTTTCTAATGAGGGGTGGGCGTGTCCTAATGGTCCCTGCCAGAAGCACAGTAGGAGGGGGATAGCCAACCACAGCCCTGCAGTCACACAAACACAGACAGGCTTCAGTTCCCTATCAGGTCCTGCTAGCTGCTGATTGGTTCCTGTCCTACAGTGCAGTGAGCTGAGAGTCGCCGGCTCCCCTGCACAGCCTGGGAATTCAGGGAGCAGGAAGCTGAAGAGAAGGGAGGAATTATAAGCGTTTTTCAGAAATATTCAATAAATCAGCCTGAAACACTACTTTTTTAAGTATGTTATAGATTGGCTAATTCTATCTTTTCAATTGGCTTCATTTTTTGTAATGGTTTTTGTATTATTTGCCTTCTTCTTTTGACTCTTTCCAGTTTTTAAATGGGGGTCACTGTTATTGATTGTGGCACCCGTTGGTGATATACTGGAATTGACTGTTGTTCATGTGGATAGGAAACTTATACCAGAACTAAAGAAAGCAAGAGTAAGGGAATGATATGGACAATTTACCCATATAAGTGTCCAGAATACCTATATATTACACCCATACCAACTATAGGTTCCATGCAGGATGCTGCCACTTTGCAGAGTGATTTGTCTAAGTTGGGAAACTGGGCAGCAAACTGGAAAATGAGGTTCAATGTTAATAAATGCAAGTTATGCACTTTTGCAAAAATTATATAAATGCAAGTCATAGACTAAGGGGCACATTTACTAAGGGTCGAATTTCGAAGTTAAAAAACTTTGAAATTCGACCATCGAATTGGATACTTCGATAGTCAAAGTATTTTTTCAATCGAAAACGGAAGTTTTTTCAATCCGGATCGGATTTTGGCCTATTTGATGGTCGAAGTACCCAAAAATTACTTTGAAATTCGAAGTTTTTGAATTTGAAAATTCACTTCGACCCTTAGTAAATGGGCCCCTAAATGGCAGTGGGAGTTTCCTTAACTGAGAAAGATCTATGAGTTTTGTCTAACAAGTCGAAATGCCATATAATACTGTATCCTGTTTCAACAAATAATTCTTCATATTTGATGTTACACTAACTAGCATACATCAATGTTTATTGCAATAAAATTATTATTATTTTTTTTATATTTGATATTTTTAATTTTTAATTACACTATATAAATTATTTGAATCTTGTTTCCATCAGTCTGGGAATTCATAATTATAGCAAGCAGGCAGGAGCCATTTTGTGGACACAGTTATAAAGAAAAGCCTTGCATCATCTCAGAATCTTGTTTGTGCACCAGAATGGGGGACCTGATGTCCATCCCCATGTCCTGGCTACACAATTAAATGGTGAAGAGAACTGGGGGAATGTGGGTAGAGCAGTGACATCTAGTAATGGAAAGTGAAAGTAAATGTCTGCCTCTAGGCCTAAGGGGGGCGGCAAATAAATTACTTGTACAGGACCACCAAACAAATATCCGGCAAAATAAGTACAAAAGTAGGTGTTTTCAAATAAAAAAATTATTGTGTGCTCTGGCCTCAAAATGTGTGTATACACAGTTTAGAAGAAACAAGAGTGAAACCCCCAGCTTTGCATATAAGTCACAGTAATGTATATAGTTTGTCCTATTATACATATTTCACAGCCATGTACACATCTCCAAATTTAAAAAAATAACCTTTGCATCATCAACTAAACTCCTATTGTATCACCATAGTTTCCCTACAGTCAGGGGATTATTTATCAAAGTCCGAATGAATCTCAATATTTTCTGAAAAAAACTCAGACCTATTCCGCACGGGTTTTTTCAGCTTACTTATTAATACACTTTCCCGTAAAATTTGTTTGAGGGAAAAAATCGTCAAAAATCATATTTTCACAATTTTTTCTGATTTTTCATCTGATTTTCACAATTTTTTTCTTATTTTTCACCCCATTTTGGATGTTTTTTTTTTAGTGAGGCCAGATGATGTACTGTAAAAAATGTTGTGCAGGTTTTGAAATGACATTTACTGTCACTTACTAATGAATATGTATGAAACACTGAACTTATCTGTATTGGCAGCAACAGGCAACACGGCAGAGAGGGTTATATGGCTAATATGATGCACTGTAAAACCGACCCGCACTCCCTCCACCCACCCCGCCCAAACCCGTCTTCAGGGTTCCTTTTATAGACCTGCGCCGCCCGCCGATGTCACAAAAGGGCCATGCGCACTGCTATAAAACCAGAACCCGGAAGTTGGCAGTGTAAGGTGGCGAACAGGGAGAGCAGGAGGAAGAGCTCAGCCCAGACCCACCTACCACCCGCAAATTGGGGTGCAAAGTCGGCCCGAACCCAACCCACAGGTCCCGTGGGTATGGGGCCAGCACGCCATCACTACTGCACTAAGATATATTGTCATGTGACCTACATCTGTAAGGCTTCCCTGGATTTCAGCAATGTCCCTTTAGATGTCCATCGTATACAAGTACAAGCTACAATGTTATTATAACAGACAAAAAAAAAAATTATCTGAATTATTTGCTTAACATGGGAGATGACCTTCCTGTAATTCAGAGCTTTCTGGATGATGGATTTCCAGATAAGGGATCCCATAACAGTATATTAAGTCGAGTAAGCAGAAAGGGAATGTCTTGTGCCCATACTATGTTTTATTTACATATAGGATACAAAAAGGAAAATAGATAGCAGATAGAAACAACATCTGCTCTGTTTGTTGTGTAGTGTAAATAAAAATAATAAAAAAACTGTGTAAGCTGAAACTCACAGCACTTCCTTTTAACTATCAGCTTAACCAATAAATCATATGACACTTTATCTCTGGGATGGACCCTCGCGTATTCCTAGGGTGATGAAATGAATTGGGCACCAGTGATTCTTAAAACAAATGATAACCCTATATTTACAGAAATGCAGAAACTCTCAAAGAAGATAGTCACAAATAGATGGTCAGTATTTAGCAGTTACGTACAATGATTCAAGTCAGTGCATTACCCATCGGGGTCCATAATTGAACAATGGATTTAGTCTACTCAGAAGTGTCCAATCCAAGTGGAACCTAGGTAAGTTACAGTAGTCCTTAAGTCTGTACATTTCTCCTATCCCTATCCTGAGGGTGATACACCTCCTATATCCCTATCGCGAGTGTCGTACTTATCCCTATTTCTCACTTTTGGAGTGAGATTTTATAGAACTATCCTTGCACTAACCTCACCTACTTGGCCTACCTCCACCCAGCTCCTAACCTGCTCCGACCTTCCAAGAAGATGGAAGCCAAAGGAAGAAGAGGAGTACATGTGAGTTTCCCATCAGCTACCCGTCTCTAAAGGACCACATTTAGCTGTTCAAAACTTTAGGGGAATGCCTGGATCAAGTAAAACAGAAATACAGATGTGACCAACAACAGCAAAGCACAGCCTTTATTCACATATTTATTTACTGGAAGCGTTTAGCAGCAATCCAAAAAAAAAAATATATGTAAAGAATTTGTAGTGCTTTAATCTACATAAGACTACTATTCACACTGCAATATTTGCATAGAGTATGAGAAACAGCTTCATCCCTTAACTCTTTCACCTGCTCTCAGAAAGATAAATATTTGGCTGTATCTTGGACGCTTCCTTTGTTTCTCTCTTTGCCAATACACCTCCAGGATTCCTCCTTAAAAACAATATAACAAAAATTGCTATTAATATATAAATACATTTTTTATTGCCGTTTACCAGTAATCTAAGGGGATTATTCTCAAATCATACCAGACTATTTAGGAATAAAACACTTCCATGGGAGAACCATTATCTTGTACACTAAAGAGTCAAAAGGTTCATAGAAGTCCATCTCACTTTTGTTATAGGCAAACAGAATCTAGTCGGTGTGTGGCTGAGAATTAGGACTAAATCTTAATATTGTCTTTACTAGAACTCATAAATAAAATGATTGAAACACTGCCATAGACTTAATGGGAAATGTTGTCCACTAGTGTGGAACATACCTAATGACTGTTCAAAGTGCTTGAAGTGTAGAGGTCCCTGTAGTTGTCAAAAATCATGTCCAACACAATATAAATTCTTCCTAAACTTGTTTAAATGGCAGGGTCTAAAGACTTGGAGGATATGATGGTGCCTGTTAAAGGAAAACTATACCCCCCAAACAATGTAGTTCTCTATAAAAAATATATTGAATAAAACAGCTCATATATAAAACCCTGCTTCATGTAAATAAAACATTTTCATAATAATATACTTTTTTAGTAGTATGTGCCATTGGCAAGCATAAATAGAAAATTGCCATTTTAAAAAATAAGGGCCGCCCCCTAGGATCGTACGATTCACAGTGCACACAAACATAGCAACAAACCATACTTGTTAGGTAACATGAGCCAATTAACAGACAGAGTTCTGTCTTTTGCTTCAACACTTCTTCCTGTTACAGTTAGAGCTGCAGTATTTCTGGTCAGGTGATCACTGAGGCAGCACACAGACCGTCACAAAATGGTGGTTCATGGCAAGAGATGTAAAAGGGCAATATTTACTTAAATATATATTCCTGTTTGATAAGATTGTTTAAAGATGCCACTTAATATGATATAAACTATCTGTTGCTCAAGTATTCATTTTGGGGGTATAGTTTTCCTTTAACTTACACTACTGCTTAAATATAGATCATGTCTAACAAATAAATTAAATGATAGTTACCATTACCAACCATGTAACTTCCAGTCTATTTATTCCTCCCCATATTTCCTTCCCTACCAACATGATAAAGTAGAAATAAGTGTAGGAAGTGTAGGAGTGCAGGAATGATTGTGTGGGTTTCTGAAGCTCCAAATATCTGAGGTTTGAATACCTGTTTGGCAGGATGACATCTAGTAGAAAAGATGGGTGTTAAAAAGGGTGTAGCCAGGCTTCACGCTTTGATCTAAACTTTGGGAGCTTCTCATGGGATTGATTCATTTCTTTGACGATGTTTCGGAAAAAGATTTCTCATAAGCGGCCATGTTTGGAACACTGGTAACACTAGTGAGCACTTCACTGATTTTCTTTTTCTGTTTTCAATGAATACATAATCGGCTTTAACACTATTAATGCTCAATTCATTACAGGGGTATAATACCTGGGAATAAACTTTAAACATGATCAAGAAATTGATATTCTGATACAACTGGCAAGTGCCTTTCATTTTTTATTTTATTTACCTTTCTATTTTGCATCCTCCTAACCTGCATTTCAAATGCTCTACCAATGCTAAGGTCAGCAACCAAAAAACTACACATTTTGGATTTCTGAATAGTGATGAGCGAATTTATGAGCCAGCCATAAATTCACCATGTGCAAATTTTTTTGCTGCGGAAATTCGTCAAAAAAAACCGCCAATAAGAAAAAAACACCCATTGACTTTAATGCATTTGGAGAAAATAGTCTCCATAAGAAAAAACGCCCATTGACTTTAATGCATTTTGAGAAAAAAGTCTGCATAAGAAAAAGCGCCCATTGACTTTATTGCATTTGGAGAAAAAAGTCTCTAAGAAAAAACGGCCACTGACTTTAACGCATTTGGAGAAAAAAGTCTCCATAAGAAAAAACGACCATTGACTTTAATGCATTTGGAGAAAAAAGTTGCCTGAATAAATTCTGCATCTGAGCACTTTTGCAAATTTAACAGTGTGCTGCTGGTAAATTTCTTCTACTTCTGAGGCAAAAACCAAGCTCAAATCAGGCTGGCATTCATTTCAGCCAAGAGCTATGGGCTATTACCCCGGATTATTAGTGTAATGCCCTAATACATGCTATCAGTATCTCAGTGCTAATGATAAAATTTCTTCCTGACTCCAAAATGGCAATGGGACCAGTCCCTGGATCAACTTGTACTATGAGCTATCTTCCATAACCCTGTATTCCTTCACTTGCTAAACACCATCAAATCCCTTAAAGCTATCTAATGTATCAGCCAAATTTCACCAGAATGAAATTCTGCCAATATCTTTTTATTTTTATTATTTTTAAAAACATATTTATTCAAGTGGACCTGTCACCCAGACACAAATCGGTATAAAAACAAAAAGTCCTTTTCAAGTTAAACATGAAATCCAATTTCTATTTTTTATTAAAGCATTCATAGTTGTTGTAAGCGCATTTAAAAATCTTAGCTGTCATTCAAATATTGTCTGTCCCTCCTCTATGCATTCGGCCTAGAGGCAGGGCAGATAATTACTTTCACTTTCCATTCAGCGCTTTCTAGATGTCACTAATCTCCCCACATTCCCCAGTTCTCTTCACCGTTTAATTGTGTAATTAAACAATGGGGGACCTGATGGACATCAGGTCCCCCATTCTGGTGCACAAACAAGATTCTGAGATGATACAAGACTTGCCTTAATAACAGTGTCCTCAAAATGGCACCTGCCTGCTTGTATAATTATGAATTCCCAGACTGAAAGAAAGAAGATTCAAATAATTTATACAGTGTAATTAAAGTTCATTTTGCTTGACTAATGTGATAAAATAGGATTTGGAATAATTTTTTTGGGTGAACCCCCCCCCCTCTCCCTTCTTTCTTCTGTCTTTTTCGGAAGTTTCGGCGCATGTGCAGTTGGAGTAAATTTTCGGTCCCGATGAAATTTTCTTGACTTTCGGTGCATGCGCAGTTGCTCGGGACCGAAAATTTACTCCCACTGCGCATGCGCCGAAACTTCCGAAAAAGACAGAAGAAAGACGATGGCTGCCGTGTGTCAAGGATTAGGTAGGGGGCGCTGTGGAGACTGATAGGGAAAGGGCGAGTCCTTAAACAGGAGCTGTATGTGCCTTAAGAACACTTAAAGGGGAGGAAGGAACAGTTTGATGAGGGCGAAGTCAGTTTGGATCAGGTGCAGAACAGGACGGAGAGGGCGAAGATCAGGACTGGACTAGGCTGGAAGAAGAGGGCGATGACTCAGGACAGGAACAGACTGGATGGGACAGGATGGTGCAGGCGTAGATCAGATCAAACTGGGGATAGAGTGCAGAGGGAGACTAGAGTTGATGGCGGGAGAGGACTGGAGAGCAGGATAGCAGGATAGGGGGACTGGAACAGGATAGCAAGAGCGAGAGACTGGAGCAGGATAGCAAGAGAGGGAGACTGGAGCAGGATAGCAAGAGAGGGAGACTGGAGCAGGATAGCAAGAGAGGGAGACTGGAGCAGGATAGCAAGAGAGGGAGACTGGAGCAGGATAGCAAGAGAGGGAGACTGGAGCAGGATAGCAAGAGAGGGCTGGAAGCAACAAGACAGGGTACAAGGCAGAGCAGGTTAGGAAGCAGGAACCGGCAAGGCAGCTACAAGATGAAGTGAGTGAAAGGTACAAGGTGGAATACAAAATGAGAACAGGCAAGGGTCAGATCAAGGTCAAGCCCGGGAAGGTACAAGATAGGGTAAAGCAAAGACAAGACTAGACAAGGACAGGCAGACAAAGGCAAGGAGGAATAAGGGGCGAGAGCTAGAACTACCTAGTTAGGGGCCCTGCCACAGTACTAGGGAAAAACAATGTAATGCTCTGGCAAGGAGTTTTTTTTTATTACAGGTTGAATTCTCCTTTAAGGAAACAGATGCTGATACACAGAGGAAAGGCTGCAGAGCATTTAGTGGTCTGAGGTCTGTGGGCAGGAAGCTGGGGTGGGAACTAAAGTACAAAGGAAGAAACCATTTGCTTGACATGAAATGTCATCATGATAACAGCTTGTACAGGAGATATACAGTAAGAGAGAGAAATGAAGCACAGGGCACAATATAAATTAAAATAGGAGCAGCAGGCAGCTAACTGAGCAATGATAGGCAGCAGATTTTGGGGGGTTATTTATCAAAGTCCGAATTTATTTCAATATTTTATGCTACAAACTCCGATCAAATCCACTTGGGTTTTTTACACTTATTTATTATTAAATTTTCCTGAAAATGTGCTTTGCGTAAAAAAAATCAGATTTCCACGATTTGTTTGCATTTTTTCACCAGATTTTCACAATTGTCACGATTTTTCAGAATTTTCACCCAAAAACTCCAAAAATTTCGGGGTATTGCACGTAGCCAAGTGCACATCAAAAAATCATTGGGACTTCTCAAATTGACTTATTTGCAACCTTGACAGGTCTGAGATGCCAGATTTTCTAATTCTGATTTTTCCATCCTCTGTGATTTAATAAATTCCAAAAAAATCTTGATTTTTTTTTAAAATCAGATTTTATTAAAAAAAAATCACGATTTTTTTTGTGATTTTTGCATTCGGAGTTTAGTTAATAACCCCCTTGATGTCTTTGTTTTAATACAGCCAGTTTGAGATTCTCTCCATATACTGTAAGTAGATTTGTTGGGAAAGACTTACTCAGCTTCCAAGGAAATGATTTGGACTGTAGAAATGTCTGTGTAGCGCTGAATTTAGATACCATAGTCTGGATCTCCTGCCGATGATTTTTAATTGTTTTGTATAGTTCTGCATTCTGCTACAACTTCAGTTCTTCACTGATTCTATTGACAAAATGAAACAGATAGCAACTTCTAGCTGAAAATGATTATCTCTTACATTTTTTAGAATCTAAAATGCTATCTGGTTTCTTGGCTCACTAGCCCCCCCCCCCCCCCCAAAATTCCAGTCAGTCAGTGATTTAAGGGCCACACAATGTAGAATTTACGGCAAAAGTAAATTTTGTAGGGATTGAAAATATTTCAGTAATGCTAATTTTTTTACTGCAGAGGTAGGATTTCTCTGCAAGTCCATGGTTATGATTAGTTAGGCAGTGACTGGACGCCCCAACATTAAATCTGGTCTGGATACATAGGGGCAAATTCACTAAGCGCCGAACGCTAGCATTAATTCGCTAGCGTTTGGCATTTTCGTTACTGCGCAAATTCACGCTGGCGTAGTTTCGCTAGTGTTACTTCGCACCCTTACGGCAGGCGAATTTTCGCTAGCGACGTAACTACACAAATTCACTAACTTGCGCAGTGTACTGAACGCTACCTTTTACGCTAGACTTCCTTCACCACCGCCACCGCAGACCTGGCGAAGCGCAATAGAGTAGATAGGGATTGTTTAAAAAAAAGTCAAAATTTTTCCCAAAAAACGCTGGCGTGTTTTCTACATTATGGGTGATAGGCTGAAAAAGATCGAAAAAATTTTTGGGGCTCCCCTCCTTCCCCCCTACATTTCCTGACTCATGGCAACTTACCTAGACAGTGGGCACATGTGTAGGGCAAAATAAAATTTTTATTTGATGATTTGAAGGTTTTCTTGGCATTTGTAGTGCTGATACGTATTCCTCCATTGAAATTTGAAATTTGCGCCGTATGCAAATTAGCCTTCGCTAGCGTAACTTCGCTTTACATAGTGAATCAACGCTAGCGCAACTTCGCAACCTTACACTACCCCTGCGCGCAACTTCGGATTTTAGTGAATTTGCGGAGCGCTGGCGAAACTACGCCTGGCGAAGTGCGGCGAAGTGCGGCGAAGTTGCACCTGGCGCAACTTCGAATCTTAGTGAATTTGCCCCATAGAGGGAGACATAGATGTGTGAAGCTCGTGCTGGGGAGTAACCGGGGAGCAAAGCTAGCACCCATTTGGCGACTATGGTTTTGTCAGTTTCAGTGTATACTAGAAAAGGTTGTGCCCATTCAGCAATCATGGATTATGTTAAAGGAACAGTTATACCAAAAAATTAAAGTGTTTTTTTAAGTAATGAAAATATCATGTACTGTTGCACTGCACTGGTAAAACGGATGTGTTTGCTTCAGAAACACTACTATTGTTCATATAAACAAGCTGCTAAGTAGCAATGGTGGAAATTGAAAAAAGTCTATATGGCACAGGTTAATAGTGCATCCTTGGGAGAAAGGGTGTGCCTGACTTTGGAGCCAAATGCACGGGGTCTCCCAGAGAGAGAGCTGAGAGAGGCAGCGTGAGTAGTTGTAAGACTGTAAGGTACAGAGAAGAAGCTGTTGAATCTGGGAAGATTGAGCCCAGTCTGTCCCGTGCCAAGCGGCTAGAAACTCAGAAGGTGCCACTAGTGAGATTGATTCTGCTACAGAGCTACATGTGATCTCCAGTGTGAATTCCTCTGAGCGCACCCCGGTGAGTGAGCCACCCAAGGGAGGATCTCGGTACGGATACAAGTGTGGGGCCCCACAGTGAAGACAGGTCTTAACCATTTACCTGCTACGAGGCAACTTCAAAAGGGAGAGGTACTTTTGGGGAATAAGGTAGCGCTACCTGGGGAATAAGAACTCTGGGGAAGGGACAATCATTTGAACTGTGTGGTTATTAACCCCTTCCAGAGGATTGGGACTGTGATATTTACCAAGGACTGTGTAAAAGCAACAGTTAAGCACCTAATAGTGGGGGTGGTGCCCCACGTGTCCCCAGTGTTGGAGTGAGGTGTGTATTAGTTGCCCCAGTGTTAAACTGTTTGTATAAAGTTTATATTTTTTCAATTGCAAACTGTGTGTTTTATTATTCCTAGTGAAACCCCCCTGAGGTGTGTTCCTCAGTGTTCACTAGGTGGAGGCACTGCACTGTAATTCCCAGTTCACAGTACTTTTAATACACAAAAGGGACTCAGGTCCCCTGGGTTGCCAAGGGTAAGTTGCTATTTAAAGAGACAGTAACCAAATTAGTGTTAGTGTTTCTGAAGCAAACACACCAATTTTACTAGTGCAGAGAAACACTGCATTATATTTTCATTACTTTAAAACACTTTCATTTTTTTGATGTTACTGTTCCTTTAAGTTAACTTTTCCTATGTTATAGAACGGCTAATTCTAAGCAACTGGCCTTAATATTTTTTATTTAATTTCTGAATGATTTGCCTACTGCTTCTCATTCTTTCCAGCTTTTAAATATTAATTAAGTTAATTTTTAGTGTGCTACAGAATGGCTAATTCTAAGCAACTTTTAATTGGTTGTCATTATTTTTTCATTTTTAAATTATTTGCTGCCTTCTCCTGACTCTTTCCACCTTTCAAAATGGGGGTCACTGACCCCATCTAAATAACAAATGTTCTGTAAAACCCTCCTTCCACCTGCACCCGACTTCTGGGTTCCTTTTATAGACCTGCACTGACCCCCGCCAATGATGTCACAAAAGGGGCGGGCGAGCAGGCACACTGCCGGCAGTGCAAGGTGGAGGGCAGGGAGAGCAGTTAGAAGAGCTCGACCCGGACCCGCCAAATGGGGGTGCGAGGTCAGCCCGAACCCGCGGGCATCGGGCCGGCCCCCCACATCACTATTCTGTAAGCCTACAAATTTGTTATTGCTACTTTTTATTACTCACTTTCTTTTCAGGCCTATCCTATTCATATACCAGTCTCTTATTCATATCAAATCATGGTTGCAAGGGTAATTTGGACCCCTAAGAACCAGATTTGTGATACAAATTTGTGATGCGAAATTGAGAGCTCTTGAATCAAAAGCTAAATAACTAAAAAAACACAAATAATAAAAAATAAAGACCTTGCAAATTGTCTCAGAATATCTCTGTACATCATACTAAAAGTTCATTTAAAGGGCACCTGTTTGGTAAAAACATTATCCACAAACAAATGTGTGGGCTAATAGAGCCTGCACTCACGTTTGGGGTAATATAATTTTTTTTTAAAAAAAAATTGCCCCCCAACCTAGGGTTCCAACCTGTCTGGATTTCACTTGGACAGCCCCATTTGGAGAGCCCAACGCGTTTCGACCATAAAGGTCTTCCTCAGGGGCACAAATAATAGAAAAATCAAAAAAGGCATCTGCTTTTTTGCTTTTTCTATTTTTTCTATTATTTGTGCCCCTGAGGAAGATCCTTATGGTCGAAACGCGTTGGGCTCTCCAAATATGATTTTTGTATTGTTTATTTTTTCCTTTTTGTAACAAATTACATTTTTTGGATTTGGAGACCCTGATGGGGAGCCTCCTATGGATTAGCACCCCGTATTTTACTTTTGAGGTTGTGCGCCTTCTCTACTAGTTTGTTAATAACAAGGGTTTAACATTGCAGTGTTAATGTTACACTATGGGGGGCACGTGCACGACTCTCTGTCAGTCACATACACAACCTAAAGCAATAAGTGATTGGTGCAGGACATACATCTTGATAGTATTCTTTATTTCACAAATAATAATATTCATAGCGGGGAAAAAACAGTTTTTGGGTACATCAGGACAAAATTTCGATGTAAAATCCGGGAAAACATTAATAAAATCAGGGAAATGCAGCCATTGAAATGTATTATAAATTGGTGGGACTGGGACCACAAATAAAAAATGTAAAATACGGGAAAACAAAATCGGAAGACCTAAAATTAGGGGTTCACTGTGTGTATATATATATATATATTTCACCAGCAGTCATCTCTGATGTCTCCACATTGACAAAAACAATGAATGTGATCACCAGTTCCAAACCATTACAAGCAGCAATGTGAACTTGATGGACATATCCAGGCACCAGCTTACACAAGCTTTATTTACAATCATGGGAACTGCACATGATCAATGGCCAACAGCAATCAGACAGGACTTTATATTCACTTCCAAGTTGGTAGTACACTTTGCAAAATATATAGATTATTATCTGTTAAACGGCAATTGCACACAGGCAGCATAACAAACACGTCCGTAAATCAGTCCCCCATTGGTCTAAATATCACAATTGCCGGCGCATGCGCATCCGGTTCTGTTGACCACTGTCGCTTGTTGATGAGGCGTTGCTAGGCGTTGCTAGGCGCCGCGGGCTCTTCCTATCACGTGTTGAGCGAGTGGTAGTGCGCATGTGCTGGATTGCTTTTGAGTAGACTAGAGTGAGCTTTGTTACGTCATAATAGACTGGAAAGGCGGGGCTTTGTTACGTCATAATAGACTGGAAAGAGCGAGCATTGTTACGTCATAATAGACTGGAAATAAGTTTACTTGTAAACTGAGATACTGGTAACAGTGAGCCGTGGTGAAAGAAGGGAAAGCAATGGAGGTAAAAGAGTAGTTTGATTTGTCTCAGAAAGCGCATCAGAATCACGTCAAGCTGCTCTCCTCACTGCCTATAATAATGTGACTTAACTGAACTTCAACTCTCACCATGTCAAGCCCCACACTGGCCCAGCAATGCAAGTAAAGAAATGTAAGTGTAACTGGGGGGGGAGGGGTAATAAAGCTGCAATTAGATGTCAGTGGGGCCCTTGGGCAGCTTCTTCCATATCAGAATTGCCAGGTCTCATTTTCAAACCAGCCCAAAACTAGCCGAGAGGCACTTCAAAAGTAGTTCAAAAATAGCCCAATATGTGCAGTGAAAAACAAAGTCTAAAAAAGAAATGAATATCTGAAAATTTGCATAAAAAACTACAGAGGGGGCCCAGGAGGTATAGGGGCCCCATAAGGCCCTAATTCAGATACAATTTAAAAAAAAAACAGCTCAACCTCTAGACATTTTGGAGGCCAGAAGATTTTTTTCCCCAAAATTGAAGAAAGTCAGTGGAAAATGTGAGACTGGGGGTACAGAGGCCAAAATGCGATAACTCCCGACTTCTACACAAGTCAGTCCCATTGCCTGCTGGGTATTGTAGTCTTAAATTACAACATGACAGTCGGGAAATTGTAAAACAAAAATGACATTACCCAACATTTATTGGGAGACACAGGTTTGGCGCATTAGGGCAAGAAAAAATGTTGGTTTCCAAAGTACAAACCAGCCAAAGGCCCAAATCCCGTACCTTGGCTAGTTTGTACTTTCAAAACCAGCCTGGGCTTTAAATTAGTAGACAAGGCATTCAAGTTGCAGGGAGTACCCTGCTTGTTTTAGGGGCAGATTTACTAAGCTCGAGTGAAGAATTCGAATGAAAAAAAATTCGAAATTTGGAAGTTTTTTTTTGGGTACTTCGACCATCGAATTGGTCAAATTCGATCTAATCGAAAGATTCGAAGTTAAAATCGTTCGACTATTCGATAATCGAAGTACTGTCTCTTTAAAAAAATACTTCAACTTCATACTTCGCCACTTTAAACCTACCGAGGTACAATGTTAGCCTATGGGGACCTTCCCCAGCCCTTTTCTAAGCTTTTTTTGGTCGAATAAAAATCCTTCAATCGATTCCTTTGGTTCTAAGGATTTTATCGTTCGAACGATTTTTGTTCGATCGAAGTATTTGCGCTAAAATCCTTCGAATTCGATATTCGATTTCGAAGGATTTTACTTCAAGGGTCGAATTCGAGGGTTTTTCAACCCTCGAAATTCAAACCTTGATAAATCTGCCCCTTATTGTGCTGAATGCAACGTTTCGGGCACACAATCTTCTTTACGCCCTTATTTGTTAGTCTGTCAGTCAGATGGATTCTGCTACATTGTTTTACATGCAGTGCTATAGTTTGAATGTAAAGAGGGAACTGTCTTTAAATGGGTTCACCTTTAAAGGGGTTTTTCCCCTTTGAGATATCTTTTAGTATGATGTAGAGAGGGATATTCTGCCCTAGCAACCATGCATTCCCCTAGCAACCATGCATTGATTTGAAAGAGAGACTGGACTATGAATAGGAGAGGCCTGACTAGAAAGATGAGAAATAAAAAGTAGCAATAACAATACATTTGCAGCCTTACAGAGCATTTGCTTTTTAGAAGGGGTCAGCGACGCCCGTTGGAAAGCTGCAAAGATTCAGAAGAAAAAAGGCAAATAATTCAAAAACTATAAAAAATAAATAATGAAAACCAATTGAAAAGTTGCTTTGAATTGGCCATTCTATAACATACTAAATGTTACCTTAAAGGTGAACCACCCCTTTAAGATAACTTTTATAATGTTATAAAACTAAATTCTAAGCATCTTTTCAATTGGTTTTCATTATTTATTTTTTATAGTTATTTGCCTTTTTCTTCTGACTCTTTGCAGCTTTCAAATGGGGGTCGCTGACCCCTTCTAAGAAACAAATGCTCTGTAAGGCTACACATTTGTTGTTATTGTTACTTTTAATTACTGTTTTTTCTATTCAGGCCCTCACCTATTTATATTCCAGTCTCTTTTTCAAATCAGTGCATGGTTGCTAGGGTAATTTGGACCCTAGTTACCAGATTGCTTAAGATGCAAATTGAAGAGCTGCTGAATAAAAAGCTAAATTAATCAAAAACCTTCAATAGTAAAACATGATAGCAAATTGTCTCAGGATATCACTCTACATCATAATAAAATTCAGATGGATTCTTCTAAGGTAAACAACCCCTTTAAAATGAAAATTTAATATAAGCTTCATATTGAAATAAGAAATTCTCTAAATATAATCAATTAAAATTATAAACCGTTTCTAAAATATCCAAGTTACTCTTTACTCTCTTCTGTAACGTATCAGTGTTTGCAGATGACTAAAACTATCCAGCCCAATTAATTCCATCCAGGATGAGAAATCCTTGCAACATGATCTTGACAAACTGGCAATCTGGGCAGCTAAGTGGCAAATGAGATTCAATGTTGATAAATGTAAAGTCAGGCACCTGGGATGTAAAAATATCCACTTATACCCTTAATGGGACTGCACTAGGCAAATCCATTATGGAAAAGGACCTTGGAGTCCTTGTAGATGATAAACTTGTCTGTAGCAAGCAATGCCAGTCAGCAGCATCAAGGGAAAATAAGGTCTTGAGTTGTATTAAAAGGGGCATAGAGTCACGGGAGGAGGGGGTCATTCTTCCACTGTATAGAGCACTGGTAAGGCCCCATCTAGAATATGCCGTACAGTTTTGGTCTCCATCACTCAAACAGGACATTATTGTATTAGAGAGGGTACAGAGAAGGGCAACTAAGCTGGTAAAATGTATTGAAAATCTTAGCTATGAGGAAAGACTGGCCAAATTGGGGATGTTCACGCTGGAGAAGAGGCGCTTATGATATGATAACTATGTACTGTATAAATATATAATAATATCATATAATAATCTCTCTAATGCTTTTTTTTACCAGTAGGTCTTTCCAGCTGACACGAGCTCACCCATTCCGATTAGAAGAAAAGAGGTTCCAGCTAAATATTCGGAAGTGTTTTTTTTACAGTGAGAGCTGTGAAGATGTGGAATTCTCTCCCTGAATCAGTGGTACAGGCTGATACATTGGATGGCATTGTATATATCAGCATTTATACGTTGTACATTGGATACAGTGTCTTGTAATTCTAGAGACAACTTTTGTGCATGGCAATTTACATCCATTATTCACATTATGTAAAACTGGATAAGACAAAAAGATAATAAAATAAAAACAAAAAAACCAACTAGAATGGAAATCTGTGTACTTGTGTATCTCTCAATGACATTTCTATTTTCTTTTACCTATGTACTTCTATCAACCAACCGTGTTCTAATTCCGTGGCCAGGAGCTCCATATTGCTTCAAATTTCTCAGAAGAGGCTTTTTTGGTAAACAATTATTGCATCCTATCAATATGTAGTTTCATTTGTTCCAACCATCCTTTGTGGGTCGGGGCTTCTGCGTTTTTCCAATGCATAGTTACGCATCTACGAGCGTAAGAGTAATCAGTTGGGACTTATTATATTGAGTACTCTCTCCTATGTTTAGCAGTGCCAGTTCTGGAGTTGGCTGTATATTTACTGCTACCGCAGCCGAGATCGTTCTGAATACCTTGCGCCAATAGTGACTTAGGCTGGGACATTCCCACATCATATGCATAAAGGAGCCGCGCGCTGCATTGCACCTAGTGCAGGTTGGTGGATATTGTGGATTCATTCTGTTTATCCGTATCGGTGTAAAATATGCTCTGTGTATAATAATATACTGAATCATTTTGTGATCAGCATTTGGGGAAACATATCGGGGAGACTCCAAGGCATCCTGCAGTTAGAGTGGGGATATCTTTTTGCCAGGTTGTAAGCAAATTTACACTGAGTTTATCATGCTTACAGATTCTCAATATCTCGTTTATATTAGAAATGAGTTGTTGGTTGTCTTGTAACTCCAGAACTTTACAGAAGGGAGGTTTGCCTATTTTGAAGGGATTGGAAACCTGCTCATACAGTAGCCAAGAAGATTCTGGGATTCCAAACTCCTGTTGAAGAGTTGCAAATGGTTTAAGTTTATTGTCTGTTAGTATGTGGTTGACTACTTTTATGTCCCTATTAGACCATGTATATCAATTCAAAATCGGGAGTCCATATAATTATTCAGCCAGGCCGAAGGGACCCGCCCCAGTTCCAAAAGGCAATCAACTGCAGAAAAGTTTATATCAAAAACTATATAAATCCCAAGGCCTCTTCAAGTAAAACAAAATTAATTTATTGTTATTCACATTAAAACAGTATCTAGTACATACTACCCCACATATCCCACCTTACGCGTTTCGCACCCTCCGGCACCTATGACTAAGCGCCGGAGGGTGCGAAACGTGTAAGGTGGGATATGTGGGGTAGTATGTACTAGATACTGTTTTAATGTGAATAACAATAAATTAATCCTGTTTTACTTGAAGAGGCCTTGGGACTTATATCGTTTTTGATATAAACCTATTAGACCATGGCCTGGTGGAATTCCCTAAGCAATCTGTTGCCCCAAATAGGGGTATCAGGGTGTTTATACATTTAGACTGATAAAGAACAGAGCCGGCTCCGTAAACTGGCTTAAAGGAAAACTATACCCCCAAAATGAATACTTAAGCAACAAATAGTTTATATCAAATTGAATGACATATTAAAGAATCTTACCAAACTGGAATATATATTTACATAAATATTGCCCTTTTACATCTCTTGCCTTGAACCACCATTTCGTGACTCTATCTGTGCTGCCTCAGAGATCACCTGACCAGAAATACTACAACACTAACTGTAACAGGAAGAAGTGAGGAAGCAAAAGGCAGAACTCTGTCTGTTAATTGGCTCATGTGACCTTACATGTGGTTTGTATGTGTGCACAGTGAATCGTACGATCTCAGGGGGCGGCCCTTATTTTTTAAAATAGCAATTTTCTATTTATGATTACCCAATGGCACATACTACTAAAAAAGTATATTATTATGATAATGGTTCATTTACAAAAAGCAGGCTTTTACACATGAGCTGTTTTACTCAGTATCTTTTAATAGAGACCTACATTGTTTGGGGGGTATAGTTTTCCTTTAACTCTCTTATAAAAGAAAAAGGTTTTGCGGGTTCCAATTACAGCGGTTTAATTAATCACAGACTAAACCTTGCTCACCGTAAAAACTGTCTGGTCCAGGTGCCAAATGCCCTGGACCCTACTCTTAATTAGGAACACTGGGTTTTCAAAGTCTTCTTTCATAGAAACAGCGATGAAAAAAGCTGAAATTCTTACCCTGCAATAGTAGTGACCCGGGTGCAGCCAGCCCCGAGTCCGTCACTAGGGGGGGAACGCCAATAGCAAGGTAGTAGATTTAGAGGCAGCGCACTCCTGGGCATCAAATAATGATCGCTCTTCTCCAGATTATTAAAAAGTTAAATCCTTTATTTAAACATAATATCAATCAGACAGACTTAGTATCTGTTAGTCAGGTGATACAACACTTCCTCAGAGACCTCACTTCCTGTCACATTACAACAGGTTTAATTCCCCCCCAACAACACACCTGTGTATTAATTAAGTTAAAGGGATACTGTCATGGGAAAAAAATATTTTTTCAAAATGAATCAGTTAATAGTGCTGTTCCAGCAGAATTCTGCGCTGAAATCCATTTCTCAAAAGAGCAAACAGATTTTTTTATATTTAATTTTAAAATCTGACATGGGGCTAGACATTTTGTCAATTTCCCAGCTGCCCCAAGTCATGTGACGTGTGCCTGCACTTCAGGAGAGAAATGCTTTCTGGCAGGCTGCTGTTTTTCTTTCTCAATGTAACTGAATGTGTCTCAGTGGGACATGGGTTTTTACTATTGAGTGTTGTTCTTAGATCTACCAGGCAGCTGTTATCTTCTGTTAGGGAGCTGCTGTCTGGTTACCTTCCCATTGTTCTTTTGTTTGGCTGCTGGGGGGAAAAAGGGAGGGGGTGATATCACTCTAACTTGCAGTACAGCTGTAAAGAGTGATTGAAGTTTATCAGAGCACAAGTCACATGACTTGGGGCAGCTGGGAAATTGACAATATGTCTAGCCCCATGTCAGATTTCAAAATTGAATATAAAAAAATCTGTTTGCTCTTTTGAGAAATGGATTTCAGTGCAGAATTCTGCTGGAGCAGCACTATTAACTGATTCATTTTGAAAAAAAATTTTTTTCCCATAAAAGTATCCCTTTAATACAACTTAAAAATTAAATATTTAAATCTGATTCATTAAAAGTTCACGTCAGTTAATCACTTCAAAAAAATACATTAAAAACCGGATAGTTCAACACATCCACTTCTTAATTAATACTATGTACAAATACAATATAATTCCACATTTCATATCTTAAATATACACAGGGTTTCTTTTATGTGACATTCAGTTCACTTTTACATTTATTTATCATTAGAATATCATTTAACACAATAGTTCGTATCTGGAGACTCATAAGAAATATGTAACTAATTTGTTTCAGCTTATTAAAGTAGCGATCACAGTGCTACGCAATATGTTGGCGCTATATAAATACATGTTAATAATAAAAATAATAATAATTGTGTATAAGCAATTCCTACAGGCATATACAGTGTTGTTTTTTTATTATGAACTATTAGTTTTAAAATTTAAAAATAGCAACTGATGTCAAAGACTTTCACTTGTAAATCACCACCTGGTGGTGAGGTGGTGATTTACAAGCGAAAGTATTAAAAAACAGAAGATTTTTCGGTTACATACCAGACAACCGGAAGGGCTAAACTCAGTCTTTGACATTAGTTGCTATTTTTAAATTTTAAAACTAATAGTTCATAATAAAGAAAAACAACATTGTATAAGACTGTAGGAATTGCTTATACACAATCCTGTAATCGCTACTTTAATAAGCTGAAACAAATTGGTCAGACCTCAGATACTAAGTCTGTCTGATTGATATTATGTTTAAATAAAGGATTTAACTTTTTAATCACCTGGAGAAGAGCGATCATTATTTGATGCCCAGGAGTGCGCTGCCTCTAAATCTACTACCTATCAGGGTGTTTAGCCTGGGAGAGGCATAGAGTTTGTGCTCGCAACCACATATTTTGACCTAAGTATTAGGGGGTGCTCCGGGTTAGTATTTCTACTCTTCTGAGTCTTCAGCATCCTTTGTAGAATTGGCATCTCTGATTCCCCAAATACCTCCAAAAGAGCTGTGGATAAACAACGAGGGTCTGTAGTGATCCAAGGTTTAATATGGGCTATTTGTGTGGCCAAAAAATAGAGCTCAAAGTCCGACAAGGCTGCCCCCGCTGCTGATCTCTTTAGAATTCCAAGCCTTGGCCTGGGTCTACCTGTCCCCCATATAAAGGGTCACATTAGTTTCTCTAGTGACTGAAAAAAAACTTGAAGGGATATCCATGGGAGAGTGGGATAACATATACAAGATTTTTGGGAGTATGGTCATTTTAATAAAGCTGATTCTGCCTTGTGGGTTAAGGGGAAGAGAAGCCCACTGTTTGAATTTGGATTCTACCATCCCCAATAGCAGAAGAACATTCATGTTGGCAGCGAGACCTCCACCCCCAGATATTTGAATTTCGAGCCCACTGTCAGCCCTTGAGTATTGAGACCACTGGGAGCGAACATCCACTGGGAGCATACTGGATTTGGAGAGGTTCACCTTCAGACCAGAAAAATTTCCGAATGTGGTGAGAACATTAGCCAATTTTCCCAACGACTTGTTGCTATCTGCCAGGTAAACTAGTGAATCGTCTGCATAGAGTTGTATTTTCTCTTGGATTGGTCCACATTTCCAACCAATGATTTCTGGATCATCCCTTATCATAGCCGCTAATGGCTCAATAGCCATGGCAAACAACAGCGTGGAAAGTGGGCACCCCTGCATTGTGCTGCGGGTTAGTACGAAGTGGGGGGAGGGTATACCATTGACTGTCACCAGTGCTGAAGGGTTTGTGTATAGTAGTTGGGTGAATGTCAAAAATTTCGGGCCAATCCCCATTTTGCCCATCACCTGCCAAAGGTATGCCCATTCCACCGTGTCGAAGGCTTTTGCAATGTTGAGTGCTACCAGCATTCTATTGCCCTTGTTTTCGTGTGTCATGGATAGATTGGTGTATAGCCTTCGTAGGTTCACTGCTGTACTTTTCCCTAGCATAAAACCTGATTGGTCAGGTCCAATAATACTTTCTATGACCAGCATGAGTGGCTAGGATCTTGGCTAGAATTTTGGCATCACAGTTTAAGAGTGAGATGGGTCTGTATGAACCACATTCCTGCAAATTCTTCCCAGGCTTTGGGAGAACAATGATCGATGCCTCTCTCATCAATGGGGGAAGTTCCCCACTGGTTACTGCTGCTGAGTACAATTCCAGATGTTTAGGTGCCAGGATGGTTGTATATGTTTTATAGAGTTCAATGGGCAGCCCGTCCCTGCCCGGTGACTTCACACTAGGGGACGCCCCTATAGCCAGTTCTATCTCATCAGCTGTGATCTCTGCGTCCAATGTGTCTCGTTGTTCAGGGTTTAGAGTTTTTAGAGCAATTCCATCTAGGAAGTGGGGGAGCTGATCTCCATGTATCCCCAGCTGGAATTTGTAAAGATGTTCATAGTAGGATCCGAAAATTCCGCTAATTTCCTTAGAGTTTTCGGTTGTTGCCCCCTGGGTAGTGCAAATTGATGGTATCACCGGGGGGGGGGGGAGGTCTCTGCCCTGGCCAAGTGAGCCAACATTTTCCCAGTTCTAGCTCGGTTGGATGGCTTTTTAGCAAGTGGGGGAATACAGGGTTATGGAAGATAGCTCATAGTACAAGTTGATCCAGGGACTAGTCCGATTGCCATTTTGGAGTCAGGAAGGAATTTTTTCCCCCTCAGAGACTTCAGATGGGTTTTTTGCCTTCCTCTGGATCAACTAGCAGTC
Organism: Xenopus laevis; assembly: GCF_017654675.1. Taxonomy (NCBI): domain Eukaryota; kingdom Metazoa; phylum Chordata; class Amphibia; order Anura; family Pipidae; genus Xenopus; species Xenopus laevis. The sequence continues at coordinate 19,380,292 of NC_054372.1, forward strand.
AGGCAGAATAAAAAAATAACATAAAAGGTTGAACTTGATGGACGGGTGTCTTTTTTCAACCTTACTTACTATGTCTGTTAAAATGCCTTTATTGGGACATAGGCTCTGAAAGCCGGGTGTTTGGGGTCAGAGCCTATGTCCCAATAAAGGCATTTTAAGATAACAAACCGCTGACTGGTGCCGTCAATTACTATATTTTCAACGTCCTTGTCTGTCCACTCCCCTTGTCTGTCCACCCCTCCTTGTCTGTCTTCACCCCATGTCTTTCCCCCTGCCCTTGTCTGTCCACCCTCCTTGTCTGTCTACCCCCCCGTGTCTGTCCACCCACCCCATGTCTGTCCACCTCTCCTTGTCTGTCCACCCCCTTGTCTGTCCACCCCCTTGTCTGTCCACCACCCTTTTCTGTCTAACCCCCTTGTCTGTCCACCCTTCCTTGTCTGTCCACCCCTCCTTGTCTGTCCAACCCTCCTTTTCTGTCCACCCCCCCTTGTCTGTCCACCCCCCCTGTCTGTCCACCCCCCTTGTCTGTCCACCCCCCCTTTTCTGTCCACCCACCCCTTGTCTGTCCACCCCTCCTTGTCTGTCCACCCACCCCTTGTCTGTCTACCCCTCCTTGTCTTTCCCACTGCCCTTGTCTGTCCACCCCCTTGTCTGTCCACCCCCCTTGTCTGTCCACCCATCCCTTGTCTGTCTACCCCCTTGTCTGTCCTCCCCTCCTTTGTCTGTCCACCCTTCTTGTCTGTCCACCCCTCCTTGTCTGTACACCCCCCTTGTCTTTCCCCCCTCTTGTCTGTCCACCCTTCCTTGTCTGCCCACCCTTCCTTGTCTGTCTACCCCTCCTTGTCTGTCCACCCCCCTTGTCTGTCCACCCACCCCTTGTCTGTCTACCCCTCCTTGTCTTTCCCCCTGCCCTTGTCTGTCCACCCCTCCTTGTCTGTCCACCCACCCCTTGTCTGTCTACCCCTCTTTGTCTTTCCCCCTACCCTTGTCTGTCCACCCTCCTTGTCTGTCTACCTACCTTGTCTCTCTCCCCCCTTGTTTGTACAACCCCCCTTGTCTGTCCACCCCTCCTTGTCTGTCCACACTCCTTGTCTGTCCACCCCCCTTGTCTGTCCACCCAACCCTTTTCTGTCCACCCCTCCTTCTCTGTCCACCCACCCTTGTCTGTCTACCCCTCCCTGTCTTTCCCCCTGCCCTTGTCTGTCCACCCCCCTTGTCTGGCCACCCCCCTTGTCTGTCCACCCATCCCTTGTCTGTCTACCCCCTTGTCTGTCCACCCCTCCTTGTCTGTCCACCCTTCTTGTCTGTCCACCCCACCTTGTCTGAACACCCCCCTTGTCTTTCCACCCCCCTTGTCTGTCCACCCTTCCTTGTCTGTCCACCCACCTTGTCTGTCCACCCATCCTTGTCTGTCTACCCCTCCTTGTCTGTCCACCCCACCTTGTCCGTCCACCCTTCCTTGTCTGTCTACCCCTCCTTGTCTGTCCACCCCCCTTGTCTGTCTGCCCCTCCTTGTCTTTTCACCCCCCCTTGTCTGTCTACCCCTCATTGTCTTTCCCCCTGCCCTTATCTGTCTACCCCTCCTTGTCTGTCTACCCCCTTGTCTGTCCACCCACCCCTTGTCTGTCTACCCCACCTTGTCTGTCCACCCCCCCTTTTCTTTCCACCCCCCCTTGTCTGTCCACCCTTCCTTGTCTGTCCATCCCCCTTGTCTGTCTACCCCTCCTTGTCTTTCCCCCTGCCCTTGTCTGTCCACCCTCCTTGTCTGTCTACCCCCTTGTTTGTCCACCCTCCCTGTCTGTCCACCCTCCTTGTCTGTCCACCCCCCTTTTTTGTCCACCGTTCCTTGTCTGTCCACCCCCCTTGTCTGTCTACCCCCTTGTCTGTCCACCCACCCCTTGTCTGTCTACCCCACCTTGTCTGTCCACCCCCCCTTTTCTTTCCACCCCCCCTTGTCTGTCCACCCTTCCTTGTCTGTCCATCCCCCTTGTCTGTCTACCCCTCCTTGTCTTTCCCCCCCCCCCTTGTCTGTCTACCCCTCCTTGTCTTTCCCCCTGCCCTTGTCTGTCCACCCCTCCTTGTCTGTCCATCCCCCCTTGTCTGTCCACCCCCCCTTTTCTGTCCACCCCCATTGTCTCCTTTTTTCTGTCCACCCTCATTGTCTGTCCACCCCCTTGTCTGTCCACCCACCCCTTGTCTGTCCACCCCCCTTGTCTGTCCACCCACCTTGTCTGTCCACCCTTCCTTGTCTGTTTACCCCTCCTTGTCTGTCCACCCCCCTTGTCCTTCCACCCTTCCTTGTCTGTCTACCCCCTCCTTGTCTGTCCACCCCCCCTTGTCTGTCTACCCCTCCTTGTCTTTTCACCCCCCCTTGTCTGTCTACCCCTCCTTGTCTTTCCCCCTGCCCTTATCTGTCTACCCCTCCTTGTCTGTCCACCCCCCCTTGTCTGTCCACCCCCCTTTTCTGTCCACCCCCACTTGTCTGTCCACCATTCCTTGTCTGTCCACCCCCCATTGTCTGTCTACCCATCCTTGTCTGTCCACCCTCCTTGTCTGTCTACCCAATTTGCCTGTCTACCCCCTTGTTTGTCCACCCCTCCTTGTCTGTCCACCCTCATTGTCTGTCCATCCCCCTTGTCTCTCCACCCACCCCTTGTCCGTCCACCCCACCTTGTCTGTCCACCCCCCTTGTCTATCCACCCCCCTTTTCTGTCCACCCCCTTTTCTGTCCACCCTTCCTTGTCTGTCCACCCCCCTTGTCTGTCTACCCCCTTGTCTGTCCACCCACCCCTTGTCTGTCTACCCCTCCTTGTCTGTCCACCCCCCCTTTTCTGTCCACCCCCCTTGTATGTCCACCCTTCCCTGTCTGTCCACCCCCCCTTGTCTGTCTACCCCTCCTTGTCTTTCCCCCTGCTCTTGTCTGTCCACCCTCCTTGTCTGTCTACCCCCTTGTCTGTCCACCCCCCCTTGTCTGTCCACCCCTCCTTGTCTGTCCACCCTCCTTGTCTGTCCACCCCCCTTGTCTGTCCACCCACCCCTTGTCTGTTCACCCCTCCTTGTCTGTCCACCCACCCCTTGTCTGTCTACCCCTCCTTGTCTTTCCCCCTGCCCTTGTCTGTCCACCCCTCCTTGTCTGTCCACCCACCCCTTGTCTGTCTACCCCTCATTGTCTTTCCCCCTGACCTTGTCTGTCCACCCTCCTTGTCTGTCTACCCACCTTGTCTGTCTACCCCCTTGTTTGTCCAACCCCCCTTGTCTGTCCACCCCTCCTTGTCTGTCCACCCTCCTTGTCTGTCCACCCCCCCTGGTCTGTCTACCCCTCATTGTCTTTCCTTCTGCCCTTGTCTGTCCACCCCCCTTGTCTGTCCACCCACCCCTTGTCTGTCCACCCCTCCTTTTCTGTCCACCCCCCTTTTCTGTCCCCCTTCCCTTGTCTGTCCACCCTTCCTTGTCTGTCCCCCCCTTGTCTGTCCACCCCCTTTTCTGTCCACCCCCCTTTTCTGTCTACCCCCCTTGTCTGTCCACCCTCCTTGTCTGTCTACCCCCCTTGTCTGTCCACCCCCCTTGTCTGTCCACCCCCCCTTGTCTGTCCCCCCCACCTTGTCTGTCTACCCCCCCTAGTTAAATATGTACACACGTAGATAAATAAATAATTTGAGAAAAATATATGTATATATATATAATTACTTATATTTATATGAAAATCCAAGAAATATGATAATTATATAAAATGATTCTTTGGATATATATTTTTGTCCGCAGCCTGCCCCGTTAGCTGCCTGCCCAAGCAATGCAGTGCTGTACAATCCAATTGGGTTTAAGTAATGTTTAAAGGGGAACTATCATACTATCATCATACTGACATAAGAAACTTTCTAAATACAATCAATTAAAAAGTCTGCATCGTTTCTGAAATAATCAAGTTTATCTTCACTATAAACTATAGTGTAATTAATGTATATATTGGAATAAGGTATGAACAAGAGAAGCAATGATGAATGTAATTAATTGGCTGTGATGTCATTGAGTAATTAATAAAGAAATAAATTCATTGTGAAAATTTAAAATCAAGTGTCATGATTTAAATATTTTGAAGATTCATTATGCTTGTCCCACCTAGATCAAAACATCAACCCGGATGCCTTCAAATTATTGAATAATGGGTAATGGGGGTGCTGGGGGAGTTGATGCGGTAAAATACCGGTTGTCATGGGAGGTACCGTGAATAAACTCCAGCAACCACAATTACAGGGGGAAAAGAAATAACTTATTTATTAAAAACTCAGACTAACTCCCACACAACTGAAAACTCCAACTTGTAAAATCCAAGCAACCTTCAGTCACCGACTTCTTCTTATCAGCACCTCTGATTGGCCAGTGAATAGAGTTGGCCCCTAGTGGATTTTGGACTTCACAGGCCCTCCTCACTGTGATGACAGGCACTGACAGAAGATTCTGCAACCAGAGTACTTCTTAGTACTATATATTTATACATGGTCCTGGCTACTGGCACAGGGTACACTTCACATCACTCCCCCTTCACAGAATTGGTGTTACCAGGTTTGCCCATTGTTGGGTAAAACCCTGGAACACCAGAAATGGATGAGCCTCAATCCTCCTGTTGAGACTTTGCATAAAATCGTTAATGTGTGTCGTGTATGTTTCACTCCTTAGTGTCCTGCTAGGGGAATTTCATGAGCTAAATGCAATAATTCCAAGCGATAAGGTTGGGGAACTAGTAATTGTCGAGTGCAGGCCCATGGTTGTCCAGGAGGTGCCTAGGTGACCATATCATAACGTTCCTGCTCAAATACAATACTGTCACCCCTGTGATCATCTAGTTTCCCAACCCTTTTTCTGATAGCAAGCAGTGTTGGGTTAGTCTTTTGAGCATCTCCAAAAGCAGACAGTTGCTTGTTATCTAATGGGGTACATAAGTCTGTCAAGTTAGTTTGTGTAGTTACTTGCTCGGATGTGTTGCTGGATGTCATTCCTGAAGTTGTTGGGGAAATGCATTGCACATCTCCTGGGGTGAGACTGCAGCAAATGTCTCTAGCATCACTGCCCACTAGTACTGGAGCAGGGAGATGATCAAGGATCCCAACTGTATGTTGTACAGGTCCATTTCCCACATCTAAACTGACCTGAGCCACTGGAATCTCCTTAGTACCTCCAGGTAGAATAATATGAGCAGACTGTCATGGGAGGACATCAGAGGCAGAACGCATATGGGGTTCTACTAGGAAAATGTAGGCCCCTGGAATCAAGAAATCCTTCAGCCGGTTTACCATTGAGCATTACCGGGATGATATGCTTTGGGTGAGAAATTTGGTCATTCCAGTGGACTCCCAAAATGACATACTCCATTGGCTTGGGTACAGGTGCCCCATGGGTGTGTTGTTGTAGTGCTTGAATGGCCTGTTGTTGAGCAGCAGTTACTTCCCGTCTGAGAGCAGTTACTGGATGAGCAACTGCATTATTGGAGGTTCTGGGTGGTTTCGGACACTGTGCAATAAGATGAGTATTAGAACCACAGCGAAAACAGTTCCTGTTAAATGTATGATGTGGTGCTGGCCAGACAGGGCATGGAGTTGAAGAACTTGTCTGAGGTTTTGTTCCAGGACGGATGCCAACAGATGTGAGAGCCACGGCGCACTTGGGCCTGCCCTTCCAAGCACTTGTCAGCCAGTGCGCTGCAAAGTTTTTGGGGAACGATCCCATATCCATCCCCGGATTTCTGGTGAACATTTTTCCATGAACTGCTCTAGTAGACACAATTTGCGAAGATCCTGTATTGTCTCAACCTGGCTTTTGTTAACCCATTGGTCAAAGGCTCTCCGCAACTGGTTCCCAAATTCCCAGCTATTTTATTTAGAGTGCGAAATGACTGTCGATATGTTTCTGGAGAGATGGTACAATGATTCAACAAAACACGTTTTTATCAGTGCGCTGGAGATATGGGATCTCTCTATAGATATCACTTGCTTCCCTCCTAATTTACCAGCAAGAATCTTCATCCATTCTGCCTTAGGCACAGCGTAATCCTCGCACATAAACTGAAATATGTGTAGAAACTTGTCGATTCCTTCCTGGTAGTTATCAAAAGAGGGAAAGGCAGCATGGGTGAGCTTAACAACAGATTTGAAGTGCTCAGTATTGGGATGCTGCACTTGTTCTGTGTTTGCAGTGGAAAGGAGAACTCTCTTCATCTGTTCTTCCTGAATAGTCAATTCAAGCAGCTTAAGATGTTCTGAACCAGTGAGATCAGATCCCAGAGCTGTGAGCCTTGACTGATACCTCACCATAGTGGGGTCATTCTCCACCTGACCCACTGATGCTCCATGCATTGACAGCTCATCCTCTGGTTCAGTAATGGTAGAGACTAGTCCACTTACATGTGTCATCTGGGCTGAGGAAGGACCTGCTCATCTGTCTGCTCCATCAATAAACTTGCCACATCTGTCAGTTCTAGCTGAGTGGCCTTTGTGTGTTGGGCAATGAGAGATGCCATCTGCCCTTTAGTTAATCCAATAGTTTTGATTCCCCGATTCTTACATAGATCTTGGAGAATGGGAAAAGGAAGCTCAGCCAATTCATGCTCCAGTATATGTGGTTCTGGCAACAGTGTCTGCATTAACATGATCCCACAGCTGTCACCACTGTCACGGGAGGTACCGTGAATAAACTCCAGCAACCACAATTACAGGGGAAAAAGAAATAACTTCTTTATTAAAAACTCAGACTAACTCCCACACAACTCATAACTCCAACTTGTAAAATCCAAGCAACCTTCAGTCACCGACTTCTCGTTATCAGCATCTCTGATTGGCCAGTGAATAGAGTTGGCCCCTACTGGTAGCTGGACTTCACAGGCCTTCCTCATTGTGATGACAAGCACTGACAGAAGATGCTGCAACCACAATACTACTAAGTACTATATATATATATATATATATATATATATATATATATATATATATATATATATATATATATATATATATATATATATATATATATATATATATATATATATTTATACATGGTCCTGGCTACTGGCACAGGGTCACATCTGGTCCCACTCAAGATGGAAATACACAGGAAAATAGTCTCTTATAGAGAAGTAATAAAAGGGATAAATCTTTGCACAACCACGTGTTGGGCCAAGTACAGCTGAGAGAATCATGGCATAGAATAAAGTTAGAAATGCTGTATTTTGTATACTAAATATAAACATGAACTTACTGCACCACAAGCCTAATTAAACAAATAATTTATGCTTTCAAAGTTGGCTACAGGGGGTCACCATCTTGTAACTTTGTTATGCATCTTTGCAAGACTAAGACTGTGTGTCACGTAAACGTGTGACGTATGACCAACTAGCACACACAGGGAAATACCACACTTGTAAGAAGGGTTTACACAGGAGTTTATTTCAGATACAAAACAAGCAATAGATCAGGAACATGGAATTAGCATGTGAAATCCCCAAGTCCAAAACACTCCTGGTCCGAAATAAAGAGCCTCCCTTGGAGGAATCCACACTAAGATGCACACGCCCTCCAGGCAAATCCAAACACAAAGTCAGGGAGTTCCTTTGGGCAATTTCAAAGGGGAAAGGAGCAAAGTGCCTTTGGGTAAATCCACCGAATAACCATAACTCAAGGGGATCCAGGTATAAACAGTCCTCTGGGAGGAAGGGAAATCCAAACTGTTGGAAGGAGTCTTCCTGCCTCAGCTAGGATAAATTCCAAAGAACCAAGAGGAGGGTGCCCTGCCACAGCCAGGTTACACCCCAGAAGAACAACAACAACTCTCTACCCCTCCCCTCTGGTATTTCTGGCCTTTTCCCCACCACCTAGGGTTGATTGGCTGGGAGGCCGGCCCTGCTTCTGGTTAATCCCACCCAAGCAGGTCTGATTGGCAGGGGCCCTGCTGCATCATTAGGGGAGGAGGAAATACCTTGGAGGGGTTTGTCCAGCTCTTCTGGAGGGCAATCCTGGGAGCTCCTTTGTTTAAAGCTTTTTGGCGGGAAAGTAGAACAAAGAAGAAACACCATCTTGGATTGTATGTGTACTAGTCAGTTAGCTATGGATAAAATGGGACCAGTAGAATGGGGTTTTGGTCACACTCAGTATTTGTCACACTGTGCACATGCTCAGTGTGGTCTGGGCTGCTTAGGGATCGTCATAATCAAAGCTGCTTGAGTTCTGCATGGCTGGGAAGTAAGGCGGGGGCTCCCCCTGCTGTTCATAAGTATGATTGTTTCCCTGCTCAGCAGTTGGGGACCGGCTGACAATTCCTATCCACAAAAGCTTCACAGAAATAAACGATGTTGCTGTATCCCTCAGAGAGGAGGGGGGAGATAACAGAAAGTTTATATAGTGTAGTTATTTCAATATTAAGTAAAATACACCCACAGTGTCCTCCAAACCTTACTAAAACACTTTTTTACTGTGATGCAAAAAGAACATACTGTACACTTGTGTGTTAAATTAACTTAATCACCATGTGTGTTCATTTAAAGCTTTTTCACCCTTATTTTAAACAGGAAGAAAAGAGAACAGACAGGGGTGGGTGGGTCCGTAACTAAGGGATAGTGAGGTTATAACGTTTCGGGGTAACCCCCTTTGTCAAGCATCAGATGCTTGACAAAGGGGGTTACCCCGAAACATTGCATTGTACTCCGCTTCAATAAATCACTGAAATTTTCATGCAGACGTGAGTGCCATGAGGTTTTTCTACATTGCCTTCAATATAAGACCATTGCCGAGAGCTAAAAACGCAGCTATGGATATAACAAAAATGAATCTCTCAAAGTTACTTAATGAGGAAGCAAATTAAAATGTCACACGTTGCCAAGTTACACTGTAGTGTTCAGTTGTGTGAGTTTTTATTCAGCTGTCTTATTGAATGGGAATTGTAGCCTTGCCCGCTTCTTGCACTGGACACGATATGGCTGCCGAACAGGATCATTGTTTATACCAAACTCGTGGCAAATTTCCTCCTGCTTTTCCTCCATCTGCTCCTGGCTTTTACTGCTGATAGTAACATTGTAAGTTAGGTTGAAAAAAGTCACATGTCCATCAAGTTCAACCTTTTAACTCTATATATAACCTGCCTAACTGCCAGTTGATCCAGAGGAAGGCAAAAAACCCCATCTGAAGTGGGTCCCGGTTATGGATAAGGTCCGGTCGGGCAGAAAAAATTAAATCTCATTTTTACTTTCTTTAATGAAAAAGAAAGCTATCCCCAATATACTGTAATTAAAAAATGTCTATGGTTTTCATAAGAAACCTGACTGTATGCAGTGAAATTCCCCCTTCACTTACTTGCTCCAACAGCTGCAGTCCCTAACTGCTCTGCAGGGAAACAATCATACTTTCAAACAGCAGGGGGAGTCCTCCCACCTTACTTCCCAGAACTCGAGCAGCTTTGTTTGTTTCTCCAGCGACCGTGTAGAAATTTGTATCCACAGACCCAGTGCAGTCTGTATATTCTGATTATTAATCAGTCTTGCTTTTTCGGCTTCTGGCAGATATTATTTGACTTGTGCTGTTTTGATCATTTATGACAATCCCTAAGCTTATCCTCCAAACTGAAGCCCAGACCACACTGAGCATGTGCGTAGTCTTGGTCTTGCAAAGATGTTTAACAAAATTACAAGATGACAGCCCCCTGTGTCCATCTTTGAAAACATAAATAATTTCTTAATTATATCCCAGCTGAGATATATTTAATCCCTATTGAAGACAAAACAAATTTACTGGGTTTCATTTTTTTTTTTTGTAGACTTAGGTTCAGGGCACACAGGCAGATTCAGTGACTAATCTCCCCATGGGCTAAAATGCAAATCCCTGGGTTCTACGGATAGTCTAGAGCTAATGTGCAGCTAAACACATTGGAAAGAGCTCACCCAAAGTTCATTGTATCCAATTTCTGCTGCCAGGGTCTTTCATGCACATCACACAGTGAGTAAGAACTCAAACCATTGTATTCCACACAGTGTGTGTGTGTGAGTGTGTGTGTGTAGGCAACTAAACTATCTCCTAAACACCCTATAGCCCCTGCCCATTACACACCACCTTCTATTGAAACTGCAAGTTACATAATTACATAGTTGAAAAAACACAAAGTCCATCAAGTTCAACCCCTCCAAATGAAAACCCAGCATCCATACACACACCCTTCCATACTTTCACATAAATTCTATATACCCATATCTATACTAACTATAGAGTTTAATATCACAATAGCCTTTGATATTATGTCTGTCCAAGAAATCATCCAAGCCAATCAAAGCCAATCAAATGCTTTAGCAAAGTCTGAGTAAATCCCATCCACTGCCATCACAGAATCAAGGTCCCTGCTTACCGTCTCATAAAAAGAAATTACATTAGTCTGGCAAGATCTATTACGCATAAAACCATGCTGGCACAAGCTCATAGTATTATGGTTTGCTATAAAGTCCAGTATCTTATCCTTTACTAAACCTTCGTAAAGCTTTCCTACCACTGATGTCAGACTAACTGACCTATAGTTTTGAGGCTGAGAACGGGATCCCTTTTTGAATAGCCGCACCACATTAGCAATTCGCCAGTCTCTCGGCACTATGCCAGACCTCAAAGAATCCTGAAAAATTAAGTTAAGAGGTTTGGCAAACACAGAGCTAAGCTCGCTAATTACCCTGGGATGAATACCATCTGGCCCCGGACCTTTGTTTATCTTACCATGTTCTAGTCTCTTTTGATTTTCCTCATGTGTGAACCATGCATCATTAGTTGTATTACTAGAATTGGGACTATCAAGAAGGAAACCTTCACTTACTGGTTCCTCATTTGTATAGATTAAAAATATGTATTCAGAGTTGTGTTCCCTAAACAAACATCTGGGTTTTACCTGTGCAGGAAAGAGTGATCTCTCTTTAAATGCATACACAACCTTTTCATTGTATTGTTGGCAGTGCGGTACTAGGGTTTTCACATGCAGGTATTTCATAGGGTTCTATACCCCGATGCCCAATGGGTATGAATGGGTTCCCCACCCACAGCATCACCTGAGGTACCACACATGGGTTGGGAGGAGATGAATCAGGGTTTGATTCACCTTATTAAAGGCAGAGGCTCCCTTGCAGCAACTAGACACTTTTATAGGACACACTTTATGGCTGAGTTGGTGTGTGTCATGTTTGTACAGTACTTAGGATAGAATAAGAGATTGTGTGCTTACTAGAGATGCACTGAATCCAGGATTCGGTTTGGGATTCTGCCTTTTTCAGCAGGATTCGGACGAATCCTTCTGCCTGGCTGAACCAAATCCTACTTTACATATGCAAATCAGGAGCAGGGATGGAAATCACATGACTTTGTCACAAAACAAGGAATTAAAAAAGTTTCCCCATCCCTTATTTGCATATGCATATTAGGATTCAGTATTTGGCCGTATCTTTAACGAAGGATTCGGGGGTTCAGCCAAATCCAAAATAGTGGATTCGGTGCATCCATAGTGCTTAAATAGCAGGACATTATAGAACTGGGGCAGGGGGAAGAGCACAAAGACGTACACACTATAAAGCAGATACAGAGTGAAAAAAGATCAACTTTATTTTGCAGTTTTCCCCAGAAATGACACAAAATGAAATCCAGTTTTGGATTTATGTTAAGAAGGTGAAGCAGCTGTTCTGCAGCTGGACAGCAAACAGAATGCTGAGATGCCTGAAATGCTGTCTCCTTGCTGAGCACGTTTAGGGGCAGATTTATCAAGGTTCGACGTGAAAATTCAAATTTTCAAGCTTTTTTTTTTTAATGGCCTAAAGGGTCAAATTTGACTATGGTTTATTAAAATTTGATTCTAGTTTTTAAAACAATGTAAATTAGATTTTCGAAATTTATCCTACACTGGCCCTTTAAGAACTTGAATTCGACACCTTAAACCTGCCGAGTTGCTGTTGGAAGGAGCCTATGGAAGACGTCCTGGGATCAGTTTGGAGTTGTTTCCAGCCTTCCTGACATTCAAGGTTTTGTCTGAGAATTGAATTTGTGCGTCGATCCTATTCACCAGAGTTTCAAAAATGTGTTTTTTTGGTTTTTTTTGTTAATACTTTGCAATAGGTCAAATTTCGAGTTCATGGGAGTTTTAAATAGCTCCCATGAACTTGAAATTCAACCCTTGATAAATCTGCCCCTAATTTATTTTAAGGACAATATATGAGTTTTACTGCTCCAAGGGATGGTTGTAGCTACAATAAAATGAGCACCATTTTTTGCATATCAGAATGTACAGTGTAAATTTTGAGAAGATTTAAGGAACGGCAAGCTTACAGACAGAACATATGCTTATTGCCATATACAATACAAAAAACAAAACAAAAAAACCTCCAGGAAAAAATGTAAATAGTGCAACTTGGGGCTCTTTTGTAGGAAAATAGGATGGTTGCTCCAGGAGTAAAGGCACCGTGAGTATTCAGCATCAGGAAACGTTGCATCACTGCAAAGAGAAAAAAGGGTAAGTACTAGTGACTGTCACAGGCAAACTCACTCAGCCTTAAGAATGCCACCTGCAGCCTATGGCCCAAGACAACTGTAATTATAAGAATCATTGGTTCTGTGTGTGTGTGTGTGTACATATACATTTACACACATATACACAGGTATGGGATCTGTTATCCAGAAAGCTCCAGCATGGCCATCTCCCATAGACACCATTGAAATAGACTTCTACGGCAGGGGTCCTCAACCACCGGGCCGCAGACCGTCCTGAACTGGTCTGCCGAATAATGAATGTGGTACTCCGGCGCGCCCAAATTGGACGCCGCCCCACTCTGACAACCTCCCCTCCCGACCCCAGTCCTTGGAAAAAAATTAGCTCTTTTTTTGGTCCCCGGGCCAAAAAAGGTTGGGGACCCCTGTACTACTGTACATCTCCCATAGACTCCATTGAAATAATGAACGAAATCAAAACATTTTGAAAATGATTTCCTTTTTCTGTGTAATAATAAAACAGTCGCTTGTACTTGATCCCAACTAAGATATAATTAATCCTTATTGGAAGCAAACCAGCCTATTGGGTTTATTTAATGTTTACATGATTTTCTAGTAGACTTAAAGGGGTTATTGAACTTTTGGTCAATACAACCAGTAGCGTTTGTTGAGGGGGGCGGGCCCTGGTGCGTGACGCGCAGCCGGGCCACGCCCCCTCCGTACCGCCGCATTAGCCCGCATTTCTCAGTGGCACACGGACTGCCGGGGGGCCCTGAGGGGGTGCGGGCCCTGGCCCGCTCGCACCCCCTGCTCCCCCGGTAGTTCCGCCACTGAATACAACTAATTTTAACAGCCCATGTCATAAAAAAGTTTTTTGTAATTTGATCCAATTGGCTGAATCTTGCCAGCCAATGGAATTGAAGATATGCAAATGAAGCAGGAGAGAGACAGTGCAGATTCAGTCGTGAACTTCCTTATTTGGCAGCCGGCGTCTCATACACAGTGTCGGGGGACCCATAGGTTTTCAGAGATGATCCATAGCTTCTTTGGTATGTATCTCTGAAAGCAAACATTTTAGGTAATATAGATAAATCACAAAAACGTTTTTTTTATGACATGGGCTGTTAAATTAGATTTATTGTCCAAAAGGTGAACAACCCCTTTAAAATATGAATTTACAGAAAGATCCGTTATCCAGAAAACCAGTCCAGAGCATTCTGAATAATAGGTCCTCCACACAATGTACTGCACATATATACATACACATAATACACACCTAAAACAAGTATCCACACCTTGAATGTTTTCGCCATCGAACACACAATAACAATGGATTTCATTTATTTTTCTACATGCATCAACAGAAATGGACTCTCATAACAAGGGAAACATCTCTGAAAAGTGATTTCAATTAATTTTAACAAAAAACAGAAAATACAATGTTCTATGACAGTAACATATGAAACCAAGGGGGTGAATACTTTTTATAGGTACCGTATACGCACACACGTATGTTACCAGAGGGTAAGTCGGCACCAGCTCCACGTATGTTTCTGAGCCGGCTCCATCCTTTCTGGTACTTGTTGTTTTACTGCCACCAACTTTCTTAATAAAGTAAAACATTTTTACCTTTCTGCTTCCATGAAATGGGATCCGAATTGGGGTGAGCGAGAAGGAGCCATCTTTACTTGACAGTCCCCGAAATGACTTTAATCCAACTGGTTTAAGAGGCACTGGGGGGGTAAAAAGGAAAAATGACAGCTATTTATTTGCCGCCACGTCTGGAATCAGAGCTTTCTTCTGTTCCCACAGAGGCCTGCATCAATCTCTGCGTCTCTGTTGTATCAAAAGAACAGAAAGTACCATTTACTCTCCCGCCCAAACTCCAGAATTGACACCAACCAAAACTTTCCAGCACAGTTACACTCCACTTGTATTGAAGTGCAAGAACAACTGCATCAATTTAGACTGGTCAGTTACAATTTGCATCAGACACACCATCTCATCTTGGAATCCATTGTATTGTGGGGAACAAAACATGGAATTTAGCCTTGAAATTACACCGCCGTGCAGGAGATAACTGACCCCTTCAAACTCTGTGCTGCTTTATACTGAACTGATAATATTACCCCAGAAATTCAGTTTATTCCCTCTATCACTAGAGTTTACAAAACACCCAGTTCATTTCTAATACCCTGCAAATATGCCGTATGTTTTCTTAAATCTCAAGTTTGGTCATTTTTCTGCCACGTTTGATACATCAAAAAATAAAATGGGGGGAGAGAGTATCCCCCTGACCAACAACAGTATCTTCTAGCCAGTAATAAAGTAGGTTTGCGTAATTGTAGAAGTATCCACATATTTGTTTTGATTAAATTGAAAGAGGAATCATTTTTCTATGTCACGGATAAATCATAGAAGATTTGTACATGAACATTTTAAATACTATCTCTTACCTCCTCCATTATCAACATGAATACAGTTCTAGGAAAATGTATATCCCATTTTACATTGTGAGCCTGTTGTAGAATATTACCAGAAATATCCAATAATCATGCATTGGTAAATTTGGTACATTTCACAACTTATGGTTTCAAACATCAGGAATAGATTCTGTGCTCTCAACTGTATTCCAGAATTCATTTTTATGTATATGTGCTGGGCTCAATCCAATTCAAGGTGAGGGGAAAAAATATTTGATTTCTCTCCAAATTTAACTTAAGACGACAATTATCTATCAGATAAGTTCCTCAGTTCATTCATTAGTATACTAAGGGGATTATTTATCTCATTAATTTCTGAAATATACTCAGACCAAATCCGCACGGGTTATTTCCTCTTATTTATAAAATCATATTCCCAAAAAAAATCCAGTTCTGGAAAAAATCGTACAAAAATTAGAATTTCTGATTTTGAGTCTGAAAAATCCAATTTTTTTTTAAATTTTGCCCAAAAACCACAAAAGCTTCAGATTACTGCATGAAACCCAGTGCAGATCAGCATATCTTCGGGATTTCTCCCATTGACTTATATACAACCACGGCAGGTCTGAGATGCCAGATTTTTTGGATTCTGACTTTTTCCATTCTCAGGGTATAATAAATCCCAAAATATTCAAGTTTTTTTTTCACAAAAAATTTGGATTTTATAGTAAAAAAACAGTTTTTGCCATTAGGACTAATAGGCTAATAGTGCAACATGCACAGTTATAGTCCTCCAGTGTATTTCTTGGAGAAACATCACAATTTCCAATACAAAATATTTCTACTGAATGGCCAAATTCCAAGAGACCTCAAATTAATTCAAAACTCAGTGCTAATGGCCTGAAATCTTTTCTAGAGATATTCTATTTCTCATCAATTCTCTTGATATCTCTTGATATCTGCTTTTTGCAGTAGACAGTTTTCTTTGTTTTTTTTAGAAATACAGTTATTTCTGGCCAAAGGCCAATGAACGGTCCATGACAAACTGATTTCTGCATAACATTATAGTGAATGACAGTTTATATCCACAAGTTGAAACTTAGAAACAGAAGTGTTTTCAAGATCGTTCCATTGGCCATAGATGTTCAGATTTCATTCACGATGGACGTTTCTATGGTGATCATTCCTTTTAATGAGATGATCTAAAACTAACCTTTCAGATGTTAATTGTAGGATTCAATTAGGAATAAAAAAACAAATTAGACAATGTTCTGGCCATTAATTGGCCGACAACAATTGTACAAAATTGTCCAAGAAATAGCAGTGATCTCCCATGGATATTGACAGATATGCTAAAATATTGTTAGAACATTTTCTAACATGTCCGCTCAACCAAATGCCATGGTCCAAAAATCATATGAAATGACTATAGATGTGTGTCGATGGCTAACTTGGTGTTCAGCAGCTGAACATTTCCAGGTCTCTGATGATGGCTGACCATCTGTAGTGCACTTTCCTCGAACTCTCGGTTGATTTTAATTGACATGTGTCTTTGAGTCACTAACTAATAACTATAATAACTAATAATTATAGATGACCAAAGGGTCATTATCTATCTCCTTTTGGAACCACTTGGTATCTTTCAACCATCCCACAGAGCTTCTAAATCTCCACTAAAGGGGATATATATATTACAGTCCATAAGCAACTCTTCCAAAAGAGCCTAAGCATCCCCAGATAATACTCAAATCACAGCAAGACAAAGCATTAAATAATATAATACTAATTTCCAAATGGTTAATATTTTCAAGAAGTATTACAATTCAAGACTTACCTAACTGGATATTTGAATAATCATTTTGTTCATGAACAGAATATTGTGTTTTAAGTTTCTTGATACCATTTTCCATATGTACAAAGGCTTGTTTGGATCTTTTTCGTTTAGAAAGGGGAGCAAAGAGAGGACTAGGTTGAGCTTCTCTTCGTGAATTTCTTAAGCAGACCTGTTTTTTAGGGAATTGTATTCCTTCGGGTGTTGTATTTAAGGATTTTGCTTGAACACGATTCATTTGTAAACTTTGGATGTTTGATTTTAGACATGAATTGGACCTTAAAGTTCGTTTGTTGACTTCACTGGCATTAGTAAATTGTACCAGTTCCAAAGAAACATTTTTATTTGGTACTTCATTTGAAAGTCTTTTTAGACAGATTCTAATGTCCTTTATTGTCAGACTTTTGTAAGTTTTCATTTTCTTTGTTTGATTGTTTTTCAGTAAGTTATCAGATTTCTTGCCTTTGGAATTAGCACCTAGCAAGGTCTCTAACAGAGGAATGTTACCATGAAGCACAGTGTCCACTAAGTTTAGTTTTCTTGATGAAGCATCAAGCTTGGTTAACCATATATTATGACATTTGTCACCTCCACTTAATTTCTTTTTTCCATGACTGGAGTCTTTTTGTTGTAACACTCCATGTTTTACATATTTTATATTTCTTGTACAAAAATGTTCTGTTTGGCATAAGTTGTCAATGTGTTGTTTTTCCTTACTCGTATCTGAAACTGCCAAGTGTGCACACTTCCTGGTTTCTTTGTTTTCATGCACTTTAGACAGTTTAAATTTTTTCCCCTTTTGTTTATTCTTTGAAGAATTGCAAGCATTTGGATTTCTGGTTATTGAAAGGGACTGAGTTTCTGTTGTTTGCATAAACCATGCTGATATGTGATTTAAGTCAATCTTTTTCTGGAACAGCATCTGAATAGGAGAAGGTTTCTGAAGTGTACCTCCAGAGATTTCCATTTTCCTCCTTTCTTCTCGGTTGTTCTCATGTACCCATGTGCTGGCCATGTTTTCATACCTATTATCTAATGCTTTCAATAAGGATTCATTTGAAGCGGATGTAGACCACCAGTTAAGGAGACCGTTTGACTGAATATCTGAAGCACCCTCCAAAATGAACCCAGTATAGTTTTTCACAGAATTTTTACTATTGAGACGTGTGCTGGTTATAGAGCCCAAGTTATACTGTAGGTTGTAAGGTTTATTTTTGTTTTTTAACTTTCGTCTGTGAGCTTTATATCTGGTAGACAATATCCTATTAGAATGATGATATAAGGCACTTCTAAATGAAAATGAAGTCAAAGATGCAAGTGAATGCAGCACAGGCTTTTTCAGTTTTGCATGTCGCTGGCACAGCTGGTATGTTCTAAAGAGTGATGATCTGACATTTCTTTTCCTTTTTGGTTTGATTGGTTTCTGACTAGATTGCCTGCACTGCCACTTCTTGTCTTTTTTTGCAATGATTAACTTGTTACCAACTGAGGGCGCCGACTTATTTGTTTTATAATTTCTTGGCAGAGATGGATCACTGCAAGTTTCTTCTGCAGTCTTCACTTTAGACTGACTGCTGAAATTTTGCTTTGGTTCTGAAATGTTCATGTAGCCATCGGATAGAGGCTTATTACAGTCACCTCTTTGGGTTGCTGAAACTTTATGAGACATAAGAAGGATACGTTGTGCAATCCTGATACTACGTCTTGCAATCCTTGATTTCTTGGTGTTAAACCCAAGCAATCCATTGCCAGTTTTATATTTGCTCAGTTTACCAAAGTGTTTAGATAAATTCATTTGTAAGTTTGTATGCCTCTCTGAGGTTCTTCTGACCAACTTTAAAGAATGAGAACCAATTGTATTAGGCCCTTCTGGGTTTCTCTTTACAAACCACTCCTCTTTAGAATGCATTTTATCTGAAGATGTGTGTTGCATAGGTCTGTCTGCCAGTCTAGTTTTATTATAGTCTTGGGAAAAGATACTTGCAGCAGAATTTGTTTTCATCATATCTCCTCTGGATGACACAGGGCTCCCCATAACATTTTTATTATAAGGTTGGTTTTCGGGGCTTAATGTATAGTGTATTCCATCATTTCTATTAACTTTTGAGACAAACATAACTTTAACTGGACTGGAAAACCCAGTCAAAGGATGCACTTTAGTTGCCCCAGTTCTGCCTTGTTTATTTTTGGCTAAATCCGACAAAGAGTTTGAATTTAGAATATCCTTATTTTTAAAAGATGTTATAGTTGCGTCTTTGCTTCTTCTCAATCGGATTTGTGGCACAAGTGATAAACACTTTTGCAAAGCAGGTCTGTCGGGGTTCTCACTCCATAATTCACATCCATGTTGTGCATTCGCATTAAATGTACTTCTTGTTTGGCACTGGTGGGCATTTGATTTTCCCAATAATATATTATGTAAATGATCACACTCTCTTAGACGTTCTACTACAACAAGCAAATGTGCTTTATTATTTGGCAAATTGGCAGTTTTATTATTTCTATAGTCGGAAGGGATATTTGTTAGCATACCTGAGATCTGGTTTAAGGTGCATTTACAAAATAAATTACCACTATTTTCAGTTGCAGCATTCCTTGGTTTAGATTTTTTTAATGCATTTTCTTGTGTTTCTATACAGCTTTCATAGTCTTTGGTCTCATCTGTATGGTTTTGTGGTGCAGAATGTGGCAAGTGGTCTGGTACATTATTACAACTGTTTGTGCTGATATCATTCTTTAAAATAATTCTCCGCTTGGTATGAGGTAGATGTGTTACATATTCCCGTACTGTAGTCACAGCTTGAGTGTTTATAGAGTAATCTGATTCTGAAATGAAAGAAGTGTTCCCTTTTATATAGTTGTTGATTTCACCTGTGTGTCTTGCTGGTTTTTTCTTATTCTTTTGATGAGATGCCATTCTCTTTCTAAATGTTTCTATTAGACTCTTGATCTCGCTTTTAATTTCTAAAGAACGGTGTCTAGACAATGCAAAGCCGGGTGATTTTAGGGAGGACAACTTTTCCTGACGTTTCTGAAACCTTGTTTGCATTATTTTGGTCTCTGTGCTGTTTTTATGCAGGTTAAACATTTCCACAAAACTACTGTCCTTTAATTTAACATTGTTAATAAAATGTTTGATCAGATTTCCAAATTTTACTCCATTAATCCTTTTTCTTTCAGTGTTGTAAAGGTTTAGGGGATTTGTGATTTTTGGGCAAATCCGTGTTTCCTTGAATTTGCCATTAAATGTATCCTCTAGGTTTTGTAAATCAGAATCACTTTTGCTTTGGTCATTCACTGCCATTTTGCCCTGTTTCATAGATATTACAGTGCAGTTTAATTTACGTTTCCTATATTCACCAGTTGTACATACAAGAGATGGTAGTTGATCACAGTTATCTTTTAAAGCACACTGTGAAAGTGTATCATGTACTTGCATTTCACCTTCAAACTGAAGTGATTGTGGAGTTAAGTGAGTTTCAAAACTGGTTCTGTCCCAGGTACCAGAACAATGACCAAAATATTCTGAGGGTCTACAAGGCTGTTCTTTTTGACACAGATTGCTATCATTTAAAGGTCTATTGCTTACTTCTAACCTCAGATTTTGATTTTGGAAGGAATCCAGCTTCACTGTTCCCGAGGCCAAACCTGGACAAGTTAAACGAATATCTTTTAGACAAACAGATAAATAGGGAAGGTGGTGATACGGTTCTTTTCTTTTTAACCGGCCGCGTCTTGTAAGTCTCTGTTTTGCAAAGCTGTAAAAGACGGCTGGCGAATTCTCTTTCCTGCTGGACATTTTTAATCCAGGATATAAATTTGTTTTGCTGAAGCAAACTTCTGAGCATACTTTTTGTTCCTCCTTCAGGAATCTCAGTAGAAATGTCAACTGTTGCTTGTGATATAGGCACAATGAGTTTAACACGTCACATAAAACAGTATCCCCAGTGGGTGGCTTAGTGGCTTTACCAGATTTCAGTTGGTTATGGAAATTGATGACACTGTGGAAAGAAAAAACATATTGCTTCTAGTTTAAGTTTAACTGTATTAAAAAAACAACAAAATAAAATGGTTGACAACTTATAAATAGCACATTATCATGAACAGCATAATTCTGATCCTTTAAAAAGTAGTATGTGGTTTTTCTTAAATCCACCTTCTTGAGTATTATTTAAATGCCATTCTCAGCAATATCATCTCTTGGTGTTTGTGTTTCTTGATTATTTCTTGCTATGCCTTGTCTCTATCCCAATACTATATTGTACTAGGCTTGACTCATCTACAGTGGTGTGGAAAAACTATTTGCCCCCTTCCTGATTTCTTATTGTTTTGCATGTTTGTCACACTTAAATGTTTCTGCTCATCAAAAACCGTTAACTATTAGTCAAAGATAACATAATTGAACACAAAATGCAGTTTTTAAATGAAGATTTACGTTATTAAAGGAGAAAAAAAAACTCCAAATCTACATGGGCCTGTGTGAAAAAGTGATTGCCCCCCTTGTTAAAAAATAACTTAACTGTGGTTTATCACACCTGAGTTCAATTTCAAAGGTTATAAAGCCATTTCTAAAGCTTTGGGACTCCAGCGAACTACAGTGAGAGCCATTATCCACAAATGGCAAAAACATGGAACAGTGGTGAACCTTCCCAGGAGTGGCCGGCCGACCAAAATTACCCCAAGAGCGCAGAGACAACTCATCCGAGAGGCCACAAAAGACCCCAGGACAACATCTAAAGAACTGCAGGCCTCACTTGCCTCAATTAAGGTCAGTGTTCACGACTCCACCATAAGAAAGAGACTGGGCAAAAACGGCCTGCATGGCAGATTTCCAAGGCGCAAACCACTTTTAAGCAAAAAGCAAACCTTGTGGACCAACGAGACAAAAGTTGAACTTTTTGGAAGGTGCGCGTCCCGTTACATCTGGCGTAAAAGTAACACAGCATTTCAGAAAAAGAACATCATACCAACAGTAAAATATGGTGGTGGTAGTGTGATGGTCTGGGGTTGTTTTGCTGCTTCAGGACCTGGAAGACTTGCTGTGATAGATGGAACCATGAATTCTACTGTCTACCAAAAAATCCTGAAGGAGAATGTCCGGCCATCTGTTCGTCAACTCAAGCTGAAGCGATCTTGGGTGCTGCAGCAGGACAATGACCCAAAACACACCAGCAAATCCACCTCTGAATGGCTGAAGAAAAACAAAATGAAGACTTTGGAGTGGCCTAGTCAAAGTCCTGACCTGAATCCTATTGAGATGTTGTGGCATGACCTTAAAAAGGCGGTTCATGCTAGAAAACCCTCAAATAAAGCTGAATTACAACAATTCTGCAAAGATGAGTGGGCCAAAATTCCTCCAGAGCGCTGTAAAAGACTCGTTGCAAGTTATCGCAAACGCTTGATTGCAGTTATTGCTGCTAAGGGTGGCCCAACCAGTTATTAGGTTCAGGGGGCAATTACTTTTTCACACAGGTTTGGATTTCTTTTCTCCCTAAATAATAAAAACCCTCATTTAAAAACTGCATTTTGTGTTTACTTGTGTTATCTTTGACTAATAGGTAAATGTGTTTGATGATCAGAAACATTTTGTGTGACAAACATGCAAAAGAAGAAGAAATCAGGAAGGGGGCAAATAGTTTTTCACACCACTGTAATTGAGGTTAGTTAAAGCGGTTAATCAGATAACCAGTATGACTTTTTAACCTTACTGCATAATTTGATAACCATCAGAGCACCGGAGTGTGACTGGTCTGAACCAAAAAATAAAACTTTTTTTTTAAAAAAAATAACTATTGTATAAAGGAAAATGTATTATATTTTATATATCATACTGAAATAAGAAACTTTCAAAATATAGTCAAGTTGTTCTTCACTATCTCCCTCTTAGCATCTGTCTCTCTTCATGCAAGTGATGGGAGCCCGATTTTTATTGACAAATCTTACATATTTTGTGGGGCTCCATTTCATCAGATGAATTGGAGCTCAAATTACTGATTCCAGCACAAACAGAATCTAAAAAAATAAACTGACTTTAGCACAAATCCTACATATAGAAAGACAAGATTTCAGGTAACTTCAAAACAGTGAGTTTCAATACAATTTTTACGCAAAAGAGCACCCCCCAATGAAAATTCAAAACCTGACTTCTGCATAAATACAGAATAAAGAGATGCCGAGAGGCAGACAGTGAAGAGAAATGCGATCATTTCTGAAACAGTATTTCACAGTATTCTGAAACAGAATTTTAGTAAGATAAAGCTTAATTAAATGTTCATTTTGGCTAGAGTTCAGATTTAAATTAAAAAAAAAATAAGAAGAAGATGGCGTAATCCAAGATGGTTTAAGCCTGTTTAAACCTTTAGGTATGCAACCTACCTGTCCCAGTTCCACACTTGTATATATATATATATATATATATATATATATATATATATATATATATATATATATATATATATATATATATATATATTTAACTTACCAAATGGAATGGCTAATAAGTACTACTACTTTTTAAGCAGAGTAAAAGTGCTCCATGACTCAATTTTTCTAAAGAACCCTCATCTCTTAGTGAATGAAATAAAGTCATTCCAGATGCAGAATTTGATCTAGTCTTCAGGTATTGCCAAATACTAGACAGGATTGCTTCTTGGCTTTGGAGTACTTTGATTACTCTTTGTGGGCGTCACCTATTTCACCTCATGCCTACAATCACTGTAGCCTTTAATAACATGCCTCAATTATTACTTTATGGCAAGTCAGAACATCTCCTTCAAATTACCATTAAGGGGAAAAAATACCTTAAAGCCTTACAATTAAGTCTAAAGGCATAGAAACCTGGATTCCTAATTCAACCCACATCTTTCCTCTTATTTCACACAGACAGAATAAGAGGCAGTAACCCCAGAAAATCACAACTCTTTGAGTTTCCACTGTCAACTCTCTGAATAGTTACAATGGGCCATTATGATTGGATTGTTGGAAGAGTTGATATGTCACGGACTTCCCAGTTGAACTGAAAAAGCTGCTCGGAGTTGTAGTGAAACGTCTTCAATGATTACTCAACAAGTCCAGTTGCTCTAGAATTACTTATACCAAATATACAGGCTAAAGTGTTTTCAAGAACAAAATTCATATTTGCTAAACTTAGCTAAAAATGTATAAATGAGGTGCATACTCTGATTAATACAGTCTTTTCTAACTTGCTTTCTCAATCCCTTGTTGTTTTTGTCCAAATTAAGACTAAGTTTAGAAAATAAATATTCCTACTTTCGCTCATCAGAAACAGACTTGACAGTATTTATACTTGCTTTATCACACAGCTCTATTAATCGACACACCTTTTAGTAATACAATAAACCCCTTTACAGTTCACTTGTATTATGGACATAAACGAATTTTAAAAGTGGTCTAATCTTTGTGTAACACAGCAGTGAGTCCAAAAATGTCCTTTTTAACATCACTGCTTTGTAAACTAATATTTATTAGATGCGCTTTATCATTATGTGATATAGTGCATCTAATAAATATTGTGTTTAAGCTTCAAGATGATTTTTAATGGCTGCTGGGAATATTAATGTCACAAACTGCTTGAGTCTGCAGTCAATGCAGTTATCAATAATAAATTAGAACATAAAGGTTTTTTTTAATTGGTAAACTACTTTAAAATGTTTGAACATGGCAACAGGAACAATCAGTTCAATTCCTTCAAAGGAACCTCACAGCAGGTAGAAGTCATTAGCACACAGAACTGCAAAACGATTTGGTTTCCTTTTTATTAATGCTCTGTATGAAAAAAGGTTTCTCTTTGTCTTGATTTTCTCTCCAGTTGTAGACAAGCTATTCAGCTTTACCTTGAGGTTGCTCTCTTCATATGCCATGTTTTTGGAAAGAAGAAGTGTGTTGGTGGGACGTGATGCAATACAAGTGATGAGCTTTTTTAACTGGAAGTTTTACATGATTTAAGGATACTTGTATTACTCTTGGCCAACCACAAAACTAATCTTATAAGCATATCAACATAGCAGTGAATAGATCAATATCAGTAACATATATTAGTTACACAGCAAGATATGTATTTTTACGTTCTCTTAAAATATTGCTCCTATAGTACAATGGACACTTGCATTGTCAGTAGTAATATTGTAAATGATTATTGCCAAGTCCATTTATTATAAAAGCAAAGAACACTAATCAAGAGTACTATGTAATTGATTTTTAATAATTATATACAGTGTTCAGAATAAGAGCAGTCTGAAATCATTAACCTGATCAATTACTGTTTTTGGTAGAAATTATATTCCTACATGGCAAATAATTTACTAGCAGGTGTAGTAGAGTAATAGAAACCTAACAGTCATGACATGCCACCAAGCAATTGTCTTCCTGTTTCTTCAAATTTCCCAGGCAGACGCATGCGCAGTAGATGAAATAGACCGATTTTTCATTAAAGTTTGACTTATCACTCTACTGCGGATGTGCAGCCCCAAGAAGAAAGAAGAAGCCGAAAGAGGCCCGTGCAGTTTTCTTCTAATAGGTGCACTGGCCCGGGATTTCAGGTAAGTAAATGCGATCATTTGTGGGTGCCTAACTTATGGCACCCCCAAGTAAAAAGACCTTTTCTTTACTTTTAAAATTGCAAATTTACTACCACTGAGTTGAAATCGAAGCAGCTGCTAGGTGGAATAGTGGAAAGTTTTCAACATTTCTCTGAAGGCCCAGAACTACAAAATATATCATAACCTGGAGTAACGAAAACCTTTCAAACATTTGGCAGTTTTTTCCATAGAAAGGCAGAGGAGGCCATTCACTGAAACAAAATAGGGTTGCCACAACACAGGATGGGTGTAGTTGTAATAACCTGCTGATGATATTCTGTACTGAGAAATGGTATATTGCCTCTTGCCTAATGTTTTGTGGGATCAGTGTAGTTCTGTGTATCCTACTAAGATTTTCTATTGTTTATATTCTCAACATTTTTATTTCATTAATAACAAAACAAAAAATAAATGTGTAGCCCTGTCCCCTCCAGCTCAATTCAATATGTTATCTTTAGGCCAAACTCAAATTGGATGTTACTTTATTAGTATAGTAACATAGTAGATGAAACTGGAAAAAAAAATTTGACCATCAAGTTCATCCTTCTTATCCAAGAGGATTCTACCTATAAAGAGAGAGACCTATCCAGTGAGAGGCTAAAAGAAGGAAACACTCATCAAACCAGTTCCTGAATGAACTTTGCATTTTCTCACTCTCTAAAAAGGCATCCAACCCTTTGAATCAATTTCATGTATCTGCCAATACAAAAAAAATGTGATCTTTTCTGAATGGATGCCCTTGAAACTGCTGTAAAAATCTACTGATTAGCTTGCTCTATAAATACATGTTAACAATAATACTGAATGGTCTTCTTCTATATTTAAACTATGCTAGATCTCCCCATGACCATCTCAGCACCTCTTCTCGAATGTAAACTTCCCAACTTGGACAACAACTTTCCTCAAAATGGAGACCTTCCATATCCTTGAGTTGCTTCTTTTGACCTTCTCTATTTCACTAATATCCTAATAATTTGAGATACCCCCTGTATCAGTCAATAGTGTAGAAAGTAAGGAGTTTAAAGCTGTCAAACTCATACGAGTCTATTTATCAGGCTGTGTAAAAGTGGAGTTAAATATTACTGGTGATGTTCATCCATGCCTCTATGAAGGCCTGTACGATGAAAACCTCAGCTTTATAAAACAAGACCATTGTTCGCAATATGAGGCCCATTTATCAAAGGTCGAATTTCTAATTCATGTGAATTTTTTTTTTTTTTTACTCTAATAAATTCAAATAGACTCACAATCGGAATGGGAGGTTATTTAAGAAAAAATTTGAACAAATAAAACTCAAATGAATATTCCCAACCTGAAAATTTAAATTGAATTTGACTAAACTCGAATAAAATTTTCTCCAAAAAAAACTTGAATGTCAAATGGGTCACTTGACCTCTGCCATTCACATGAACTTGGCAGGTTTTAGGTGGTGAATAGTCGAATTTCAATTATTCCAAGAGTCCACGTATGATAAATCTCGAATTTGAATTGGAGTTTGGATTATTCCCAACTCGAATTTGTGAGTTTCAACCAAAAATCCAACTCGAAAATTCAAATTTCCAATTCGAACCTTAATAAATCTGTCCATAAATTGTATATACAGGTGTTGAAGGGACATATAAAATCAGGAATTGTCCAATGTTACAAGAACATAAAGCCATTCTAAAAGTACCATGTGTGCCATTGTCCTACACCATAACATATAATATCGTTTTCCCAAAGGTAGCTGGCTATAAATCGCCTATGCCCACCTCAGGTACGAAACGCGTCAGGCTTACATATGTCCTAATAAAGATTTTTTTACTTTTTATAAAAACATTTTTGGCTACTGCTTTACTACAGGATGACATCTTACTACATTTGAATGCTTTGTGTTTTCCCAAAAATTGCCAAGCCCTTGGACTGGGGGTTACCCTGGTAAGCGACCATCTTTTATTAACATTTAGCTTTTTCTTGATTTTGTATATTTCTTTATTCATTTGTTTAATTTTCAATTCTGGACTTTACTTCAAAAAATGGAGCGACACACCAGCATTTACATGACTTTATGGCTATAAATCAAGCCAATACAGACTGCTCCCAGGATAGGTGGTATGTAAAATTGAATATTTATTAATGATTCAGAATATTTATTTACCAATAACATACATTTTTTTAAATGCTCACCACATATTAAAGTTGATCCTTTAAAGGAGTATTCAACCTGTAATAAAAAAAAAAACCTTCCCTACCCTGGGTAGACCCCCCCTCCCGCCCACCACTGCACATGCGCCGAAACTTCCGTCAAGACACAAAGATTACCGGAGAAGAAGATGGCTGCCGTGAACTCCGAGGCTAGAATCTGTACGGAGGTGTGAGTAAAAAATTAGGGGCATTTGCCTGGGGGGGCAGGTAGGATGGGGGGAGGAAGGACTACCAAGGGTAGGGGGGAGGGTTTTTTTTATTACAGCTTGAATTCTCCTTTAAAGATTGTTTGCATTATAGTTTTACACGTTGAATTCAATATTTGGAAAAACCTTGCACATATCAAATTGAACATTCCATTACTGAATCAGGCATTCTTTTTAAATATAAGAAGGCTAAAGAGGATTACCAGCAACACAAAAGTTTATTCTGTGTAAAATGGATTAATCAAAGTTTTCTAAGAACATTTTCACTTAAGAGTATGTCGTTTAAATATTTAAGACTCAAAAGTTAAATTAATTTGGGATGAAAAATTACGGCCATGTATTGTCTGTCAAGGTATTCCAGCACACATAAAAATGTACGTTATAAACATTTAGAGGTAGTAGTATTACTAAAAGAATAAAAGACTCACCATAGAAAAAGAGAATGCAAATAATTAACCGATTAACATTTAAGTTATGGAACACAGCACAAATCAAATAATGGAGGTCAATAGTTCTTTTTAAAAAATTCCAAGAAATAATTGTGAAGTGCTCTACTACAAATTAGAATTTATACATTAACAAAAAAACTATTTCCTAAATACAATCCAGTTTAGCTTTATAACACAAAGAATACAGAAATTAGATCGTAACACAACCGTTAATAAGATGTAATTCCGTAGAAAATATTGTAATAAATAACTCATGAATTATAGTGCAATTGATTTATGCATAATTAGAACTCACTGCCTAAAAAGTGTTTATTTAAAGCAAATTTTAAAAAAAAAAAAAAAAAAAAAAAATCAAGGCAGTCACATTTTACCCAGTTACTGTGAAATGATGTGAGAAATTTAAGGGGGAAAAAAAAACTAGTATCAAACTGTAAACAATGAAGTTACTATACAAGGAAATATAAAACGGCCAACTACAAGAAATGGTTTGAATTGTTTTACTGATCAGTAGTTTTAAAAACAGAGGCACACTTTTTTTTTTTTGTTTCATTTTTCTAAAAGATTTCAAAAACATTCAAATAAGCATAAAATTTGAAAGGGTTTCCCCCTTAAACATATATTTCTTCTGTATGTGTGTCATAAGATGAGTAATAAATACACATTTTTGTAAATTGTTTTAGTAAAGGCATTGGAATGTTTTTTTTTTATCTACATATGCAGGACTGTTGAATAGACAGCACATGTAAAAGTTGCATGTTGCTCACTCAATGGATTGTTCGACAGATAAATATCCCTAAAAATGAACCATAGTACAGAGCTGCAGGTATAGAAAAGTAGTGAAGGCTGTTACTAGACTGTCCCTGATATTTGAAACGGATAGGTATTTTATATCAACTTTTTATACAAACTATTTTGA
Source organism: Xenopus laevis (assembly GCF_017654675.1). NCBI lineage: Eukaryota > Metazoa > Chordata > Amphibia > Anura > Pipidae > Xenopus > Xenopus laevis. The sequence continues at coordinate 19,409,377 of NC_054372.1, forward strand.
AATGTTGTTTGTTTGCATTAACTATGTACAGAAAAACATGCTTGATATCGCCTCAACTCAGTGTTCGGCATATTATCGGCTGAATATGTAATGGAGGAAATTAATTTAAGAATCATAAAAGTAATACATTAAAAAAAAGGTATTCATAACGGTTTGCCGATCAACAGTAGAAAATATACAGACATAAGCTCATAGAGAGTTATAACTTTACACATGCAACAAAAAGATTGGTTAACCTGAACAACGGTCATTTCAAATGAAACGAGACAATATCCCCCCAAATGAGCAGAAGTGTAAACCAGTTGAAAACACCAAAGAGGAGTGTTCTGTAAAGGTAGATATTTAATGACAATAAAGAGATGCCTTGTTAAAGGGGTTTCATAGTTTCGTCCTGGATAGTTTTCAGATGCAAATATTTAAAAGCTGAAAATATTTTTAAAGGAGAACTCAACCCCCCACTAATAAAACCCCTACCCAGTACACTACAGTCCCTCCTTCCTGCTCCTCCCCGAATAGGTGATAACACCTATAAGAGCCCCTAAACCTTTACTCGCCTATAGCTGCAGAGTAAGCTCAGTGGAGCTCATGGGCTCCATCTTCCGGCTCTTCAGATATCTTTGGGTCCTCTTCCAAGTTTTGATTATAAATGAGGTTTATGCTAAACTTGGTTCAGTTCACTATATATTTACGAAAAGTGAACGCTGCTAATTAAGGCACCAAAATAAGCTTTGCTATTACCGTATATACTCGAGTATAAGCAGAGTTTTTCAGCCCCCAAAATATGCTGAAAAACTCTACCTCGGCTTATACTCGGGTCAAGCGCAAAAACGGTCGCCAGCGCCTAAGAATATTAGCCGGCGCCTTAGAATATTCGCCGGCACCTAAGAATATTCGCCGGCGCCTTAGAATAGTAGCCGGCGCCTAAGAATAGTCATCCAAAAACGAGATTGAAACTTGAAGCTGCTGCATTTCTTACCCTAAGCTTATACTCGAGTCAATAAGCTTTCCCAGTTTTTGGAGGTAAAATTAGGTACCTCGGCTTATACTTGGGACAGCTTATACTCGAGTATATACGGTAAGAGACGTTTTGCTACTCTAGCGGGCAATTACAAAAGTTGCATTAGAACAGCTCACCTGAAAAAGGTGGTGACCATGGTGTAGAAACCCCGGGTCCAGCTCCTGGGTTCACAAATGTATCAAGGGTAATTTACCTGAAAGAACTCACCAGAGTGGCCCGGGTGCATCGCCCCAAGCCCGTAGCTGTAGGTGAGTCACGATCAGTCGAAAGTAATTACGAGCACTCCAAACACCCGTGGAATTAAAAGAAGCAAACTTTTAATTTCAACTTGTTAAAAACATCAATTCCCTGACGCATTTTGTCTCAAACGATACGTAGTCATAGGTGACTATGACTACGTATCAGTTGATATGACATGTGTCAGGGAATTGATGTTTTTAACAAGTTGAAAATAAAAGTTCACTTCTTTTAATTCCACGGGTGTTTGGAGTGCTCGTCAATTACCTTCGGCAAGTTCTGTCACAGTTTCTACTAACTGAAAGACTGCTCCAACTGTGCATGCGCTAATATGGAGCTCACTTCCCGAAGAAATCCGAAGATCCAGAAGATTGCGTCAAGGAGCTCCGCTGAGCTTACACTGCACCTATAGGCGAGTAGAGGATTAGTTGCGCTTATAGGTGTTATCACCTATGAGGGAGCAGGGAGGGGGAGCTATGTAGGTTACTGGGTAGGGGGTTTTATTAGTGGGGAGGTTGAGTTCTCCTTTAAGACCCTAAACAAATAAATTTGGTAATTAGCAAAGAAGAAAAATAAAAAAATACTCATACAAAAAACAAAAAAAATAAAAATGAAAGCGTGACCAACTGAATAGGTTTCAAAATGATACAGCAGCAAATACATAACAGTTTCACTGAGGTTCTTCAATAGGAGTGTGAAAACCCTTGAAAATATATATATATAGATATATATAGATATCTAAAAATGCAATAATTAGAACATATAACAAAGGTCAAACAAACAATTCATAAGCTTATCTTGTGCACATTATGAACATGCTTTACCTGCATTCCAAGATTCTCAAATTGAAATTTAAAAAGAAAAAAAAAAATTCATAAATAATTTTATAAACTTACAGTTAATATTTTATATGTTTCTTTTAAAAGACACATCCATAGTGACTTTCTATACCTATTGTTATGGGAACGTTGGCTTTATTTTGTTAGTGTGTCCCATTTCTAGCTGAAGTAATTAAAATAATATTTTCGTTGGAAAGGAATATCAAATTTTTGTAATGCTGCATTTTTTTTTAATATTTTTACATTCGGTTATATTCAGTGCTTTTACTGGTGGATGCTTCAGTGCTTTTACTGGTGGATGCACTCTTGGGCTGCCTTTCAGTAATACTTCAATAGCAATGTCTTTTTTTTTTTCTCTTCTCCTCCTCGGGACTTTCCCAGTAAGCTGATCCAAACTTGGTTTCTTTTTCATATAAAAACATTATTTAACTGTAAATATTGAGGAATGGCGGTTTGTTATAAATGAAACAAGAGAATGTTTCTTGTTAACTATGAACCAAAGCCCTGAATAAGCTCATCACTTTACCAGTTTTGCAATTGGTCTGCTCAGTACAAAGTATCAGAATTAAGTGTGCAACAAAATAATTCTGTCCACAGTGAAAACCCTGAATTAACTATTTTAAAAGGCATGTATGTGTTTTTTTGTTGACTGTATATTTTTTTTTCTTAGAGGAGCATGTTTGGTCACACTCAGTTGTGTGTATAGTAGTTATGTGCAAGACTATGCACACAACAAAAAAAGATGCATGAGAAATTTACATTGGCTTGCTGCCATTTCTTGAGTTGTCAGTCCCTGAATTAGTGACGTTGTATAAATCTGTATCGGCCAGGCGAATCTTTTTCTTCGGTGGACTCTTCAGTGTTCCGGATCTTTCTTTGACCTTGTATTCTAAGGTGCTGTGAGGTACTCCATATATTCCTTGTGCTTTGGAAGCACTCATTTTACCGCTCATTACCATAGCAATAGCTTCTTCCATCATTTCATGATCGTATTGTCTGTATCGGCCACGTTTTTTTCTCGGGTGTTTATCTTTCTTATCATCTTCAAGATTATCTGAAGATGCGTCTCCTGTTCCGTTCTTTGAATTAAGACACAAAGGAGAACTATCCCCATGCAAACTGTAGGAGTCAACATTTGAGTGGGTTCTACTTTTAGAACATTCAACCCTATTTTGCTTATGGAGTACGTTTTTCAGTTTCTGAAGAGAAGAACCTTCCAAACCTGTGGAGGCTTTAGTGACCTGGTACATAACATCCAAAAGACCGGCGCAGTCCGTCTGTGGTTTGGGGATAGAATTTACCCGTACCTGAGGAATTTTTAACTGTACAGTTGGGTTTGAGGATTCAGAATGCAAGCTCTCTTTTTTGTCTTTAAACTGAGCAACCATTCTCTGTAGAGTTAATTGATGGAGGTAACTGGAAGCTGTTGGTAGTTTCAGTTCCGAGGTTTCAAGTAGTTTGAGTTTATTTTTTTCTGTGTGCTCTGCCTGAGCTTTTGCCCACAAGGCTACTTTCTGCAAGACTTCACACGTTTCCACGTTGTTTTTAAATAAATACCCATCGTAACCGTTTTGAGCTGGGCTTTTAAAATATGCAGGCTTGCCTGCAGCTAAGGCTTTCAAGTGAAGTATTAAAGTTTTCTGAGGTATGCCATATAGTACGGCAGCTTTATTAATGTCCAGTGTGCCCAACTGAATATCTTTCAGTGCTTTCGAGAGCAAGCCTTCTGCAAATTCGGCACTTCGTTTCAGATAGTCGGGTCTGTCATTCTGCCATCTCCTGGATGAATGGAATGAAACGATGGTCAACGGATGCATGAGATGTGCACACAGGTATGGTAGGGGATGGTCCACTCCTTTATTACTCCTTGCTTAGGTAACATCACCGCTTCTTACAATGTTTTTATTCAATGGCGGTAGTTAGAAGTTTTAGATATCGTTACACTTCAGCTTGAACACTGGTGTCAATCATATTTGTGGCTTCAATAGTAACCCAGGCAAAATATATTCAAGACAATTAGAATTTAGCTTATTTACAAGACTTTTCTTTACTTTAATCCCTGTGATAGTTGCTTGCACAGCAAAGCTGTTATTTTTATCTTATAAAATTAGTAAGCCTTTAAGATTAAGCTTTTGTTAGTAGAAACGTGACGTTACCGACAAGTAATAAAAGAGTACACCCCTCTTAAAAATTTTGCATAAACACACACAGCACATTTACTTCATCTCTGTATTATGGCAATTGTAGTCAGATAAAAATATATATATATTTGGCTATAGCTAAATTTAGTAACCCTTATGTAGAAATTATAACAACACCCTTATGTAGGAATTAATAACAATTGCAATTTTTACAATATATTAAAAATCACGCACATTATGGAAAATAATTATTTGAACGCAGAGAAATGGAAGAAACAAGAGTGCATGTACACAATTATTTTAGCATTTGGTTTTTCAAAGAATCATTTCAAATGTCACTTACGCAGTCTTGGAATTTCTATTTTTCAGGCTTCCCAGCGTGTTGTTCCTATTTATAGAGAGATCCAACACTTCCTCTTCTATAAAGGATAGGAAAATCGAGGTATGTGTCAGTATTCTGTACAATCAAATTCTAGTGAAGTATTGTGCCTGTTCAGAACTAAGCATGTATAACAAACAACAAAACTCAAAAGAAAGTGGTAAATAGAAATTCAATACACAAAGATTTCATACAAAGCTGCGATTATGTAAAGCGGCGGTTCACCTTTACATTGACTTTTAGTAAGTTAGACTGGTCACTTCATAGCAACTTTGTAAGTGGTCGTCTTTTTTTAATATACGGGTATGGGATTCATAATCTGGAAACCCATTATCGAGAATGCTCAGAATTACGGAAATCCCATAGACTCCATTATAATAAAATAATCAAAATTTTTCAAAATGATTTCCTTCTTCTCTGTAATAATAAAACAGTATCTTGTACTTGATCCAAACTAAGATATAATTAATCCTTATTGGAAGCAAAACCAGCCTATTGGGCTTATTTAATGTTTATATTAATTTCTAGTAGAGTTAAGGTATGAAGATCCAAATATATATATATATATATATATATATATATATATATATATATATATATATATATATATATATATATATATTTATATATATATATTTATTAGGGATGCACTGAATCCAGGATTCGGCTTTTTTCAGCAGGATTCGGATTCGGCCGGGCAGGGTGCATCCCTAATATATATATATATATAAATAATCGGCACTCACCATTCACATAGTCAATTGCTGGGTGCTAACCAATCAATACTTATTATTCACAGTCCATGAAAGCACTCACAGTTTGCTGTGAGTGCTTTCATGGACTGTGAATAATATATGTCTACTAAGGGAAGTGCTGGCCTGGGAATGGTTTATTCCAAACTGTGAGTATATGATTGATACTTGGCCATGCACCCCTGAAATTGCTTTGTTGGAGTGCGGATACTGAAGATATAATATATAGTGAATAAAGTACCCCCTCTTGTAAAATATAAGGATATTATAAGTTACCAATGAGTTTTCATGGTCACGGAACTCCGAGGTAACTTCTAATATCCTCATATTTTGCAACTGGGTAACTTTATTTATTATAATACACAAGTTTCAGTGAGTCATGTGACAGAAATGACATCAGAACTCACCGTTTATAAGGATATAATTTACAGGATATTCATGGCTTTTGTGTATTATATGTATGTATATATATATATATATAACAAAAAAAAAAGCACGCATAGGTCTTACATGAAAAAATTGGTGTGATTTATTCAACGTTTCGGCTCAGCCACATGACCCGTCTTCAGGTCTTCCTATATATATATTTATTTATTTCTGGGGTTACATTGTTATTGTTACCAGATAGCTGCTAAAATTCCCTAAAATAGCCCTAAAGATACTTAGGGCTAGATAATGAAGGCTATTTTAGGACTGCCACAATTGCAACTGTGGAATATCATTAGGGGTAAGTCCAAGGTTTCCACCATGACCTGCATGAATAGGAACATGAGCTCAACAATTAGCTCCGGAAAATGGTGCAACCTCTACACTCAAAATGTATAGTTTGCATCTGATTAGTTTAGATGCATCTAACACAAATTAACCAAATGCAATCCTGAACAGATGCTGCATTACAAAATGGCAAATTCCGACAGAAGTTAAAATTGACCTTACCTTCCAGAAAATGATGGCCTTGAAAGCGAGTAACAGTGAGGTCTAGGGGCCCCTCCTGGTCTTCCTGACTGTCACAGCAAGCAGGAGCTCGTTCCATAGCGGTTTCATCGTTTTCCTGACGCTCCTTGCTGCTTTTTGAAATATATTCAACTGCAAACTGACGTATCATTTTTTTCAATAATTCCTGAGCTACAAGTGGAATGTTAGGATCACAGTTCTGAGGAAGATCTAATGAGGAAAAAAAAACAAAAAAACACACCAGTCATGGATTAAGAAAATAAGAACTGTGTGCTGGATTTCTGCTTAGTAGTACAGGTATGGGATCCATTATCTGGAAAACCGTTTTTCAGAACGCTCCAAATTACAGAAAGACCCACAGACTCCATTTTATCCAATTAATCCAAATTTTTTCAAATTGATTTCCTTTTTCTCTGTAATAATAAAACAGTAGCTTGTACTTGATCCCAACTAAGATATAATTAATCCTTATTGGGGTTATTTAATGTTTACATGATTTTCTAGTAGACTTAAGGGGGTTATTTATCAAAGTCCGATTTTATGTCAACATTTTCTGCTGCAAACTCAGATCAAATCTGATCAAAGCTCGGGTTTTTTATGCTTATTTATTATTACATTTTCCCGAAAATTCGCTTTCACAATTTTTTCTGGATTTTTCATCCTAAAACTCAGGAAACTTTTCGGGGTACTGCACAAAACCCAGCGCAAATCAAAAAATCAATGGGACTTCTCCCATTGACTTATATGCAACCTCGACAGGTCTGAGATGCCGGATTTTCAGATTCTGACTTTTCCATCCTCGGGGTTTAATAAATTGCGAAAAATTCATGATTTTTTAATAGTCTGATTTTATTAAGTGAGTTACTGAGTTTAGTAAATAACCCCCTTATGGTAAGAAAATCCAAATTTCGGAAAGATCCATTACCCAGAAAGCCCCAAACCCCAAGCATTCTCGATAACAGGTCCCATAGCTGTATTTTTTTTTTTAAGTATTTTATTTCGGTGGAATAAATTATACAAACCCGTGGAAGAACATTATTTTTTAAAATGAGTTGACGTGGAGGCAGGGGAAAAAAAGAGGTGGGGGAACAAATAAGAAAAAGAGAAAAAGTGTAGTCCACCCATCACTAGTTCTGTCATCTATCGTGTTAAGTCACCTCAAATTTTACTCATCCGCCTTAGCCACAGATAATGGAACCATGAGTTCTACTGTTTTTAACAAATGGAATTTGAAAGAAAGTGCCTTGTCCAGATGAAATAATAATAACAATAATAATACAGGTATAGGATCAGTTATCTGGAAAACTGATATCCAAAAAAGCTCTGAATTACAGGATGGTCATCTCCCATAAACTCCATTTTAATCAAATAATTAGAGGAAAACTAAAGTCTAAAATAGAGTAATGCTAGAAAAGCTGTATTTTGTACACTAAACATAAACTTACTGCACCACAAGCCTAATCAAACAAATAAGTTATGCTTTCACAGTTGGCTACAGGGGGTCACCATCTTGTAACTTTGTTAAACATCTTTGCAAGACTAAGACTGTGCACATGCTCAGTGTGGTCTGCTTAGGAATCATCATAAATTATCAAAACAGCACAAGTCAAATAATATCTGCCAGAAGCCGATACAGCAAGACTGATTAATAATCAGATTATTCAGACTGCACTGGGTCCTGTGTTGTCATGTAATCTAATGTGGATTTTATAGTTTTTGTATTGTTTAATACGAACTTTCTCCAACTCTGCAGAACCAGTGGCTGCAGCAAAATAATCTTCCAAATAGAATCCCTGTTTATCTGTTTAAATCTATGATCTTTGTCCCTGCAGCTGGAGTTGGAAACAGAGGATGTAAAGGCAAAAATAAAATCCCAGTTTTATTTTATTAACCATTTTTTTTTTATTATTATTGCCGGTTGCTCTATAGGGAAACAAACAAAGCTGCTGGAGTTCTGGAAAGGTGGGGAAAGGGCTCCCCTTGGTGTTTGAAATTATGATCCTTTCCCTGCAGAGCAGTTAGGGACCGTCTGAAGTTTCCTATCCACAGCAGTCAGAGCAAGCAAATGAAGGGGGAATTTCACTGCATACGGTCAGGTTTTTTTTTATAGAAACAGTAAACATTTTTTTAATTAAAGTATATTGGAGATAGGTTTCTTTTTCATTAAAGAAAGTAAAAATTGGCTTTTTTTTGCTTTTACATTACCTTTAAAGTATAAGAAGACTTTAAGGAGTTGTTCACCTTTAAATTAACTTTTAGTATGATGTGGAGAGTGATATTCTGAGACAGTTGGTTTTATTTTTTTATTATTTGTGGTTATTGAGTTATTTAGCTTTTTATTCAGCAGCTATCCAGTTTGCAATGTCAGCAACCTGGTTGCTAGGGTCCAAATTGCCCTACCAACAATGCATTGATTTGAAAAAAAAAAAAGACTGGAACATGAACAGGACAGGGTCTGAATAGAAAGAGGAGCAATAAAAAGTATTGATAACAATAAATGTATAGCCTTACAGAGCATTCCTTTTTTAGATGGGGTCAGTGACCCCCATTTGAAAGAAGGAATGAGTCAGAAGAAGAAGGCAAATATATCAAAAACTATAAAAAAATAAATAATGAGGACCAATTGAAAAGTTTTTTTAGAATTAGTAATTCAATAACATACTAAAAGTTAACAAAGGTGAACCACCCCTTTAAGGTATGGAGATTAGTGATGGTCGCATTTATTCGCAGGTTCGAATTTGCGGGGAATTTCTGTGTTTTGCCGCCGGCGAATAAATTTGCTGCAAATTTTTTTGTTTCAACGCCGGCGACAATTAAGCAGACGCCCATTGGCTTTAATACGCGCCAATTGTCACCGGTATCAATTTTGACGCCGGCGAATTGCCGTTGGCTTCAAAATTTGCCTTTCGTGAATTTTGACGGGTCATCACTAATGGAGATCTAAATTACATAAATAGCCCTTATCCAGAAAACCCCAGGTGCCAAGCATTCTGGATAACAGGTCCCATAACTGTATATAGAATTTATCTGGAATTTCATATTGCCCACTTCTTAAGGACCGGTCATGTCTACCTTTCTTTTGAAAGAGTGCATTTAAGTAATCTTCTGCTTGGCAATCAACTGTCTCTTCACTGAACTGGCCCTGAGATATCAGTTCTTCTGTTGGAGTGGACTGTGCTGACCCAACGGATTGTGTGCAATCCTTAAAGAAAAAAAAAAAGATAATTAAATATATATATAATACACAAAAGCCATGAATATCTTGTAAATTATATCCTTATAAACGGTGAGTTCTGATGTCATCAGTTATTAACGCTGAGTTCTGATGTAATTTCTGTCACATGACTTACTGAGACTTATGTATTATAATAAATAAAGTACCCCCAGTTGCAAAATATGAGGATATTAGAAGTTAACTTGGAGTTCCATGACCTGTATATATATGGTCATGAAACTCCTCGGTAACTTAGAATATCCTTATATTTTACAAGAGGGGGTACTTTATTCACTGTATAAAGATATATATAACATTTTAAGAAAAACACACTTGCAGCTAAAACTGAATTACACACCTTATGTAAATTAAGATACAAACTGGTAACTGCAAACTTTTTATTTGCAGCTTTAGAATAATACGGGTGCTATCATATTTTGCTTAACATTAAGAGGCAGATTTGTCAAGGGTCGAATTGAAAATAACTTTCGGTTGGTCTTTTTGAATTTTAAAGTTTTTCAAATTCGAAATTCGACCCTTGATAAATATGCCCCCAAAAGTTCATTTAAAGGTGAACAACCCCTTTAAAGGTGATGGTACATGGGGAGGGGGGACTGCGTCCAGGGGTTGCAAAACACCTGCAATACTTTCGCACCCAAAACAATGAGATCCACCTTGGGTAAATAGCACCAGTCAGGTAAGTACACAAAATTGCTTCAGAAGGAAACTTTTGCTTGATAGATGTGGTTTACCCACTGCAATTCTCATTGTACCAGACGTGACTGTATTTAATGTGATTTGTTGAACGTGGGTATCACAGATATCCTGCTGGCCACAAACTGCCCTGTGTGATATCATCCTAACAGTGTAACAGTGTCCTGGACAGCAAACTGCTGTGGAAAAGCAGTGGAAAACTGTTATTATCAAAAATATATGAGGAACAAAAAAAAAAAAATTAGTTAAATTGCAAAAGTGCAAAAAGAAAAAAAAAAAAAAAAAGCAAGTTTAGAAACAACACAGCAATAGAAATATTATACAGGTATGGAATCCGATATCTGGAAACCAGTTATCCAGAAAGCTCAGAATTACGGAACTGCCATCTCCCACAGACTCCTATTATAATCAAATAATTCAAATGTTTAAAAATAATTTCCTTTTTCTCTGTAATAATAAAACAGTAGCTTGTACTTGATCCCAACTAAGATATAATTAATCCTTATTGGAAGCAATCAGACAATTACTTACGCCAACTGAATCTTTGCGAATGCTACATAATGAACATTTATTGTCCGCACACCAGTCAACCAGTTCTTCTGGTTCACAGTCTGAAAGGAATTGAAAAAAAAAAAGGATTATTATTCAATAGAAAATTTTAAAAGTATTTTATAATTATTTTGTATAAGCTGGAAAACTACTTATCTACATCAAGTTTTTCACACAGCTAAATGGAGATTAAACATCCTTAGTAAAGGGAGTCCAGAGTAGGTTAGAAATAGGGGAGGAGGGCGAGCAGAATGATCATGGATAATATTTTTGGTGCATCTGGTTTAGACTGGCAGTGTCTCTCCAACTGTCATTTTCTTTGACTTCTGTAGGGGAACACAGGCACTGTTGGATAGGCACTTAAAAACACAAACCCCTCGCACCCCCCCTATATGGCATTCTGCCCTGCCTGTTAATAGGGAACTATTTCAAAAATGAACATTTAGGGGCAGATTTATCAAATGTCGAAGTGAAAATTCAAATTTAAAAAATTTTAATTTCGAGAATTTTTGTGTACTTCGACTAGTGAGTATTCTCCATTTGATTAGAATCTGAAAATTTTAAATTTATCATGAACTGTCTTTGACCATTCACCATATACAACCTGCTGAATTGCTGTTTTAGCCTATGGGGGACCTCCTAGAACCTATTTGGAGTCAATTGGTGGACTTGGCAAAATCGAAGGGGGTTTTTTTGGAAAAATTTCTAATCGAATTTGATCGAATGTGTTATTACTTTGATTTTTACGATTCGAATTTCGAAAACGGACCTTTTCAATCGAAAAAAAAAACTTATATAATTTTGGTTGGTCTTTTTGAATTCAAATTTCGAAGTTCTTCAAATTTGAAATTCGACCCTTGATAAATCTGCCTTTAATATAAGCTTCAGCATACTGAAATAAGAAACTTTCTATATACAATCAATTAAATATTCTGTACTGTTTCTGAAAAAAAATCAAGTACATCTTCACTATCCTGCTCTCAGCATCTGTTTCTCTTCATTCTGTCTTCATACAGCAGTTGGCTGTCAGATATTTATTGACAGTTAGGGGCATATTTATCAAGGGTCGAATTTCGAATTGAAAAAAAATTCGAAATTCGAATTCAAAAAGACCAACTGAAATTAAGTCAAAGTTTTTTTTGGGTCGAATAGGTCCGTATTCAGCCGAATTCAAATCATTCGAATCAAAGGAATAGCGCATTTGACTGAATTCGATTCAGTTTTTCCCCAAAAATACTTAGATTTTTCCACCAATTAACTCCAAATATGTTCTAGGAGGTCCCCTACAGGCTAAAACAGCAATTCCACAGGTTTTAGATGGTGAATGGTCGAAGTCAAATTTTTAAAGAGACAGTACGTGAGAAATTTTGATATTCAATTTTTTTTGCAAATTCTAATCAAATTTGGACTATTCCCTAGTCGAAGTACACAAAAACAGCTCGAAATTCTAATTCTTTCAATTTGAAAATTCACCTTGATAAATCTGTCCCAATGATCCAATAGATCTTATAAGGCTTGTAAGTCCATGGTGCTATGGAGAATATTTTTATTTTTTAGCAATTAGGGAGCTATTTAACTCCCCAGTTTTGTGCCACAAGGGTCAATTATTTGCCTTGTTTTTGTTTTAAAAATCATATCAGGTGAATGACCTCCAGATGTATTAGGTGTGCTTATGCTTAGTGACTATTCAGCTGAATGAGACACCAAATCTGATTAAAAACATATCAACACACAGACAATCCTAGTTTTGCTGCTTCACATTAATGTGGAATATGAATATTGTTATACCATCAAACAAACTGAGGTCTCTACGTAATCCTGGTCCATACAGCCCTTCTAAAATGCTCTCGAACCCTATAAAACACAAAGGATTAAAAGGATTTAATTATCAGAGGTTTTTTTTAAAATATTTTATTTTGCATGTTTTAAAATTTACAAACAGTTAAGATAGTACTAAAGACAGACAAGGGAAAGGAAGGAAAGAGGAAAGCAGTAAAAAGTCAGACAAATGCACCAAATTAGAAAATTCAAAGGAGATGTTAAATGAATTGTTCAGGGTAAAAATAAAAACTGGGTAAATAGATAGGCTGTGCAAAATAAAAAATGTTTCTAATACAGTTAATTAGCCAAAAATGTAATGTATAAAGACTGGAGTGACTGGAAGTCTAACACAATAGCCAGAACACTACTTCCTGCTTTGCAGCTCTCTTGGTTTCCACTGATTGGTTACCAGGCAGTAACCAATCAGTGACTTGAGGGGGGGACCACATGGGTCATAACTGTTGCTTTTGAATCTGAGCTGAATGCAGAGGATCAATTGCAAACTCACTGAACAGTTATGTCCCATATGACCCCCCTTCAAGTTACTGACTAACTCAGAGTTAGAGAGCTGAAAAGCAGGAAGTAACATAGTAACATAGTAACATAGTAAGTAAGGTTGAAAAAAGACACATGTCCATCGAGTTCAACCTTTTTTTTTGTTTATTAACTACCTATCTGCCAGTTGATCCAGAGGAAGGCAAAAAACCCATCTGAAGCCTCTCCAATTTGCCTTAGAGGGGGAAAAATTCCTTCCTGACTCCAAAATGACAATCGGACTAGTCCCTGGATCTGAAGTAGTGAAGTAGTGTTCTGTTCTGTTAGACATCCAGTCACTCCAGCCTTTATACATTACATTTTTGGCTAATTAACTATATTAGAAACATTTTTTATTTTGCACAGCCTATCTATTTACACAGTTTTTATTTTCACACTGAACTATTCCTAGTAATGGGCGAATAAATTTGCCTGGCACGAATTTGTGGCAAATTTCCTCGCTTCGCCACTGGCAAATAAATTTGCGAATCTCCCGCAAAAACTATTCGGACACCCATTGACTTTAACGCCAGCATCAGCTTGGACGTGGGCATCAATTCCAATTTTTAAGATTTTTTGCAAAAATGACAGATTTTCATGGTTTTTTTTCGTGAAAACATCTGAATTTCATGATTGTTCGTGAAACTTTCTGATTTCACGATTTTCCTGCTTATTTTTCGGGAGAAAACGGGAAAAATTGTCTCATCACTAATGTTAAAACATTAGACATTTTGCAGTTCAAGCCAAGTACCCCATACAGCATTACATTTCTCTGAATAAACAGTCAAAAACAGGGACTCTGTGTTACACTTAGCTCAACAATTTCACTTGTAGCCTTATAACTGTGTATCATCATACCGGTGTATCATCATACCTGTGTATCAGCAAGTGTTGAGTATTTATCGTAAACTGTAAGTAGCATATTCACACCAATCAACTGTCACATTAAAACATTTGTAAGTATACGTAATATTCAGCATAAATAATGATTTTAAATTTATGTTTAGGAAGTGTTAAAAACATCCCGTATGTGAGAGACTGGGTGAAAGACACAGGAATTTGGATTTCAAAACAGATGAGTTGTGTGACTTTTTGTCACAAAACAAGGAAGTAAAAAAAAATGTTTTCCCCTTCCCCCCCTAATTTTCATATGCAAATTAGGATTCAGTTCAGTTTTCGTTCTAATCTTTCACGAAGGATTCGGGGGTTTGGCTGAATCCAAAATAGTGGATTAGGTGCCGCTAGTAATTTGGGCCCTTGCTAAAATGGCAAGCTGAAGAGGTGCTAAATAAAAAGCTAAATAACTAAAAAATACAAATAATAAAAAATGAAAACCAATTGCAAATTGTTTCATAATATCACTCTCTACATCGTACTAAAAGTTAATTTAAAGGTGAACAACCCCTTTAACGGACCAGCTGTATTAGACCTTTGCATTCTTTTTACAAAAAGCTAAACCTAAAGGTGTCACACACAGATTAAGCAAAGAAGCCACCCCCTACCCCATAGAAACCTCCTGGAGTAGGAAGCAGGCCATTGTTTTTTTTTTTTTTTTGGCAATAAACATTGCTGCGATAGTTCCACTTTTTGCTTTAAACATGCATTCACCAGCGGACCTTGGTCACATGACCAAATCAGAAATTACACAAAGCCATGCTGTGTGTGGACAGCTAAAAATGTAATGCCATAGAATATAAAAAAATATAGAGAGTAAATAATAATTGCAGAAGTCAGGCATTTCACATTTTTTAGATTGTGTGCCCAGCACCACGGGAATGGATAAAGAACTGAAATCACACTTCTTTTACATATTTTCTGATATGATTAAGTTATTATTCACTAAAAATCTTATTTAAAGGAACAGTAACACCAACAAATTTAAGTATATTCATTTAATATAAAATATAATGCACTGTTGGCCTGCACTTTCTTTTAAAACTGGTGCTTCAGAAAGATTATTATAGTTTATATAATCAAGCTGCTGGGTAGCTATGGGGGCAGCCATTCAAAGATGAAAAAGCAGAAAAGGCACAGGATACACAGCTGATAAAAGATAAGCCCATAGCTTATCTGTTATCTACTATTTGTCTTGTGCTTGAATGCCTGCCCTGGTGGCTACACAGCAGCTTTTTTATATAAACTATAATAATCTTTCTGAAGCAAACACACCAGCTTTACCAGTGCAGGCCATTACTTAAATACACTTACATTTTTGTTACTGTTCCTTTAAATCAAATTATGCCAGTAATACCACAACCAATCCAGTAATACCATGTTGCTCTTACGCTTCTACAACATCTCTGTGCAAAATAGAAGCGCAAAAGAGGACTATTTCATTGAAACGTTCAAGGACAATACGCATTTCTCTACCGTCCTGTCAAGGCAAACGTTTGAGCTAAAATTAAAAAAAAAAAAAAAAAAAAAAAATCAATAACAGTAAATCAATCTACCAAAACACAAATAATTAAAAACACATTTAAAAAAAACTACAAAATATATAGATCATTTGCACAGGTACATAACCTACTTCCTAGCTATACATAGGGAACCAATTTAGGCAGACATCCTCTTTAAAGGAACAGTTCAGTGTAAAAATAAAAACTGGGTAAATAGGCTGTGCAAAAGAAAAAAAAAATTTCCTAAAATAGTTAGCAAAAAAAGTAATGTATAAAGGCTGGAGTGACTGGGTGTGTAACATAATAGCCAGAACACTACTTAATGCTTTTCAGCTCTCTAACTCTGAGTTAGTCAGAGTAAGAGGAGGGGCAGCCAATATTTGATTGACAGCTGAGATTCTTAAATGAGTTTACAACAGCTATGAATGCTTTAATAAAAAAAAGAATATGGATTTCATGTTTAATCTGAAAAGCACTTTTATTATACAACTTTTTATGTCTGGGTGACAGGTCCCCTTTAAGGGGGCCCACATGGGACATAATTATTCAGTAAGTTTGCAATTGATCCTTAGCATGCAGCTCAGATTCAAAAGCAACAGTTATGACCCACGTGGTCCCCCCTCAAGTCTCTGATTGGTTACTGCCTGGTAACCAATCAGTGGAAACCAAGAGAGCTGCAAAGCAGGAAGTAGTGTTCTGGCTATTGTGTTAGACTTCCAGTCACTCCAGCCTTTATACATTACATTTCTTATTATCTAGAAAACAATTTTACTATTTAGCCAGTTTTTTACCCAGAAAAATTACCAATTATCAAACATAGCAAATATGTGCTTTAGATATAGGGCTCCTTTAATAGGACATTTCTTTCAACCAGATCTATCGGATTCAAAGTAATATTATCATAACTAAGTTATTTCTGCAAGATGGAATGTACAGGGCATGCATTCTACAGAAGACTAATTCTTACAAAATACTGAATCACAAATCTTGTAAACAAAATTAAGTAAATTACACTTAAAGGTACAAACGGAATAAAGGATGCCAAGTAGATATCTAGAGGCACATTTATCAAAGGTCAAAAATTCTTGTGAGTTTTTAAAAACTCCCATAAATTCGAAGTTTGACCGATCGAAATTTATTAAAAAATCGAATTAAAATCGACCTGAAAACTCGAATTGAATTCGATTTGAAAAAACTTGAACAGCTCCAAATTGATCCCTGGACGTCTCCCATTGACTTAAACAGCAATTCGGCAGGTTTTAGGTGGCGAATAGTCAAATTTGAGTTCTTAAATGGCCAGAGTTTGATAAATCTCGAAAATCGAATTCAAATTTTTAAAAAAACTCAAATCTAATTGGAATAACGCCCTAGTCAAATTTGACAGTTTTTCACTATAAAATTTAATTCGACCCTTGATAAAACTGCCCTCTAGCATTGGCCTGTATATTTTTTCCAAGCAATACAAGTCAAGTTGCATTTGCTTTCAACAGGTACAGAAAGTACTTTGCATGAAGTTCCTCATTCCTAGTCTAATCTTTTAGCAGCCATACGGTGATCTTAAAAGCCCTCTCCCCAAGATTAATCTGAATGCTCTAAAATGGCTATATATCTGCAAGCACAGAACACGAGGTTTGACCAATTATATAACTCTGTGCTTGTGATATTCAGGCTGGGTGCTATGGCTTCAAGGACTCATGAAAAACATTTAGTAAGTTGCATCAGTATGAAAAGGAGCACCTCCATTGAAATGCATAATGACAAATGAGATTGGATTTGTGGTCCCCTGACCTTGGGGAAGATATGAATAAAGTGTAAGCCTTTTGTTAGAACATGCAATTTTCACTACCTTGACACACACACACTTTTTATATTTGCTTTTCATTACATGATGTGCTTTTCTGCTGGGCTCTGTATGATTTTATAGATAAATACTTTTGCTATGCCTTGGAAGCATGAATACCCTTTCCCATACTTCCCAACTGTCAGCTCAACAGCAGTCCCGGGTTGTTACTGAAATGTCCCGATATTCTCTTTGATCTCCTGCTATGAACTGCCAGAAAAAGATACAAAGTTTCTAAAACTTAATTAAATAAGAGGCTTTTGGCCCAGAATACGTGTCAGTGCACTTTGTAACAATCTAAGATAAGCAAAGAAACAATTGTAACTATTTAAAGTGGACCGGTCACCCAGACATAAACATGTATACTAAAAGTCCTTTTCAAATTATACATGAAATCCAAATTTTATTTTTTATTAAAATCATTCATAGCTGTCGTAAACTCATTTAAAAATTTCAGCTGTCAATCAAATATTTACTGCCCCTCCTCTATGCCTTAGGTAAAGAGGCGGGGCAGGACGTTACTTTTCCTTTCATTCAGCACTTCCTAGATGTCACTGCTCTCCCCACATTCTCTTTACCGTTAATTGTGTAGCCAGGGCATGGGGATGGACATCAGGTCCCCCATTCTGGTGCACAAACAAGATTCTGAGATGATACAAGTCTTGCCTTAATAACAGTGTCCACAAAATGGCTCCTGTCTGCTTGCTATAATTATGAGTTCCTATACTGAAAATTCAAATAATTTATACACTGTAATTAAAGTTATTTTTCTTGACCAACGTGATAAAATAGGATTTGCAATTTTTTTGGGGGGCGACGGGTCCCCTTAAAGTTAAGCAGGTCTCTTGGGGAAACTGAGACTTGCAGCTTAAAGGGCAATTCACCTTCATTAGCAAAACTGTAATGATACATAACCACAGAAATGCGTTCAAACTTTCATAAACTGGCAAATTTTGTAAAATGTACATGGTAATTAGGGAGTGCAGCCATAAAACGGGCATGGTCTTAAAATTCCATCATGTTCCGCGCGGCAAATCTTTTTCTCCCTCTTTCTATTTTTGAAATATTGGGAGGTATGCTTTCTTGGGGGTGGGGACATTTCCCCTGTAAATGATCAGCATAGTTTCTCATTCCCCCCTCCCATCCTCTGGTTCCCCTCTGTACTGAAGGGTGTTTACCCTACCAACAGCCTTACTCAGATCAACACTGGGGACTACTTATGAGGTCTTACATTTTTAAAAATGGCAGCTACAAGGGAGAAACGGAGGAGAAGCGTGATCACTGTATATACAAGTAAGGTAGTGACTGAGACTTAACCTGCACATGCTTCACAATAGGGAATGCATAGCAGGTTTACTTCACCTTTAATGCCAATATTATAGGACATCTTCAGTAGGTACCAACACAAGACACAAATAACATTATTTTTAGAAGAAAAAAAAAAAAACCTGTAGCTAAAATGTGATTTCTGTGAGCAAAGTAAATACAATTATACTGTGTGTATACCAAAGCACTCAGGAATGTAGAGGTTTATTTAACCTGTGTAAAGCACTGCAGTATAGATCAGTGCTATATAACTAAAGGTTGTTATTAATAATAATAATAATAATAATAAGAATTATTTAGAATGAACGAGGAATCTGTCCTTTTAGAAAAGAAAAATAAAGACATTCCTATCTCTTATCTTTAAATCTATGTATCGGTCGCTCCCCCCCCCCCCCAGATCTCTTTTCTGTGGTATATTCTGTTGTGCTTCACACTGCTTACCCCTCCCCCACCCTTGTAAATGAACAGTTACATGTATTTGCTTTGTGAGCACTTAACTACCCAACGTCTTAAAAAGATTCACTGTGTTACATTTGGTGGTTGTTCATGTCCATTGGAGAGCTTTGATCATTTTTCTGAAAATGAAATCTTTTAAATACACGTATCTCTTTGTGCGCGATTTATATACCGTAGATAGAGAATATATCGGCATATGGTCAGAAAAATGAGTTTTTAGCAAACGGTGAGCTCATATTTCTCCGTCGTTTCTCTGATGATGCAGACAACTTTCCTTGTATCCTCTGCAAAAGCCAAATGCAGAAATTGGACGTCTTTGTCGCAACTCTTCGGTGGTTATTTATTGAAGTCAGATTTTTTTTCTCATTGGCCTTTTAAAGGACAAGGAAAGTCTAAAATAGAATAAGGCTAGAAATGCTGTATTTTGTATACTAAATATAAACATGAACTTACTACACCACAAACAAGGGAAAGTTGTGCTCACCACTAGTTTTTAAAATCATTAGGCGGGGGTGCAATGAGGGTTTGACCACAAAATACATATAGTCAAATACAAGATTCCTCTGCACTCAACCCATTATCAATATATTTAAGACAGAGACATTTTGTGCATACTGCTACTGAAAAATGCCTTACCCTTTAAACAAATCAGGGATTGTTTGTCCATATATTGCAATATATTTAAGCTGGCCAACTACGTCAAAGTCATCCCATATCTGGCCAGTCCTATGCTCAATTTTCATTTGATTCATTAAGAATTCTATGGTTTAATTATACATTTTATAAAAGGGACGAATACGTTTTACCTGCAACTTACTAGCTGCTTTCAAAGTAAAACTCCCAAACTTGGCTGCCCTTTTATTAGACACCAGTGGGATCACCTGACTATAGTTGGAGGGGGTGGGAGCTACAACATGGAGCTGGTCACTGCTCTTGTAGAACTATAACAAACAAGGGAAAGTTGTGCTCACCACTAGTTTTTAAAATCATTAGGCGGGGGTGCAATGAGGGTTTGACCACAAAATACATATAGACAAATACAATATATACAATATATGGACAAACAATCCCTGTTTTGTTTAAAGGGTAAGGCATTTTTCAGTAGCAGTATGCACAAAATGTCTCTGTCTTAAATATATTGATAATGGGTTGAGTGCAGAGGAATCTTGTATTTGTCTATATGTATTTTGTGGTCAAACCCTCATTGCACCCCCGCCTAATGATTTTAAAAACTAGTGGTGAGCACAACTTTCCCTTGTTTGTTATAGTTCTACAAGAGCAGTGACCAGCTCCATGTTGTAGCTCCCACCCCCTCCAACTATAGTCAGTTGATCCCACTGGTGTCTAATAAAAGGGCAGCCAAGTTTGGGAGTTTTACTTTGAAAGCAGCTAGTAAGTTGCAGGTAAAACGTATTCGTCCCTTTTATAAAATGTATAATGAAACCATAGAATTCTTAATGAATCAAATGAAAATTGAGCATAGGACTGGCCAGATATGGGATGACTTTGACGTAGTTGGCCAGCTTAAATATATTGCAATATATGGACAAACAATCCCTGTTTTGTTTAAAGGGTAAGGCATTTTTCAGTAGCAGTATGCACAAAATGTCTCTGTCTTAAATATATTGATAATGGGTTGAGTGCAGAGGAATCTTGTATTTGTCTTACTACACCACAAGCCTAATCAAACAAATGATTTATGCTTACAAATTTGGCCACAGGGGGCTGTCATCTTGTAACTTTGTTAAACATCTTTGCCTGACCCTGACCCTGCACATGCTCAGTGTGGTCTGGGCTGCTTAGGGATCGTCATAATGAAAAACTGCTTGAGTTCTGCATGGCTGGGAAGTAAGGCGGGGGCTCCCCCTGCTGTTCATAAGTATGATTGTTTCCCTGCTCAGCAGTTAGGGACCATCTGACAATTCCTATCCACAGCAGTGAATGAAGCGAGAATTTCACTGCATACAGTCAGGTTTCTTATAAAAAACGGTACACATTTTTTTAATTAAAGTATATTGGAGATAGGTTTCTTTTTCATTAAAGAAAGTAAAAATTGGATTAAATTTTTTTGCCTTTCCTTGTCCTTTAAAGGAGAATGCAACCCTAAACTTAAAAAACCCCTACCCTACATAGACTTCCCTCCCTTCTCTCCCCAGCCTATGGGGCAAATTCCCTAAGTGGCGAAAATTAGCCAGCGACAGCTTTGCAGCCATCACTTCGCCGGGTGTAAATTCACTAGGACAATGCCAATTCCCTAAAGTGCAATGTTTTGTCCGGGACGCCAAACTCTGGCAAATTTTCACTAGCGCTACTTCAGCAATCAAAGCAAAAATGTGCTAGCGTTGCCCAATTTGCATATGGCAGAAATGATAAGGTCACATGGCCGTATATGTTGCAGCAAATACATTACATTACACAAGCCCAGGGAAGCTTAATAAATAAAATATAGTTGTTATAATGTCCTACACATGAGCCCACTGTATAGTTTATGTGCCATATGTTGGAAAATTCTGGGGGAACCCAGTTGCCCAAAAAAAATTTTTAAGGACTTTTGCAGGCTATTAAAGACGCCAGCGTTTTTTGGGACTTAGAAAAATTTTGCACTAAAAATTGAGGAAGTCCTATGCACTCCAGTGAACTTTGCCTGGGCTGAGCTGGCGAATGAGGTAACGTTCAGTAAAATCCGTATCTTAGTGAATTTGCGAAGTTACGTCCATTCGCCAGGTCGAAAATTCGCCTGCCTTTAGAGTGGGAAGCAATGCTAACGTCTATCTCCTTCGCTTGCGAAGTGTCGACCGCGCCTGTTAGGAAATCGGGGGAAGTTCGATGGGACGCTGGCGAATTTTTGCTAGCGTTAGTCACTTAGCCCTTTAGGAAATCTGCTCCCTAAGTTTTACCCCAGGCAAATGTCCCAAACGTTTTACTTACCCCTCGTGTAGATTCAGGCATCGGAGTTCAAGGGCGCCATCTTCAGCCGCTTCGGTAATCTTCGGAATGAGACGGTGCTTCAGCAATTTTTGTGAGTTTCGGCACATGGGCAGTTGTCGCAAATCAGAAAATTGCTCCAACTGCGCATGCATCAACATGCCGGTCTCATTCCGTAGAGAAGAAGATGGCGCCCATAAACTCGGATGCCTTAATCTGCACCGAGGGGTATGTAAAATGTCAGGGGCATTCGCACGGGGTAACACTTAGGCTGGGAAAGGAGGGAGGGTGGTCTATGTAGGGTAGGGTTTTTTTAAGTTTAGTGTTGAAAACTCCTTTAATGGGGAAAAACTTTTTTGTAGAAAAAAACCTACAATTTTTCGTGATTTAATAAACCCTGATGATGTTAAAAGTCCAAATAAAAAAGTACTCCAACTCTGACCTGCCGAGTTCATGTCAAGTCAATGGCAGATGCCCAGAAGATTTACGGATTTGTGCTGGGTTTCCAAAAAAGTCTTGGTTTTCAAGCATCAAATTCAAAAAGTTGCGGTATTCGGCGTCAAATCAAAAAAATTCACGGTATTACGTTTTTTTTTCACAAATTTTTCCCCAAACAAGAAGTTTCCGGGAAAAAAAAAAAATCAGTGAGGATTTGGTCGGGGTAGTTTTCCGAAAATTCTGAGAAATTTGCAGATTCTGATAAATAACCCCCTTAATAATGTAAAACTAACAGCAGGTATACCTGAAATTCAATTTAAGGGCCCTCATAAAAAAAAAAAAGAGCCTGCTTTTCTCTTATATGAATTTGATATGTACAGCTCCACTAAGCCTAAAAGCAACTGACCACTTATCACTTGGGTTTCCATAGGAACCGATGAATAATGTATATGACACAAATATTGTTTCCATGGTATCAAGAAATTTCTTAATACCTACACGTTTAAAGTAAATGAAAACATTGGCTTTTGTGTCAACTTATGTAAAAGAGAGCAGACAGAATAATATGTGCTTACGGGATCTTTCCATTGTGCGGTTTAGTTTGATGGTAAACTGCTTATAGAAACCATTTAAAGGGCTTTATAGAAAATAAAAATGGTTGAAGAATGAAATAAATTATCAATAATTAAAGAAAATGAATTGAGGGGAATAAACAAATATCCTTATAAATAAGATCAAAATCTGGTATTATTTTTCATTTCTATTATTGTACTAGCGAAATCCTTGTTTACTAACGTTGACAGCTCTGCATTTGTCCAATGTTGAACATAGCCTTTAAAAATTTAAATTTTGATTGAAAATATCACCAGCCATTTAATAGAATAGGATATCCATGCTGGTTGACTCACTGGTATCAACCTCTAAATTGGACCTCATGCATATACTTGATTCAGCTTCATATTGTCAGGTGTTTGCACAGCAGGGCATTTCTATATACAGTAGAATGCCCATTTTAGTTTTTTTTAGGGGACCAGAAAGAATAGTGTAAAGTCCTGGGAAAATGTAAACTTAGGAAAATGTATTATGCATTATACATTGGCGGGACCACAAAAGAACAGTGTTAAATGAGGAGAAAGTCTTCTCCTTAGCTGCGGCGAAGAAGGGGGACGCAAGTCAGGCGGGAGTGCGCGGTGGCGAGGAGTGGGTGGAGGCAGGACAGGAAATGGGCGGGAGGATGGGATTTTTTTGCATGGGGGCCTGTCGCACTCCGATCCCAATCCTCTGGCCCATTTCCTGTCCCGCCTCCACCCCACCCACTCCTTGCCACCGCACACTCCCGACTTCCCCAGAAAAAAAGAGAGAGGCTAAGGAGGAGGGGCTTTTTTTAATTAGCTATAGAGGAAGCAGACCCCACAGTCCGAGCCCCTCTGCTCACCGGGCCCCCTGTTCCCCGGACTCCCCTACGACTGCAGGGTCTGCTTCCTCTATATGTGAAATTTGTTGTATGCTTATCATAGGGTTGCCACTTTTGCTGGCACCTAAACCCAAAAAAGGGGATGGGGCGGATAGCATTGGGGTGGAGCAGTGGTGACATACTGTAAGAGGCAGACACATTGAAGTAGGTGGAGTTATGACGCTAGGGTGTGGTTCGAACTGTAATGTCAAAACCGAACAGGTGGCAACTGTAGTTTATCAACAGCAAAATACTGTGCTACAATAAAATGGCTAAAGATTGACAAAGAGAAGCGAGAAATGCTTCCTTTTCACAAAGTTCTGGTAAGGCTCCATCAAGGATATGCAGTTCAGTTTTGGTCTGCAAAGCTCAACAGGCAAGTAAAAGAAAATAGAGAGAGTCATAAGAAGTTATGAAGAAAGGCTGGCCAAGTTGGAATCAGTTCAACTAGAGAAGGAGCACTTGGGGAAGGGGATATAAGCACTATAGATAGTTGTAGAATGGGACCATACAATAAAGTCACTGATGACTTTCACCAGAATATCTTTCCCCAGAGATTAGGGCCACCTAAAAAAGTATTTGCATAATGAAACAAAACCTAACTCTAAGCAACTTTACAATATGCATCAATTAAGCCTTTAAGCACCAGTCAATTTGCAATTCCTTAATTTTAGCAGATCTCTTTAGGGTATTTCTTTAACCTGTTTTACTATATGTGCAAAAATACAACCGATTCGGAAAGCCCCTTGCCTCCCAAAGACACCAAATATGTGTTGTTTTATGGAAATTCCTTGAATAGATCAAAACCCCTGAGAGGTACACTGCAAAATTTGCAAAACATTGCACCACAACTAAGCATTTTTCATATAAAACTGCAGTAACATAAGTTAACCTCAAAAAAAAAAAAAAAACACATCCTATTGAAATTAAATATGGAATTATGACATTCCATGCCAAACTGCAAATTTTTGCTTTGAGTTTTTTCCCTCAAGGCAGAAAAAAGATCACAGTTATACCCAAGATTTGAAAAACCAATTTCTCTTAACACATACTATTTATAAACGGGTACTCACAAACATTGGCTTTCACAGCTTGCGTTTAAAACTCTTATGACACAGAGCCCACCATCAGCCATAAACTGTGGGACAATATACAGCAGCAATAGTGTAAAATACCACCATTTTTAATATTAAAGGGGAACTATTGCAAAAATTAAAAGTTTAATATACGTTTCCTCATACTGAAGTAAGAAACTTTCTAAATACAATCAATTAAAATTCTGCATTGTTTCTGAAATAATCAAGTTTATCTTCACTATTCCTCTCTCAGCATCTGTTTCTCTTCATTCTCTCTTCATTCAGGAGTTGAGTGTCAGATGAATGATCTAATATATCTTATAGGGGAGATCCTTTTGCCTACAATATATATTAGATCTCATTCTATTAAAATCACCAGAAATCATGTCTCTCTCTACATGCAGAATTTGTGCAAGAGGCAGTTTGTTAGATTTTGTTTGTACTGGAATCAGTTATTTGAATGAGCTCTAATACATCTGCTAGGAAAGGAAGCCCCCCTATAAGATATATTGGATCTAACTGTCAATGAATATCTGACACCCAACTGCTGCATGAAGAGCGAGAGGGATGGTGAATATAAACTTGATTATTTTACAAACGGTACAAAAATTATAATTGGTTGTATTTAGAAAGAAATTCATCCCAGGACATCTCCCATTGAATAAAACGGCAATTCGGCAGATTTTAGCTGGCGAATATGATGAATCTCAAAAATCGGATTTGAATTTTTAAAAAAACTCGAATCAAATTTGAACAATTCCCTAGTAGAATTTGACAGTTTTGGCCATAGAAAACTCGAATTGAAAATTTTCACTTCGAACCTTGATAAATCTGCCCATAAATGTCTGCAGTGTTTGCAGAATCTGCTATAATCATACATATACACATACTTGAACATTTATGCCCATGACATGTGTAGTGTATTTTCCCCTCAACGTGACAGAGCAGCCTATCATTTACTTGGAATGGAATCCACCTGCAACCAAAGCGTAGGCAGTATTGACAAAGAGACTGGATGAAAAAGCAGTGGCGGAACTACCGGGGGAGCAGGGGATGCGAGCGGGCCAGGGCCCGCACCCCCTCAGGGCCCCCGGCAGGCCGCGCACCATGGAAAATGTGGGCCGTACGGAGGGGGCCGGGGCCCGGCTGCCCACCACGCCCCCCCTCTAGGAACGTTACTGTGAAAAAGGTAATAGGCGGGATGGAGGGGGAGTAAGGGAGGAATTGGGACAGATCAGGGATGGGCTGGAGGGCAGAACAAATAAGGTTTACAAATTTACCAGCGAGTACATTACCAGTAAATCTATAATATTTTACCAGCTAGACTGGTGAAACACCAACCAAGTAGCAACCCTAGTCAAAATGCACTCAATTTTCGATCAGTCACTTCCTATTCTAGAAACTCTCCCTGTAACAGACCCCACTGAAACCCAGACTGACATCTGGCATAGGACCTTTTGAGTGCTGCAGATCAAAAAGCGTTTACTTACTCTTCAGAACAATCCATAACTTAATGAAGTGTGATTTTGTGAACAAAATCATTTTCCTTCTGAAAAAGATGATCCCAATTTAACACTTTTATTGTTTAGAGCAGCGCACATTTTTATCTTGCACACACTACAGGCACGGATTTTTAACTCAAAGAACGAGACAAATTATTATTGTATATCCAAATGCCCACGTTGCCTATATGACAGCTACCATGACAACACAGTGGCTCCATCGCTGGGTGGTGATGTTTATATGGTACAATGTCCACCTAATATGTAACCTTGACAATGGTCTATTGGGTACAGTTTTTCCTAAAACAAATATTCTGCAAATGCAACCATATCTGCCGGACTTAAAGTGGACCTGTCACCCAGACACAAAAAGCTGTATAATAAAAGTCCTTTTCAAATTAAACATGAAATCCAAATTCGTTCATAGCTGTAACTCATTTAAAAATCTCAGCTGTCAATCAAATATGGTCTCCCCCTCCTCTAGCCTTAGGCCTAGAGGCAGGACAGGGAATTACTTTCACTTTCTATTCAGCACTTCCTAGATGTCACAGCTCTCCCCACATTCCCCCGTTCTCTTCACCATTTAATTGTGTAGCCAGGGCATGGGGATGGCCATCAGGTCCCCCATTTTGGTGCACAAACAAGATTCTGAGATGATACAAGGCTTGCCTTAATAACAGTGTCCACAAAATGGCTCCTGTCTGCTTGCTATAATTATGAATTCCCAGACTGATGGAAACAAGATTCAAAAAATTTATACAGTGTAATTAAAGTTCATTTTAATTGATTAACATGATGAAATAGGATTTTGAAGGTTTTTTTGGGGGCGACGGGTCCCCTTTAACGCTATTATTTACCAATAATAATGATTTATTACTATTTAGAACTATAAAAAAATGTGTATGGAGTTTTTTGTGTAATTATTTTTTATCCAGCAGGTGTGTGTGTGTGTGTGGGGGGGGGGGCTGCATAAAATTGTCTATGTTAGGCTTAGGCTTTTACATCAGTAAGTCTTATAGTTTCATCTAAGTCAGTCTGAAATCAGCCCAACAGTCAAATTAGCTCTTTTATACTCTGAGACCAGATGAGTCGGAAGTCCAACTCTTATCAGACTGTGAATAAGGTGTTTTGCTTCTCATTTATTGTTCTGACTAGTAAGAGTCACTAGTGTTGGACATGATAAAGATCTTACAATCCAGAAAGCTCTGGAAACCAGCAATACCATTTGCCATCCTGTCTTCTGAAACAAGCAGTTCACTGTTTGATTGATCCACTTGTAACTTTATTCAGCAGAATGAGCAAAACAAATCACAAAGGCAGTTTTGCCTAGTTCAAATGTACCAGCTCAGACTCCTTAGGTAAGTTGCACCCAGCTGTAAAAGTACAGGTATGGGATCAGTTATATGGAAACCCATTATCCAGAAGTTCTGAATTACAGAAAGGCCATCTCCCATAGGGGTAAATGTACTAAGCGGCGAAAAGTTGCCAGCGACGGCTTTGCAGGTCTTCGCTCAGGCTAATTTGCATACGGAAATTATAAAGTTGAATGGATGTCTTTATGTTATATGTTGCAGCAAATACATTACACAAGTCCAGGGAACCTTAATAAAGACAATAGAGTTGTTATAATGCCCTACACATGAGCCCACTGTATAGTTAATGTTCTATATGTTAGAAAATGTATGGGGGAACCCGATTACCCAAAAAAAATTTAATGACTTTTGCAGCCTATCAATCTGAAAAAAAGAAAAGACGCCAGCGTTTTTTTGAACTTTGATGCTTTTTCCAATAAAGAATATGATGTAAGTGACAGGAGATTGAGGAAGATCTATGTACTCCTTTGCACTTCGCCTGGTCTGAGCTGGTGAAGGCAAGTCTGGCGCAAGAGGTAACGTTCAGTAAAATCAGATTCTTAGTCAATTTGCGGAGTAACGTCCATTCGCCAGAGTGAAAATTCAAATCACCGCAAGCATCTATCTCCTTCTCTAGCGGAGCAGCGCTTGCACCCGTTAGTAAATTGGCAAAGTCCCTGAAAACGGTAACGCTGGCGAATCTTCGCCAGCATTAGTCACTTTGCCCTTTAGTAAATCTAAACCAGCCTATCTGGTTTATTTAATGTTTACATATTTTTCTAGTAAACTTAAGGTATGAAGATCCCAATTACAGAAATATCGGTTATCTGGAAAACCCCAGGTCGCAAGCATTCTGTATTACAGGTCCCACACCTGTATATGGCATATATTTTGTATATTAAAAGTTGCCATGACAAAACACTGCATTGTGCAGTGCCTGTGTGCATAGGCCACATGGGGCTCTCAAACTAATTACACATTTTTAAGCAAAATTATATTGGGGAGAGGGGAGGTATTCACGGTGTCTAATGAGACACAGGAGATAAACTCACCCTAAATGGATTTCGTGTTTTCTCTTATTCAAAAGCAAAAGCAGCTTCGGCATTAATGAATGGATTTCAGGTTAGTTAAGATTAGGCTCACATAACTCTATGACAAATATTAGATACTCTACCAGCAGTGATCCCCAACCAGTAGCTCGTGAGCAACATATTGCTCTCCAACCCCTTGGCTGTTGCTCTCAGGGTCCTCAAATATAGGTGCTTATTTTTGAATTCCTGGCTTGAAAGCAAGTTTTATTTGCATTAAAACTAAGTATATTGCCAAGTAGAGTCTCCTGCAGGCTGAAAATCCAAATAGGAAATCCAAATCCAAATAGCCATTATTTCATCATCATCAATTTATTTATTTGACACCTCAAGGGACTTTTTCATGCTTGTGTTGCTCCCCAACTCTTTTTACATTTTAATGTGGCTCATGAATACATGAAATTATTGCTTCCATGTGAAAAGCGGCACTACTTTTTTGTTTTTACCAATTTAATTGGTTAATATTCCAATTAAAAGGAGAATTAACCCCCTACATGCTTTTTTAAACTATTCTGGCTCCACAACAATAACCCTAATCCCTCCTCAAACGTACCAAAATGACTGCCAGAGACAGCCCTACTCCCCCATACCAGATATTCAAAGGCTGAGCTGTGCAAGGGGACTGTCGGCCATGTTTGACAGCATTACTTCAGTTGCTGGTTCTGGTCAGAAGTATTTGTAGTAGTGACCAATTTTATCCTGGCGTCCACTGCATGTGATCCTTTCTGGTAATCAGAGTCAGGAACCTAGAACAAGGTGGGGCAAAATTGCCAAACCCAACTGCACAGCTCTGCTTTGGAAATTCAGTACTGCGGAGGATGGCTGTCTTTTGTGTGGTTCAGGAGGGAGCAGAGATATCTGTACAGGGGCCCCAATAGTTGAAATTACATGGGGGGGGTTAGTCCTACTTTAAGGATAAAGACCCATTTCAAACTGCCATGTTAACTATATTGGCATATGCATTTTTGGCAAGAAATTTTCAAAAACAGCCCTTCTAAAATGTTATGACCCATGATGGAACACTCACTGCTGAGTTGTGATGGGCGAATATGTCACAAATTTGTGAAACCCAGAAAAAAGTAGGCGTTTTTTGTCCAAATGCATTAAAGTGATACTGACACTAGAAAATAATTATTCAAATATTAGTGTACATCAAGTTACCTATAGCTCATGTTGATCATGATCCTAAACCTGACTGTCCCTTCTCAACATGTCAGAGTTTCTAATGCTAACAGACTGCTGAAGCTCAAATATGGCAGCCCCCTCACCCTCAGAGAGGAGCACGGGGGGGATCAGATGGGTAATGTACAGTAAAAGCATCTGTAAATACTTTTATGGCAAAATTATAGATATTATGCGAAGACAATATTAGGATAAGTGTAAAAAAAAAAAAAAGTTTAATTTCTGGTTTTAGTATCTTTTTAAGGTCAATGGGCTACATAATTATTTTGACGTGCGAAAATTTTTACACGTGCGACTTTATTGTTGCAGCAAATTTATAAAGAAATGTTGAAATTCACCGCATATCCATGACTGGCGAATAAATTCGCCCATCACTACAGCTGGGTTCCAAACAGCCTCTGGAAGTCATGTCAGCAAAGAACCTACTCCTCAGCAGCATGGGTTCAATATGGGAGAACAGAAAACACGAGTATAATATCACAGTTAGCAATGCCTAGAGTGGTGTAAAGATTTGGGTTTGATAAGATGCCATTAAAATCAGGCCCGGATTTGTGGAAAGGCCACCAAGGCCCGGGCCTAGGGTGGCAGGATTTTAGGGGCATGCTGCCCAACCACACCCATATTGTTTCAGAAACATTGGTGATTAGCAGGAGATACGATCTTTTTTTAAATTTCCTGTGCACCAATCCCCATTGCTCCGGTCCCGATGACGACAATTTGCCCAAATAAAGGGGAGGGGACCGGGGTGACAAATTGCAATGGGCCTAGGGCTGCCCACTATGTAAATCCAGCCCTGATTAATATACTAGGTGACAATGCCAAATATAATAAGGTTTGGGAAAGGAGAAAAAATGATGTGCTAGAGCTTATGGGTCCAGTGAAAGCAAACCTTAACACAACAGCATACAATTACATTCTTGACAACTTAGTGCATTTTACACCGAGCCAACGGTTTGGGGACGAGACTCAATTGTTACAGCATTATAATGCCTCTATAGGAGTAAAGAACTTGACTGGCCAACACAGAGCACGGACCTCAACCCAAAAAAATACACCCTTGGGGGCAAATTTACTAAAGAGCGAAGTGGTTAACGCTAGCGAAAATCTCGCCAGCGTGACGTCATTTTGCCACTTCACTGATTTACTAACGGGTGCTGGCGTAAATTCGCTAGTGAAGTAGACCTACTCTAGCGCTACTTCGCACCCTTACGCCAGGCGAAGTTGCGCTCTGGCAAAGGGACATAACTATACTAATTCACTAACTTGCAGATTTTACTGAACATTACCTCTTGCGCCAGACTTTACTTCGCCAGCTCAGACCAGGAGAAGTGCAATAGAGTAGATAGGAGTTTGTAAAAAAAAAAAAAAAAAAAAAAGTTGAAAATTTTTCTAAGTTCCAAAAAATGCTGGCGTTTTTTACTTTTTACAGGGTGATAGGCTGAACAAGATCGTAATTTTTTTTGGGGTACCCTCCTTTCCCCCCTATATTTGGCTCCTAAACTATACAGTGGGCACATGTGTAGGGCAATATAACAACTCTAATTTTATTAAAGTTCCCTGGTCTTGTGTAGTGTAAAGTATTTGCTGCAGCATACACATCCATTGCACTTAAACTGCACGGCATATGCTAATTAGGCATCGCTAGCGTAACTTCAGACTGCTTATCGTATTATCGCTAGCACAACTTCGCAACCATTCGAAGTGTGGCGAAGCTGTCACTATCGCATTTTTGGCGCATAGTGAATTTGCCCCCTGGGATGAACTGAATCCCCAAGTGTAGGCAAGGTCCGATAGCATCAATGAGGTTTGGCCCATGCTAGGCTAGCAGGTCCTTAAAAATCAAATCCCACCAACAATCCAATAACATTTTTACTAGAAAGTCTGTCAAGAAAATAAGAAATTGTTACAGAAGCAAGTTTCAGGTTAATTTCCTGGCTTTATGAATAAGATGTTGTGAGGGCAAGTGTCTGGAGACTTATGACCATATGATGTGGACTACAAAAAATATAACAGCACTAGACTAAAATCTATGGGGTGAATTTAGAATAATTTATACATGAAAACATCACAAGACCCACGCACCGTCTATTTTACTTTAATAATTTAGAATAATGTTAGAAATGCTGTATTTTGTATACTAAATATAAACATGAACTTACTACACCAGAAGCCAAACTAAACAAAGGATTTATGCTTTTAAAGTTAGCGCAGGGGGCTGTCATCTTGCAACTTTGTTAAACATCTTTACAATACCAAGACTGCGCACATGCTCAGTGTGGTCTGGGCTTCAGTTGGGAGGTTAAGCTTAAAGGAAAACTTATACCCCCAAAATGAATACTTAAGCAACAGATAGTTTATATCAAATTGAATGACATATTAAAGAATCTTACCAAACTGGAATATATATTTACATAAATATTGCCCTTTTACATCTCTTGCCTTGAACCACCATTTCGTGACTCTATCTGTGCTGCCTCAGAGATCACCTGACCAGAAATACTACAACACTAACTGTAACAGGAAGAAGTAAGGAAGCAAAAGGCAGAACTCTGTCTGTTAATTGGCTCATGTGACCGAACATGTGGTTTGTATGTGTGCACAGTGAATCTTACGATCTCAGGGGGGCGGCCCTTATTTTTTAAAATGGCAATTTTCTATCTATGATTACCAATGGCACATACTACTAAAAAAGTATATTATTATGATAATTGTTCATTTACATGAAGCAGGGTTTTACACATGAGCTGTTTTACTCAGTATCTTTTAATAGAGACCTACATTGTTTGGGGGGTGTAGTTTTCCTTAAGGATCGTTATAAATGATCAAAACAGCACAGATCAAATAAAATCTGTCAGAAGCCGATACAGGAACAGAAATGATTAATAATTAGAATATACAGACTGCACTGGGTCTGTGGATACAAATCTGCACAGTTGTTACAGGGAAACAAACAAAGCTGCTTGAGTTCTGGGAAGAAAGGTGGGGGATTGTTTCCCTGCACAGCAGTTAGGGACTGTCTGAAGTTTCCTATCTGCAGCTGCCAGAGCAAGTAAAACAAAGGGTGAATTTCACTAAATACAGTCAGGTTTCTTATAAAAACAGTACGCATGTTTTAATTAAAGTATATTGGAGATAGGTTTCTTTTTCAATAAAGAAAGTAAAAATGGGATTTTATTTTTTTGCCTTTCCATCCCCTTTAAGTGCAGTCTTGGGGCAGACCTCCCTTGTCCAGCTGCTGGTCACTGCAGAACCTGCACTCTATTTACCGGAAACATCTGAAAGAAATAGAGGGCAGAAAAACATGGCAGGAGTTGCCGAAAAGAGCCACCGAACAGCAGGTTAATAGTGATTGTACGCCGTGTTTAAAAACAACTAGCTAAAGGAGAGCACAATTCAATCAGGATGCAGGATTGTAAAACTGTTACACTATCGTTTGCCTTTTGTATCTCCTTTGAGGACTTCACTTGAGAGCCGTTATTTCACATCGCTGAAAAGGGAAAAGCTATAAAAAGAAAGTAAAATAGACGCGTGGGTCTTGTGAGGTTTAATGTAAATGTGGTCTTTCCATTAACACGGTGCACTAATAATATAGGCAAGCAGTCTCCAATTCCTACGAAGTGCAGTTCTACATTTTTAGAATAATTATTTTGGGAAAAAAATCACAACGATTGAAATGGTAAGCTCAAAAATATAATCACTTCCTGGTGACATTTCACCGAGTAGACATTTAGAGGCACAGGTCACATTTAGATTCAAGTGAATTTTTTTTTTTTAACTCGAATACATTTGAATATACTTGAAATTCGATTGGGGGGTTACTTAATAAAACAATAGTATATCTAAAACTTGAACAAATATTACCGTCCTGTAAACTCTTTGAATAAAATTTGACTGAACTCAAATCAAGTTTTTTTTCTCTGAAAAAACAAAAAAAAAAAACTTGAACGTCAGGAAGACTAGTAACATGTTCAAATTGGTCCCTGGACCTCTTGCATTGACTTATACATGAACTCGGCAGGTTTTAGTTGACAAATAGTCTAATTCGAATTTTAAACGGCCATTCTTTGATAAATCTCGAAATTCGAATCGAGTTTGGATTATTCACAATTCAAATTTGAGAGTTTTGACCATAAAAACAAATTTGAAAATTTGTATTAAAATATCTACCACTTAAAGTTAAATGAACATATAACGGCAAAAAAATATGTGTTATTTATAACATAAGAAGAATGTATGTGTTATTTATAACATAAGAACAAGCACTGTTTACACCATAAACATTAACAGTTTGGACTGCAATTAACACAAACAACAATCTTGATTAGTACACTTGTACAGAAGGCACAATCTCTTGCTATTGTTTGCAAAATCCGGCAGAAGACGAAGCTAAAAATACTATTTTGGTCCTCTAAAAGATGATTAGTGTATTTACAAGGTCAGCAAGGTGCTTGGTAATCAAGCAATACTTAAATTAACCGTTCACAGTTAACCAGTAAGTCAGTGGTAATACTTTGCTTTACACACTAGATTTATGCCTTCTGCAAAAGAAGCATTTTGATAAATATGAAAATTCTCGCTAATTTGAGGTGCTTAAAGGAGAAGAAAAGGCTAAAACTAAGTAAGCTTTATCATAAAGGTCTATACAAATACACCAGTAAACCTTCAAACTAATGCTGCTCTGAGTCCTCTGCTAAAAGAAACACCACATTTCTTTCCTTCTATTGTGTACACATGGGCTTCTGTATCAGACTTCCTGTTTTCATCTTAAACCTCCAGGGCTTGAGCATGCTCAGTTTGCTCCTCTC
This sequence comes from Xenopus laevis, assembly GCF_017654675.1. Taxonomy (NCBI): domain Eukaryota; kingdom Metazoa; phylum Chordata; class Amphibia; order Anura; family Pipidae; genus Xenopus; species Xenopus laevis. The sequence continues at coordinate 19,444,368 of NC_054372.1, forward strand.
TCCCTCCCTTTTCCCCCCTCCATGCTGTAATCTGAGCCCAGAGCTATGAGTGAGCAGGTAGAGACTCAGGCAGGATATGATGTCACACCAAGCTACTATGGCAGCTGCTATCCTAAACAAACTGTGAGAGCTTCCAGAGTGGTTTACTCAGGTATGGTAAATCATTCTGCAGATTAAATATAGTGTTATAGCTAGCACTATTGTGGCTAATGTATTGGCAATAAACTGCTTCGGTAGCTTTCTTTCTCCTTAAAGGGGTTGTTAACCTTTGAGATAACTTTAAGTATGATGTAGAGAGTGATATTCTGAGACAATTTGCAATAAGTTTTGGATTTTTTATTATTCAAGGTTTTTGGGTTATTTAGCTTTTTATTCAGCAGCTCTTCAATTTGCATTTGAAGCAATCTGGTAGCTAGGGTCCAAGTTATCCTATTGATTTGAATAAGAGACTGGAACATGAATAGGAGAGGCCTGAATAGAAAGATGAGGAATGAAAGTAGCAATAACAATAATTGTGTAGCCTTTCAGAGCATTTGTTTTTTTTAGAAGGGGTCAGCGACGCCCATTTGAAAGCTGCAAAGAGTCAGAAGAAAAAGGTAAATAATTCAAAAACTATTCAAAATAAATAAAGAAAACCAATTGAAAAGTTGCTTTGAACTGACCATTCTATAGCACACTAAATGGTGAACCACCCCTTTAAGTGACAAGGAAATGACTGTCACAGAAATACACGGACCTTTAAAGGCTGCAGCTTTAATGCAATTCAAATAACTAACCAGGAAGTCAGTAAGATAACCAATCGCATGGTTTTCTGGTATTTCTGTGCACTGGGCACTGGCAGCACAAGGTTAGGATTGTTGCTCTGTGCACAAAGGTTACGGATGCAAGCAAAAGCTTTCACAAAAGTACGCTTTGGTAGTCTGGCAGTGAAAGGGTTAAGGAAATTAGACTGCCAGATATATTATCTTCCCCCCTGCAGGTGCAATTAGATGCAGCCCTTTTGTGCAAATCTTCTTATGGCTGCCAATAACACACTCGGGCTGCTGCACATTTAGGTCTGACAGGAGGGGTGTGTCCTCGGAACCCTTCATGCAGATTCTACCATTGACTCCATCAGCATCAGAGTAGGACGTGGTGGGATTTAAAGGCGATTAAAACCCTTCAGTGTTTATCCCGTGGAAAGGCTGCTTCTTAACTGGATATCACCACGCAAAAACCCTCTTCTTCATTTAAAGTGTAACGTTTTCAGGAAAAAACTAAATACAACGTTATCAGTATTTCTAAATATTCTTTTCTTCTGAGAGACGTCGTCGTTTCCCAGAGAGAGATCTGCTGTTTAAGTAAAGGACTCCAGAGAGCCCAGTTTATTCCTTAACTTAGTTACGGTACATTTGCTAAGGTCCCTGCTGCTCACATTGATAGAAGAAGCAACAAAGAACAATGGCAATAAAGAGAGAGAAAAAAAAACAGAGCTGTCATATCACAAGTACAGTCAGTTTAAAGGAACAGTAACATCGAAAAATGAAAGTGTTTTAAAGGAACAGATCAGTGTGAAAATAAAAACTGTGTGAATAGATAGGCTGTGCAAAATAAAAAATGTTTCTAATATAGTCAGCCAAAAATGTAATGTATAAAGACTGGAGTGACTGGATGTCTAACATAATAGCAAGAACACTACTTCCTGCTTTTCAGCTCTCTAACTCTGAGTTAGTCAGCGACTTGAAGGGGGGCCACATTGAACATATTTGGTCAGTGAATTTGAAATTGATCCTCAGCATTCAGCTCAGATTCACAAGCAACAGTTATGAGCCATGTGGCCCCCCTCAAGTCTCTGATTGGTTACTGCCTGGTAACCAATCAGTGGAAACCAAGAGAGCTGAAAAGCAGGAAGTAGTGTTCTGACTATTATGTTACACATCAAGTCACTCCAGTCTTTATACATTACATGTTTGCCTAACTAACTATATCAGAAACATAATTTATTTTGCACAGCCTATTTAACCAGTTTTTATTTTTACACTGAACAATTCCTTTATAAATATAATGCAGTGTTGCCCTGCACTGGTAAAACAGATGTGTTTGCTTCAGAAACACTACCATTGTTTATATAAATGAACTGCTGTGTCGTAATGGGGGCAGCCATTCAAAGAAGCAAAGGCTCAGGTTACACAGCAGATAGCAGATAAGCTCTGTAGAACATAATGGTGTTATCTGTCATCCCCTATTCCTCTGTGCCATTTAGGATTTTTTCAATTTCCACCATTGCTACACATCAGCTTGCTTTTATGAACTATAACAGTGTTTTTGAATCAAACACATCCGTTTTAACAGTGCACGAAAACAGCACATGATATTTTCATTACTTAAAAACGCTTTCATTTTTTTGTTGTTACTGTTCCTTTAAATAGTACCCTAGTGTTTCTAAAGGGCAAGCAAGCTGAAGTAAAAGCATACTGAACCCCTGTTAGGTGCCCAAACACATCATCATCTATAGTTAGTATTGATATGAGTATATATAATTCATGTCAGGTGGGAGGGGTGTGTGTATGGATGCTGGAGGGGTTGAACTTGAGGGACTGTCTTTTTTCAACCCGATTTAACTACGTAACTATGGAAAATGCAATAAAATAAATAACATAACCCCTGCTATTACCTAAGTAAACACATCCAGGTAACCGAGTGATACATACAAAAGATTTCACCTATGACTGTGGATGGGAACTGTATAGATACACTTACACCTCATATGAACACATCCTGCATAATCCCCCATTACTTTCGATATTTTAAAAAGAAATAATGTTCCCCTCTGGCTCCCATCCTGCTCCCCTCTGGCTCTCACCATCCCCAGGGAATTGCAGCTTGTCAACAGCTGGTTGGCCAGAAGTTGGGGGGATACAATACAGCCATATACAAGTAAACACAACAATACACCCCTACAAGTAAACACAACAATACACCCCCATAGAGTAAATACAACAATACAGTAAAAACAACAAAAAAGCCCTATACAGTAAACACAACAATACATGCTTATACAGTAAACACTATACAGCCCTATACAGTAAACACGACAATGCAGCCCTATACAGTAAACACGACAATGCAGCCCTATACAGTAAACACGACAATGCAGCCCTATACAGTAAACACGACAATACAGCCCTATACAGTAAACACGACAATACAGCCCTATACAGTAAACACGACAATACAGCCCTATACAGTAAACACAATCACTTATCATACAAGGATTTACGTACGCCAAGCATTCCCATTGCACTTACAGGGGCTCATCTACCAACAGGAGAGGCACAAGCCAAACAGCTTGCACTCAAGTTACTGAACCATATATTCTGTTATCCTTCACTGCGGAGAGCTCAAATGATTTCATAAACTGTTCTGTGCTTGCCCCTTGCTTCTAAAGCAATAAAGATGGAATGCAGGAAACCTTATAAGTGTCTCGTTCCACGGTACTATAACAGGTACAGCGTAATAATAAACAAAAAGGATATTCGGATCTGTGCAGCAAACTGTCACATTTCCAAACGACAACGTGACCATAGGCAGAGCCCAGCGACTGGACGTGTCTAAAAGTCAGAGGACAAAGTCTTTGTTTACATACAGATTATGCCTTTCCATAAAGTATAGACCAGGAGTGCCCGTATCTTGTCCCATTATGATCTACATCCACAAAAGCATTGTTAGCATTCTGTTCCATGGAAAACATGACTTAGATATTGATTAATCAGAAAATGTATATGGCTAAATTATATTTTATGTTAGCTCTGCATAATAAATATCTGAATGAAAATCATGAAACAGGAGGGAGATTTAGAGAAGCTGACAGTGTCTTGCGATCTACTGATCACCAACTAAAGGTCCACTTGTAAATTCCGATCTACCTTTTGGGTAGTAGAAGGAGTAGGGATCTGTTTATTTTATCCAACAGGTGTGTGTGTGTATCTGAGCTAAGTTCCCCACACTGCCTTACTGGATCAGCTACTGCCCTCCAGCTCCTGCAGAAGCTACAGGCAAGCCTGCAGCATAGGAGATGATGTCAGGCTGCTGGGAGTTGTAGTTCATGAGGAGGGATGTAGGTTCCCCCAGCTGTGAACTAGAAGAGCAAGTCTGACAGCCCTTGTCTATGAGGAGAGGAAGGGAGGCTGCTGGGAGTTGTAGTTCATGAGGAGGGATGTAGGATCCCCCAGCTGTGAACTAGAAGAGCAAGTCTAACAGCCCTTGTCTATGAGAAGAAGAAGGGAGGCGGCTGGGAGTTGTAGTTCATGAGGAGGGATGTAGGATCCTCCAGCTGTGAATTAGAAGTGCAAGTCTGACAGCCCTTGTCTATGAGGAGAGGAAGGAAGGTGGTTACTGGACGGCAGCTGGAAATATATATATATATAGTCAACTCCCCGCTTATTTCTCTGCATTATGTCAGTTTGTGAGATAAGTAAAGTAGTCGGTCAGTTTGATGTTACTTGCCCTTTAACAGAGAACAAGCCGGCCGGTGCCCCGTACCCTGCCCCTACCCACGTGACTCCCCCTCCCCAGTGAGGAGCTTTCGCTTAGTGCTGGGAGTTGCGGCCCCTTTAATAACAGCTGGAGAGCCGCGGGTCGGTATGAGAAGGATTCCTCCTCTTATTGTTTCTTTTCTTCCCTCCTCTAATTACCATCCCGTCTCCCTCCTCCTCCTCCTGTCACTGAGACCCCCCTCCCTCAGGGCACTGACACCCACCGCCGAACACTCCCGAAGCTCCTCGAAACCGACCACCGACACGTGCACTTACCTACACAGTGGATGAGCCGGTGCCGCCAAGAGTCGAGCTCCCTCCTGAATCCCTTCCTCTCCGCCGTGCACCGCGGGCTCCGGCACTGGGCAGCCATTCCGTCGGTTCCCCTTTTTCCATCTGCCTCTGACGTCACCGCCCGTCAAACCTACAACTCACTCACACGGAGGCGGGAAGTGCTAGTGCGCTGATTGTCAGGCGGACTGGCCAATCAACGTACGGATGAAGGGGCGGTGCTTCCCGCCGCGGTGGACGATCTCTTTGAAGGTTCAGAGGAGAAGGATGGGCCAGTCTTATTGTGAGTGACAAGCTTTTAGGAATAGGCGTGGCGAGGGATTGTACCAGCTGTCAAGCGCTGAAGGGGCGGCTCCAGTTATTCTTTTCAGTTTCTCTATTCCTAACTGTCATTCTGCCGAACTTCTTGTTTTTGTTCTGGTGGTTCCCAAATATAGTGGGACTGGGAAAGTCGTGAGAAAATGCGCAAATCGCTTTAACAACGACGGAGAAATCGTATGTTGGAGGCCGAGTGAAAGTGTTTGAGGAGCAGAATCTCCCCTGCGTTACAAATGATCCAGTCCTGGTTTTGCCGGCCAATTTGCTGCACTTTACTAATTATTAGAAAGTACAAGATGGTTTTGTGAAATACCAGGAGTGGATCAGTGATCATTGTCAGGAGCTGAGGGTTTGGTACATTTCTGCTACTGGAGATTGGGACAAATGTTATAATCGTTATTTTCCTTTATTAACCCCTTCCCAACCAAAAAAATAAATAAAACAAAAGCTTTTCTGTGCACTTTTGCATATTTTTTTCAGAATGTTAGCAGTTTTATACTTTTGTTTGTTTTTTGCTCAACTGCTGTGCTGTATAATGAGGCAGGTGACATCCGCAATAAGGTTCCTATTCTTTTACGTTTCATTGGCTGACGCTGGGACGTGTGTGATATAGTGATGGCTGAATAAATTCGGCAGGCGCAAATTTGCGGCAAATTTCCTAGTTTCGCCACTGGCAAATAAATTTGCGAAAATTCGCCTGCATCAAAAAAATTTGGACGCGCATCGGAAAAGTCGATTGCGTCAAAACCGTCGCGCATCAACATTATTCGGACACCCATTGACTTTAACGCCAGCGTCAGAACTGACGCAAGCGTCTTTTTTTTTTCACCTTTTTTAGCAAAACAGGACAAATTCGCCCATCAATAGTGTGATACATATATAATACACAAAAGCCATGAATATCTTGTAAATTATATCCTTATAAACGGTGAGTTCTGATGTCATCAGTTATAAACGGTGAGTTCTGATGTCATTTCTGTCACATGACTCACTGAAACTTGTGTATAATAAATAAAGTACCCCCTGTTGCAAAATATGAGGATATTAGAAGTTACCTCGGAGTTTCATGACCTGTATAAAAGCACTCGGCCTTCGGCCTCGTGTTTTTATAAGGTCATGAAACTCCTCGGTAACTTATATCCTTATGTTTTACAAGAAGGGGTACTTTATTCACTATATAATATGCCAATGGGGTAGAAGAGTGGCGGGACACGTGACTATGCCTTAGGCAGTGCCAGATATAAATCCCGCTCTGATAAATCCAGCACTGGGCCTGGGGGGCCAGAAGACCTAGGCAGTCTGGCCGGTTGCACGCCTGCACAGCCGGCAATGAGAGTGAGGAGAGAGGGGAACGGAGAGAGTGCTCATTACACTAGCGATGCTGCCCTCCTGGACCTGCTCCGACGCTAAAAGTTGAAAGCACATAGGGGAAAGGGGGAATGGTGTCTGGAAAATGCCACATCACGGAAACGCCAGTGCTGGCTCCCCCCAGCTTTGCGCCGTAGGCATGTGCCTACTCTGCCTACCACCAGTTCTGGCCCTGGCTCTCGGGAAGCAGCACTTGCCCTCCAGCCTGCACAATAGCAGTGGCGGATTAACAGTATATTAGGCCCCTATGCTACCCCTTTCTCCCGCCCCTGCCTAGGTTAGCCTATGCATTAATCTGCCCCTGCACAATAGTATGTGCTGGTTGACCTGAAACCCGTGGTGATCCATGGGTTGAGTACCAGTTGAGTTTGGGTTGGGTGTGGATCAGACTGGGGCAGTGCCTTTTCTCCCGAAGAATTCATGTCTTGGAACCATAGGAACGTACAGAAGTATCGTACAGAGAGAGACATGGGTATGGGTCGGATTTATACATAAGGGGTCCCCCTCCTGCCACTCTTCTTCATATGCGCCCACATGTATGTGCAACTCTTTTCTCGTTAAATCTGGAGCATGGGGGAATCCCCTGCATGTCTCCAGGGTATTCGAACCAATTGCGATCTGGCTAGTCAACCCTAGGTACAGGCCTTTGTAACCTTTCCACAAATTTGGGCCTTGGTTCAGGTCCTACAGTGGCAACATTTTGCGGGTTAGGGTCGGTTGCGGATTAAGGTTTTTTTGGGTTAGGGTCGGGTGCAGGTTGAGTTTTTCCTGACCCGCACATCACTAGAGCACGAGTTTCTAAGATAAGCTTAACATCAGATCTTGTCAAAGATTCTTAGGTAAATAAGTGGGGACACTCGGACCAGGTCATAATGCTGACAATATTATATAATATTATGTGGGTCCTTTAACATCCCATGTTGAGACACTTCCCTCTATCTTTTAGCCCAGAGCAAAAGTAGAACAGAGCTGCTGAGTCAATAGCAAGATATTAGCAGTATAAATCTACTTAGATCTTTAAAATGTCTAAAAGTAAAACATTTATATAAACTGCAAAATTGCTCAGAAGAGAACATTAAGCATGTGTACTTGAATTTTATTGGGGGGAGGGGGGAATACACTTCCCCTTTTAATGTATTCATGGCATTGCAGAAGCCCAAGGCCAAGCAGAGGTGTGCGTGCATCTAAAATAAAGGAATCTATTGTGCTGTTTCATAGTGAACAGTGTAAACAGTACTGTTTATATTTATTGAAATGCCAACCCTTCTGTGTTGGGTTTGAGACATCAGATTTTCAGTTTGAACATCCACCTCCTGTTCTGACTTCTATGGTTTCCTACTTGCATTGCAGAAACCCATATCAGATTTGCAACCCCTGCTTTATGGGGTGTGCAGCAGAAAACCAAATGAAAGAATAGAGTTATACATGTCACAGCTATATTTCTGCTATGTGATTAAGGGAGGCTTACATAAGTTGACTTGTTGTTCAAAGGAATAACAGAGAGCAATGCAGCCTCCCTTATGTTAGGGATTCCCCATCCCTGTGTATATGGAAAAGAAGAGCAGTAAAGAAACTGAAGGGAAAGTGAAGTGGAGTAGAAGGGGAACAAATGAGTATGAGTATGATACAGTAAATAAAGTACACAGCAGACCAGTGATGCTTGGGATTAAAGTTTACATTTTTTGGTGACCATTGCAGGTTTGGTATGCAATGGTCACCTCCTCTGCTCCTGAAGATTTTCTGTCTTGTAACTAGAAGCACATGCAGAAGTCGTGTATGGAGTGGGAAGATGCCAGTCCGGGTCCTACAGTGGCAGGTTTTGGAAAGCTAAAGTTTTGCAGGTTTGGAAACGATAATACAGATGATACCCGCACTCCTTCACAATGTATCGTTTTCCGGGTGCTTGGCCAAAATAATATGTAGATAATTATGAAGAGGACCAGCACTCCGTTTCCAAAACACAATAATTTATTGTAGTGTCACAGTGTCTCCAGTGTCTCGGAGACATTGTGACACTACAATAAATGATTGTGTTTTGGAAACGGAGTGCTGGTCCTCTTCATAATTATCTATATATATATAATACACAAAAGCCATGAATATCCTGTAAATTATATCCTTATAAACGGTGAGTAGTGATGTCATCAGTTATAAACGGTGAGTAGTGATGTCATTTCTGTCACATGACTCACTAAAATTTGTGTATTATAATAAATAAAGCACCCCCAGTTGTAAAATATGAGGATATTAGAAGTTACCTCGGAGTTCCATGACCTGTATAAAAACACTCGGCCTTCGGCCTCGTGTTTTTATATGGTCATGAAACTCCTCGGTAACTTATAATATCCTTATATTTTACAAGAGGGGGTACTTTATTCACTATATATTGTATATATTTTATGTAGAGTATTTGTTATCCAGCTTAATAGAAGGACCAGCAGTTCATTTATTTGTGAAATAAATGTGTCTTTATTCAATGCATATCCAATGTTTCCGCCCACATTAGGGCCTTTCTCAACCTTGAACCATTGATTGCCGGCACTCACCTCCGCCATTCGGTAATTTCGCCGGGTGCTAACCAAATTCAATATATAGTCCAGAAATAAAAGGAAGCACTCACGGCATAAAGGTTGTTAGAAGTCCTTTACTGAATCATACAGACATCTCATCTCGTCATCTTGATGTCTGTATGATTCAGTAAAGGACTTCTAACAAACTTTATGCCGTGAGTGCTTCCTTTTATTTCTGGACTATATATATATATATTATATATATATATATATATATATATAGATTAGATAGATAGATACAGTATATATATATATATATATATATATATATATATATATATATATATATATATATATATATATATATACAATATATATATAATATACATTTAAATTTTTCACATGGCTTGAGAGAGAGCCAAACTTGGCATCGAAAGTCGCTACAGAATGTGTGCATATACTGTATGGTGATGTATTCAATTTTCACAATATAAAATTTTTTTGCATTAAGTTGTGAGTGCTGTCCATTTCTTGATACTAAATACTGAGGGAAAACCAGAAACCTCGCTTTGGACTTGCACCACACACACAGAGATTGAAGCGTGAGTGCTGTTGCTGAACTACAAATAGGTATATATGTATATATATATATATATATATATATATATATATATATATATATATATATATATATATACACACACACACACACACACACACACACACACACACACATTATATATATATATATTTAAATTGTGTTACTGATTTATGATGAATCAAGGACAAAACATTCCAGGCACCTTTTTAAATAGACACGCATTTAGTTAACGGTGATGTTTGTGGATGTGATTTACTGCTGGAGCTTCAAATACACTAATAAATTAACTCCAAAAGTGGTAAAATCAATAACACTACCTTTTTTTTACAACACCAGTGTCCAAAAGATTTAACAGACAGTAAACTGCAAAGCAAAGTAGATTGTTTAGAAGCTTAAGCCTTTACAGCAATATTATGAGGCGATAATGTATTTTAAAAGGCTGTGTCAGTTTTTAGGCAAAGAGTTTGTTCAATCCAAACAGATTAATTCATTGGAGCCAGTTTTTGTCTAGACCCATATAAACTGATTTACGTTATCTGGGTTTTGGGAAATAATGTTTGTCGACTTAACATTTTATAGGACGGTGCAAACAGCATTTCTGCAGGAGTTTGTTTTCGTGTTTTATTAATAACTCATATAACCGTTTTTCAGATTAGGATAACAATAAAGGTTCTACGGGTATATAATGATTTTAGAATACAACTGGTTTAGATGAGTTTACTTTCTGGACATTTTGCAGAGGAACTACAAGTGGCACAGCAAGCGCACTGGGGCACCATCTATATTTTAGGGTCCCATTTAGATAAAAATGTGATATGTCATTTTCCATATCCAGATATGGGACCCGTTACCCAGAATTCTCGGGACCTGGGGTTTTCCGGATAACAGATCTTACCGTATTTTTGATCTTCATCCCGTAAGTCTTCGAGAAAATTATTTAAACATTAAATAAACCCAATAGACTGGTTCTGTTTCCAATGATGATTACAGATTATAGTTTGGATCAAGTACAAGCTACTGTTTTATTATTACAGAGAAAAAGGAAATCATTTTTAAAATATTGGCTTATTTGGATAAAACAGTGGTCTTTCTGTAATCCAGAGATTTCTGGATAACGGTTTTCTAGATAATGGATCTCATATCTGTATATTTCTAAAAATTAGGGGGCATTTACTGACTTATTCCAAATCTGTGACCAGAATTTGGACATTGACAAATTCAGTTTCAGTAGTTCTGAGTCTTGCCAGAAAAGTGAGTGTCGTAAGTATTATAAAACTGTGGATAAATAGGGAGTCATCTCAGCAGGTGCAATTGCTGTTTGTGTTTCTGTGGATATGTGTATATGTAGTATATGTGTGTGTGTTGTTGGGTGTGTGCAGAGCAAAGTTGTATTTTGTAATCATGCATCTGTTATAAATACAGGCATTAAATGGCTCCTAAAATCCTCACTTTATTTTTATATGTGGATAGAGTAATGGAATAAAATTCATAAAGTTCGAGGTCTAGTAGCCCATAGCAACCAATTACCAATTAGCATTTATTGGCGATTTAAGGGTAGGCAGAAGAGGCACCTGTGCTTGGTAGTTACCTATTAAGCATCTTTTGCCTTCCCCTAGTCCTTGTTCACTGCCCTCCCTCCTCTTCTTTACTCCCCTTCTTTCCTTCACTCTCCCCTTCCTCACCCTCACCTCCGCTACTGCGCATGCAGCTTGGCCCGGCCCTGGTTTAAAGGTATGTATCTGATTGGTTGCTATGGGCTAATTGACCTGGTGAAAACTTTGCCGTTGTATAACATTATTTTGCTTTCATCCTTTATTTGTTTTTTTCCCCCATGAAGTCTTCCCTGTCACTTCTGCACAACCCACTCTAAATTGCCCTCGGTGGACAGAAAAAAAAGAGGTTGAGTTATTTCCACTTGTGGGTGCAGACTGCAGAGCATATCAGGCAGCATGTTAAAACTCCTCTGCAGTATAATAACTTCTTAGTTGACGTCAAATCAAATAATAAGCATAGTGAATCTATAGTAAAAGCTAAAGTCTGGGACTGTCCTTTGAAATAAGACAAGAAAGAACAAGTTCTGATTTATATTAAGTACACGATATGCAGGAAGATGAAAAAAATTAAAAGGCATTCAAGTAATAACTAAAAACAATTGCTGGGTTGTGTAGAAAAATACATAAAATTTGCTTTACCTTTTAAAAGGTACATGCCTTACCTAACCTTCAACTGAAGCAAATGCTGTTTTTTTCTGACTGATATTAAATGGGGCATTTTTTTTTTTTTTTTTTAAACTTTGTATTTATTGAAGCTTGACAGAAAAAAAAAGACATACAATGGAATGTATTTCTCACATGGAAACATATGGTTATGAATAAAGGACATCCTGACATACATTCCCATCCTGATTATCCTCGTTTCTCATTTTTAAGCAGTGAAATGCCGTATGATCATAGGGGGGCATTTTATTTTAACTTTTATTGCTGGTAAGATCTTTCAGAACCACAAATGTTTTTTTGAAAACTGAAGAAATTAGAATGTATTGTCTATTGAAAACATCAGCAATCTACTAAATGCTGTGAAAATTCAAATCTAGAGTTGCTGAATCTGAGAAGAGTGTCTTTACAGAGTTGGAAGCTCCTCCTAGGTTACTATAGATTGAACGTCATGCTAATATAACATAGAACAAATTATATATTTATTTAAGGTGTTGCACCTGTGTTTGTAAATGTAGGTACACTAAGGGGATTATTTACTAAGCTCCGAATACCCACAATTTCCCAAAATCTGAAAAATTCATGATTTTTTGTGTTATGATAGGCTTAAAAAAAATCACGAATTTTTCGGAATTTATTAAACCCCGAGGGCTAAAAAGCCAGAATATAAAAATACGGCATCTCAAACCTGTCGAGGTTGCCTAAAAGTTAATGGGAACAGTCCCATTGATTTTTGGTTGTGTCGGGGGTTTTGGGCAATTTCACAATGTTTTCAGGGCTTTCGGGTGAAAACATTCTGAGTTTCCCGGGAAAAAGTCACAAAAAAATTGTGAAAATCTGAGCTTTTCCCGCAAAGGTAATTTTCGGGAAAATGTAATAATAAATAAGCATTTACAACCCGAGTGGGTTAGATCGGAGTTTGTAGCAGCCGATATTGAGATAAATTCGGACCTTGATAAAAAAAACCCCTGTGCATTCCTCCATTCTGCCTTTATATCTTATTTTTGTGGTGTTTTAATAATTTACCTTGTTTTTTTCAAACCTAAAATGAATGACTGTCAACCTGGCACAGAATTATGCGGCTGTTTTTTTTTTGTTTTGTTTTTTATTAATCTTCTAAATGATTGTTACCTTTCTTTTCAAGGGGTGGTTAACTTTTTAGTTCATTTTTAGTATGTTACAGAATGACCTATTCCTAGCAGATTTACATTTGGTTTTCATTATTTATGAAACTATTAAACTATTTAAATTTATTTAAACTATTACCTACTCTTCTACCTCTTCCCAGCTTTTAATTGGGGGTCACTGACCCGACAGCTAAAACATATTGCTCTGTGAGGCTACCATTTTTTTATTATTATTATATTATAGAATTATTATATTAATATTAAAATAATTATTATAATAGATATTATATTATTATTATTATTATTGTTAATTTGTATTACTTATCTTTCTAGCCAGTCTTCTCTTCATCTTCCTGTCACTCAAACTACTGCTTGGTCGTTAGGGTAAATAAGACCCTAGGAAACATATGGATGCTCAAATACCAAACTAGTGATCTGCTAAACAAAAAGCTAAATAACTTCTTAAATTAATGTCTTCATCTTAGTAAAAATTAATTTAAAGGTGAACTACCCTTTTAATTTTGTCCTTCTCCCATAGATCCTCTAACCTACCATTCGAGTACCTGCTTCATTGGAGTCTTTGTTACCGTTAACAACCAGATTGTTCATAACTGTAGAGGTAAATAAGTCAAATACAATTTTACTTTTAGGTGACTTATTAGTGAGTATTAACAAGCGGTAAACAAAGACACAATGCAACTGACGTATTAGGAGCTTGAAGTAACTGCGTACAGCTAGCTGGTGCTAAGAGGAACTAAACAAGCAACCAACCTGCTTCAACCACAGCTTTTAAATACTCCACAGTCCACACCTTGTTTCTTTATTGAGATATTTCAGGGTGTGGAATGTTCTCTGAAATCCTGTGTCCTACCATCACACAGGTTTATAATATCATCTAAGCAGTGAGTAATGGGGGTAGTGAGCAATGATTATATACAGTTGCATCATGCTGTTATGGGACTCACAATAACTACTGTTTATTTGAACAAATTTGAACATTTAACTAGTAGTTATTCACTAAAATGCAAGTTCCCCTGGAATATTTTTGCTGTACCTCGAAGGTTTAGTTGCTAGCTGGTTCTACCTTTTTGGACACTCATTACAAGAAAGCCAAGATTTAAAATTCTGCTCTACAAGGAACATGACTTCATGTAATCCCTGCTGTTTTCTTTGTCTGGTAGAAGCTATTTTGGTCCAAGACAGAACAAGATCCAACAGTTCCTCCTGGGAGTCAGCACAGCTTTAGGTAATTGTTGTATGTAAAGGATAAATATCATGCTTCCTCTTCCTCACCACAAGGTTAGCAGATGGCTTCAGGTCACCAGGGACACGCAGAACCATCTTTTTTTTTTTTATACCTTCATTTTACTTAATTTCTGGTTTGTAGCTCCGGTTTCCTGCAGAAAATTACATTTTCAAAAAAATTAAATAAATAAATAAAAACACATTTTCCGTGATGATATGTTACAAAGAAAGAGTAAGTTTTGAATATTATCAATTAAATTAACTTTTTTTTTAAATCCCTGGTTCCATTTATAATGATACAAAATTATTGTTGAAATAAGAGCAATGAAAAACATTTCCCCACTAATATTTTATTACATATTTTTCATGCAATCTGAAATTTAGCTCTTGCATAGTCAAACACAACTTCTTACACAAAGAAACCAGCCAAACAAAAGGAATCTTGTTTTTTAACCTGAAAGTCATTTTTATTCAACATCCTATAAAGCTCATTGATTATACCATGGGCAACTCATATGTTGTACCCTAAAAGTAATTACAGGTGCAATTAAATACTAAAGTAGGTAAAAAAAGGTTGTCACAAAAAGTAATCAGCAATAAATTATGCCTGACTGAATGTGAAAGCAAATAATACTGAGCTAGAAGTGCTTTAAAGGAGAACTAAACCTTAAAAATGACTATGGGTAAAAATGCCATACTTTACATAATGATCCAGGACTTCAAACTTGTCACAGGGGGTCATCATCTTGGAAAGTGTCTGTGACACTCACATGCTCAGTGGGCTCTGAGCAGCTGTTGAGAAGCTAAGCTTAGGGGTCGTCACAAATTATCAAGCAGAAAATGAGGTTGGTCTGTAATATAAGCTGATGCTACAAGGCTGATTATTAAATTCTGATGCTAATTGCACTGGTTTCTGTGCTGCCATGTAGTAATTATCTGTATTAATTACTAATCATTCTTATATTGTGACAGTTCTATTCTATGTGTACTGTATATTGTGAGTGGATCCCTAAGCTCAGTAAGTAACAGCAGCACAGAGCATGTGCAGTGAATCAGCAGAAAAGAAGATGGGAAGCTACTGGGGCATCTTTGGAGACACAGATTTTTACTGCTAAAGGGCTGTGGTTGCCTTGGGCTGGTACAGAAGCCCAAAACATAATGCACAACATTTCTAGCCTACTTCATTAGTTAGTCATAAGTTAGTCTTTAGTTTTCCTTTAAAGCTATTCTTGTTTGAGAATGTCTTATGCTTTCAACAGGCGAAGCGACAGCAACCCTGAATAACAATAGTTGCAAACCATAAAGCATTTTCTTTTGGTCAACACAAAACAGGTAAACACATCAGAGCTATTTTATGAGACACACTAAATAATAATTGAAAGTCAGTTGAGGATGCTGTTTCTTAGTTTCCTTAGATAGCTTGGAAAGCAGCCGCGCATATTGTACTCAGAGGAAATGGCTGTGTTCACCTCCCATCTCTGGCTCAGAGAAGCAAATTATTATTATTAGAGTTTAATTCTAAAGCAGCAGCATTTTTCCACTGAGCTATTTGGTATGTTAAGAGAAAAAGGAAAAATATTAAGCCGGATGCAGAAGGAACATATGTAATGGGCCCTGATCATACCAGGTTGCTAGAGGGGCAGGTGAGGAGGTTACATAAACAGAACTTCTGTCTTGCAATGCTGAACATCTATGGCCTTGGTTTGATGATGGTGCCTTGATATAGACCGTATATAGACCGTATATATATACCGTACTGGGTAGAAAGTTAAGATGTTGTTATACATTGAATAATTATCAGGTATGTACCAGTGGGTTCAGACAGGGCCGACATCGGGGGGGGGACAGGGGGGAGAGTTGTAGGGGGCCCTGAGGGTAAGGGGGGCCCAACCACACCACACTTACTTGATTAGCCGGGCCCCCTGCTTTCTGAGAGCTGCCGACTTTGGGAAAGCAGGGCAGGAGCACAAGGGGAGGTATATTCTGTCCATTCCTTTCCCTTATTGGTCAGAGAGTTTAAGTCCCGTTTGAGCTGCTCAGGAATTGGATAGTTGAGGTTTGAACTTCCTCCAGCTCATCCAATCACCATGCAGCTTTACCAGGACTTGAAATTCTGTGTCCAGTAAGGGAAGAAAATGCTGTCACTGGAAGAAGATGCAGCCACCTGTGCTCCCCTCCTCCCTTCTGAAGTTGGCAGCTCACTTACAGCAGGTGGGCCACACTAATGAAGTAAGTGCAACATGGCATGGCCCCCCTAAATGGCCTGGGCACAAATTTTTCTTAAAAACTTCTAGGGGGGGGGCGATTTTTTAAAAAGGACGTTTAAGGGGGGCCCTGGCCACCAATGTTTTTATAGTGTGGGGGGGCCCTGGACACCAATTTTTTTTTACCGTGTGGGGTCCTAGCCACCAATATTTTTTAATGGGGGGCCCTGACCACCAATATTTTTTTATTAACATGTGGGGACCCTAGCCACCAATGTTTTTTTGGTTTTTACTGTGTGGTAGGGGGTGGGCTTGTGGGATGGGACTTACGGAGGGCGCAGCCCAGGGGGCCCAGGAAATTTCTGCCTGTTATTTCTGATGGCGGCCCTGGGTTCAGACAGTTTCCAGTCCAAGTCTATAGAAGGTAGCACAGATGGTTTTGGGCATTTCTAGTGGTGGAGGAACCACATTACACCTTCCTTTTATTTCAAGGTGCTCTTAGATGTTGATGATGTTTGGAAACTTCAATCAGCCTAGTATATACTAGTGATTGCTGTCTCACTGCTGTGCATGTACTGTAGCTGTGAAAAAATGTCCTCCTGCCTTGATCTGGTCCTGCCCTCTGTCCTTGCTATATTTGGCTTAAGTTTTGTTGATCTGTCTGGAAGCTTCCTCCTCACTTTTACTTCATCCACATGGATGGGCCCCAGTAATGTTAACGTAAACAGGAAACAAATTCAAATTAAAGTATTAAGGCCAGATATTTTTGGTTATATAGAAGGTGATGAAAATGGCAGCTGAGCTAGAAGATGTAGAGAGGTTTGGTGGGTAGATTTCTCTACAGTGAGTACTTGAAGGAATGAATATATTCCAAATGCAGTACACCTGGAATAAAAAGCCTTTAGAATCTTGGAAGTATCGTAGACAGAGAACCTGGAATCCACAGTGTAATTCACCTTTTGCAGAAGTTAGAAAGACAACATGTATCTGCCTGCTTTGGATCAGTACTCACAAAAATGCAAAGATGTTTTATGAAGGGATTGGATCAATATAGAAGATTGCCTGGTGAAGTTAATGAGCTGTAATTCTGTGGTCAGTTTTTGGAGGGTATGTGGTTATAGTAACCACTTACCAAAGGGCCCATTAGTAGGTGGCTGCTATAACCACATACCAAAGCACAAGAGCCTAGTACAAACAAAGTTATGGCTTTGTGTTCCTCACAGCTCACCTTGAAAACTCCTTCTGCATGTAAAACCCATATTTGTCTAAGGCATAAAGATGATAATTATGTCTGGCTGCCCTTTTCCTCAGTAGAATGGGATTTCCCCTTGTAAAATGGCAAGGTTGAATCTTTAAATGACTAGACATATCTGTGAAGGTTTTTCATTAATCCAGGTCATAGTTTTTCTAGTAGAAGTAAATCTAGAGAAACTGGACTTGCTGAGTAATCATTGAAGATGTTTCATCTAAACAGTTTCTACAGTAAACTCACTGATACATGAAGTTCTCTATAAACCCTTCAAATAATCCAATGACAATAGTGCAATGTAACTATCCAGGGATAGAGTTTATATGTTGAGGACTTCTCATACCAGTCAGCTGAAGCTGCTCAGATGAGCATTAAAAAGTCTTCAATGATTACTCAGAAAGTCCAATTGCTCTAGGCCCCTCTACTAGATAGACCAGACTTACAATGAGATTAGCTGAACTACTATTTGTCCTGGTATGGTAACCCATAGCCACCAATCAGATGATTGCTTTCAGAATTCTGACTGCAGTAGACCAATAAATGCTAATTATTACTTTCTATGGGCTACTGTTAGCACAATCTTCCTGATGTAGCTTAACTTTTATCTCAAACAATTTATATTATCTAGAGGTTTTTGTACTAAGGGTTCATTTTTAAACCCAGCCTGCCACCTATCTCTTAAATGGCTTGTCTGTGGTGTTTACCAGCAATGCAGACTGAGGATAGTGTCTTAGCTCATATAGGGCTTGCAAGGGCAAAATGGGCATATGAGTGGTGGTGCACTGCCTACATTTGATGCATTTCTTGGGTCCTGGGTGAGATTCTGGTTGGGTTACTATCTGCTATGAGTTTGTAGGTGTTCCATCTGAGTCTAATCTGATTTCCTCCCCATCTCTAAAATGAAACAGAACAGGTTAACTGGGTCATTATGAAACTGATTAATGCATGTGCCCATGGTAGTGAATTAGACTGTAAGCTCCACTGGGGCAGGGAGAGCTAGGAACTCTCAAAACCTGTACCCCCAACCTTTTTATTAGCATTTAAATTTCTGATAGCCTAACAGCTGTTATAGTCCCAACAAAACAAACCAAACAAACAGAAAAAATTTGACAAATTTGAATGCTACCACAATTAATATATATATATATATATATATATATATATATATATATATATATATATATATATATATATATATATATATATATATATATAAATATATATATATATATTTATATAGTCCAATAGTAGAAAGCACTCACGGCACTTTGGTTTTCATAAAAAAGGTGAACAACGTTTATTCAGTCTTCATATCATATATATGTAGACTGAATAAACGGTGTTCACCTTTTTTATGAAAACCGTAGTGCCGTGAGTGCTTTCTACTATTGGACTACATATTATTTGGTCAGCACCGGGCCAGCGTCACAGTGAACAGTGAATGGTGAGTGCCGATTTGGAGCGAATATATATATATATTTTTATGTTAATGTAAATCTCAAGCTCGACATTTTCTTTTATTTTCAGGCGGTAGGTGGAAGCTTTTTAAGTCTTTTTTTTTTTTTTACCTGAAAAGCAACATAATTTCAGCAGGACAAGATTGATGTTAATGTTTTTATTGTTACAACTGAAGTCAGAATACGTTACAGATCCATTATCTTTTACTGTTGCTTAATGTGTAAAATATGGTATGAAGTAATCAGCTTACCATTTCTGTTTGGATCTCTCAAGCATTACAGACGATGGAAAAGATTATAAATATATTCCATCTATATTAACTCTCAAACATTTATCCTATACAAAGCCCTTAGGGAATACATACCAAATGTAATTATTTGGTGGAAGACAAAATACAGAGGAACATTGATGGGAAGCCATCCCATAGTATCCCTCATTTGTGCCTTATCTGTGCTGTTGCAAATAAGGAAGAGGGGGATGGAAATCTCCATAGAAACCCAAATCCTCCCCCAAATAGCCTTTCCTACATCTACAGGACATATTGTAATGTGAAAACAAATTTAACTTGACCTTGCATTTGCAAATGCATCAGCCCCCATTCTCCAAAGTGCAGAGGAAAAAAAAAAACCTGAGCCATTTATTAACAGTGTAGGCAGGGAGGAATTTACATACAAATATTTAGAACTCTAGGAATTTACTATATATCCAAAATAATATGGAATAAAGAATAGTATTTCTCCTAAATGAATAATGTCATATGTGTGATATGATTAAAAATGTTCCAACGGAAATAAGGAATTTAAAGGAAAAAACATGTTGAGCTGAGTAGATACAGTGGATAAATATATAGGAAGGGTCTCATTAAAATGGAGAGTTCAACAAAAAGAAAAAGAATTAGAAAGAAGAAAACTAAAAATATGAACAAAACAGGAAGCAGAGTCTTTTTGGAAGATCTTATCACACATATTCAAGAAAGGCCATTAGAAATCACGGGGCCCCGTACAACAAAATTTTCGGGCCCCATACACCAAAATTTTCTGGGCCCCGCCCACCCAAGCCCCACGTAGACCCCGCCCGCCCACAGTTAAAAGACCACACGCACATTAGCGCTAAACATAGTAAACCCTCTATACGAATTTACATGGTGAGGGCCCCCTTATAAGTTAAAAGAAAAAACTGTGATGCCCTGGCCCCCCATAAAAGTTTTTTAAAAAAACATTGGTGGTCAGGGCCCCCTACAAGTTAAAAAAAAAATTGGTGACCAGCCCCCCCCTATAAGTTAAAAAAATAAGAGTGGCATCAGGGCCCCCATAAAAGTTTTTAAAAAATCATGGATGGTCAGGGCCCCCCATAAGTTAAAAAAAAAGTTGATGACAGGGCCAAGAGAAACGTTGGGGCCCCAGAGAATTATTTTTTTAAAAAAACATTGGTAGCAGGGGCCTATAGAGTATTAAAATAATACATTGGTGGCCAGGGGTTTAATAAAATTAAAAAAACATATTGGTGTTCAGTAGAACTGAACTCATGGCTTCAGGACTTTAATTTTGGCTCCTTTCATGGCTTTGGGTCTTTTCGCTGCTTTGGGACTTCAACTTCAGCTCCTTTCGTGGCTTCGGGTCTTTTCATGCTTTGAGACTTCAACTTAGGCTCCTTCCGTGACTTTGGATCGTTTCGTGGCTTCGGGTCTTTTGGCCGCTTTGGGACTTCAGCTTCTGCTCCTTACGCTTCGGGTCTTTTCACGATTCGGGACTTTGGGTCTTTTCACGGCTTTGGCTCTTCAGGACTTCGGCTCAGAAACACACATGGTAAACATGGTAAACATATATAAGCCCTCTTAATGGCAGGCATGTATTTTCATACTTGGAAAAAATACAGTTTTGGACTGAGAACCCTTGGGCCCTCTGGAGGACCTGAGCTCAAGGGCACCTGCCACAACTGACCGACCAATAACCCAATAACATCAGTCACCCCCTGTGCTGTGCAGATGACATCAACCAGTCTGACCATGGGAAAATACAGGCATATTTGCACCTTGCACACTTATGCACTTGCAGGGATACTCATATATATGTACACCTCCAAACTTACTCATATGCATAGAAGCACAGATATACACATAATCGGATAGGTCTGTAAATGTATGTTTATATATGTGCACTGCCTGATGGACTATACATTACCCCTTTCTCCAAGGGTATTTCGCCTGGTTCTAGCTGGCCATTGATAAGATGAATCTACGTCCTCAACATTATAATATCAGTAACATCATATCCTGTACTCCAAAAAGGTCATAAAAAAGACAAAATGCTGGTGTTTTTTCATGTATTAAAGTGGGATTATATTTATAAATTGTAACTGTTAAATATATGTTATTTACACCTTTTAACCATTTGAAGGTCATTCCCGATTGTTCTAGGGTAGGCTCATGTCTAGGACAATAGAGGATCTCTTTTGTCTTTATTTTGCATCCTTAGACATTTTTAATAATAAATGGACACTTCCTGCAATTTCATCAACATCTCTAATAAATACATACACATAACTTGTATGTTGCCACCATATTTAAATTGATGTAAACGTAAGTTTGTTAACATTTTGATAAATACACATATTCGCCACAAAATAACGTCTGACGTAGTTATGTGAAGTATGCCGGAGCCTTCCGAACAACAGTTTGCACTTAAGTTAATATGCCCCTAGAAACTATGGGGCAAATTTACTAAAATGCGAAGTTCCTAAAAAAATATTGCGTCTTTTCCTTTTTCAGGATGATTGGCTGAAAAAGAGCGTAATTTTTTTTTTGGGATAACCGCCTTCCCCCCTACATTTCCTAACATATGGCACATAAACTATACACTGGGCTCATGTGTAGGGCAATATAACAAATCTATTTTATTTTATTAAGGTTTCCCAGGCTTGTGTAATGTAATGTATTTGCTGCAACATATACGTCCATTGTACTTTAACTTCCCGCCGTCTGCCAGCGCAACTTTGCTTTGCTTGGAGCAGTAGCGTTAGCGCAACTTCACCAACATTTGGCATCCTGGACGCAACTTCAGATTTTAGTGAATTAGCGTTGTCCTGACGAATCTACGCCTTCGTTTTCCTTTGCCACACACACTTCACAGAAAAAACAGTAGACAGAATTGTATGTCCAGTCTAACTGAAACTAACAGAGACATAAATTCAAATAAGTGCTCAAGGTTCACTTGCAGCCCATACTGTATGTTACAGCTGTCACTGCTAGCCTGGCACACTCCTATTCATGAGAAAGAAGAGCATTTGCGTGCAATAGACTCACTAGAAAGATTATGCAAATTAAATCTGATAAAGATTCTTAGAAATAGATTTAATCCCTGCTTTCAAGCACCCGACAGATGTATGGCAATGCTATACATTAATGGGAAAGTAAACATATTATTTGATATGTTTCCTTTTGTCCTTCTCTTTTTTTGCATACAGTGATTATCTACCCTTTAAACAACTAGCCAGGGCTAATTATTATTTGTTTACACTTTATTATTTATGGTCTGATGGGAGGATGAAAGGAAAAAGATGAACAAAGAAGTAATAATACATTTTAAACAATTATGACCATCTTGTGGCTGCTCTTTCTCTATTAAAGGCTGGGAGTGACCATTGCAGATTGAGAAGAAAAGAAGCTACCAAATGGAAATTATGGGTCTGGGTGTTGTTAAAAGGGTCTAAGACATACTGTACAAGGGGCTGATTGCACAGTATGTAATTATTGTTATAGACTGACCAATTCTTAGAAACTTCTCAGTTAGTTTTCATTTTATTGTTTGCCATTATTTTCCTTCCTAATTTGCTTCTTTCCAGAAAGTTGTTTGGGAGCACTAACCCCTGCAACTTGCACTTTGTGGCTATATTTGTGATCTTATTGTGAACTTTCACTTGTATTTAAACATGAGCCTAAGAACTTTTTCCATAGTAACCTTTTTATATAGCTTTACCACTTCAAGGTGGTGATACCTTGATGGAGCCTACCTTGCTGCCCTCTCCTTAATGGGGAACTATCATGAAAATGAAAATTTTATATTAGCTTCAGCATACTGAAATAAGTAACTTTCTAAATATAATCAATTTAAACATTCTGTACTGTTTCTGAAATAATCAAGTTTAACTTCACTATTCCTCTCTCAGCATCTGTTTCTCCTCTTTATCTCTTCATGCAGGAGTTGGGTGTCAGATGAATGATCCAATATATCTTATAAGGGCTCCTTTTGCCTAGAAGGAGTATTAGAGCTCACTCTATTAAAATCACCAGATATCATGTCTCTCTACATGCAGAATTTGTGCAAAAGGCAGTTATTTTGCTTGTACTGGAATCAGTTATTTAAATGAGCTCTAATTCATCTGCTAGAAAAGGAATATGTATTGGATCTAATTGTCAATGAATATCTGACACCCAACTGCTGCATGAAGACAGAATGAAGAGAAACAGATGCCGAGAGAGGAATAGTGAAGATAAACTTGATTATTTCAGAAACAATGCAGAATGTTTAATTGATTGTATTTAGAAAGCTCCTTACTTCAGTATGAGGAAGCTTATATTATATTTTCATTTTCACAATAGTTCCCCTTTAACTTTCTTCTACTACAGGGGCCTCCACAGAATCTGCCTTATCACTAACTGGCTAACATTATGACTCTCAACCACACATAACTCTTGGGTTTGACTATAAGGGGTTACACTCAGTCTCTCAATCACCTTACACACAGGTTAGACTAACACCAGACACCCCAAAACACACCAATACCCACAAAATGAATTAACTGCCACCATCTATCATTAACTGGCATAGAAACTTGTGACTATTCCCCTGCCCTCTATAACAGGTAATAACTCACACTACAGAAATGCATCAAACACTCTCTCTTATGGTAGTTAGTCAGGGTAGGACCCTACTAGTTAAACAAGCACTCCAGCAGCCAAAGGGTTAATTTACAGTCAAACACACTTTTCTACTAGCCAAACTAGTTATTAAACATATAAATAGGCAACTTTCCCTTTCCACGCATACACAGAGTTAATACACTTAGGCACAAGCATTCATATGGGCTATGAGTTCGTTAGAGCTAAGGACAAAAGGTATTAAAATGTATTTAGTTTTAAAAGTAACAGTGCATGTATATAAAACAATATATTACAAAGAAGACATAAAATTGCAAATACAGTAAATAAAATAAAAAGGAGTAAAACACAAAGAAAGTCCTACTTTACCAAGTTGAGAATTTCCTGTTGTGTCCTCTGAGGCAAGAGTTAGGAAACAATAGGCATACAATCTGGGTATGGAGCCTCTTTTGCATGACCTTGGGTACTGGGTCTATCACCTTTTTATTGCCTGCTGGGACAGAGCAATACCCTGGCATGACAATGACTAATCTAGTTTGTGATGCATAAATGGTTCTGGATATCACCTGGACACTTCCCTTAGAGGCAAGATTCTTTAGGCCCTGTGGGTTATGCCAGAACTCCTCCCCATCCTCGTGATATCCTCTTCCCCGAATTGACACCGAGAAACCACCATCACCTGCCAGAACCTTCAACTCTACACTTTTTACCAAATGAATCCTGTGAGTTAGTAGTGAATTTATATATTTTTTTTCTAGGAATCATATTTTTTCTCTAAAATTTTTTAGTCTTTTTCTTTTTCTCTAATATCTAAAAAAATTCAAGATTCATAAAGTTTAAAAACCATAAAACCTCTAGTACAAAACTGCTCCAAGTAAAGCTGCCGAGGTCAAAAGGAGGTGTGCTGATAACATTGGACCAGTTTTAATCAATTGGGACTTTTAGAGGTTTTCTGTTTTTTTTTTCTAGTAATTATTCAAAGAACTTGAATTTTTTGAGATTTTCCTCTTTTTTTTTCTTTGTTCAGCATTTTCTTCTGTTTATACTTTTAATATTTGAATCTTTTAAAGGGGTGTTTCACCTTTAAGTAAACTTTTAGTATGTAATAGAATGACCAATTCTAAGCAACTTTTCCATTTGTTTTCAATATTTATTTTTAATAGTTTTATAATTATTTGCCTTTTCCCTCTGACTCTTTCCAGCTTTCAAATGGGCCTCACTGACCCCTTCTAAAAGCAAATGCTCTGTAAGGCTACAAATCTATAGTTATTGCTAATTTTTCTTTCTCATCCTTCTAGTAAGGTCCTCTACTATTCATATTCCAGTCTCTTATTCAAATCAATGCATGTTTACTAGGGTAATTTGGACCCTAGCAACCACATTGTTTATAATGCAAATTAAAGAGCTGCTGAATAAAAAGCTAAATAACTCAAAAACCACAAATAATAAAAAAGGAAAACTGAGAGAGCATGGGCCCATCAGGTTTTTTTCCCGGTGTATTTTTGTTCACTAGGAATTGTCTTAAAAACTCACATTTTTAGAGGGGTTCCTACTTTTCATATTGGGGTCTTTTAATAAATTACATGACATTCGTAGTTTTAGAGAAAAGGAGTTTATTCATGATTTAAAAAACCTCTAAATCCACTAAAATGACTGCTAATAAATGGGCCTCCCCTTGTATGTTAAGAAAGAGGAGCTTTCAAAGGCTGTGCCCAGTTTACATACAGCTACTTTTTTATTATACACAACATTTTACATAAATATATACTCCAGTTAAATTCCAGCACCAAAGAAAATGGAAAAAAATGTCACTCACGAGGGGTGGAAGAGAGTGACCACCAATCATGAGAGTCGCTCATTTCTGAGAATGTATGTACTGTATCTTCTTATGCATATTGTACATTAGGGAGCCTTTGATTACATGTTTTGACTTAACACTTGCTGTTTGTCATTTATTTGATGTAATAAGCAGCAGTTGCATTTGTTTTAGAATCACTCACTGCCTGTTATTTACATTTGATGTGTCATATTAAGATTTGTACAATGTAATTTGTAGTTTGCCTTGTCTGTTTCTTTCTGAGCTCCTTTTCCTGCTATTCTCTGTTGTCCTTTTGTTCTCGAATTTTCTACAGTTTTTTTTTATAACTTTGCATTGGGTAAATATTTTTCTATTCATTTAAGGTATATTCATGGACAGATCCATACGTGTTGCCCCAATGTACAGAATGGGGAGATAACGCCATCTTGAATGGTGGTGTTTGGTGTATGGAGTTATAACTCATGATCAGTCCTCTATTATTAAAGAAGAATTAAAGTGTGGGAGCACAGAATAACAAAAAAGGTTTCACCAGCTACAGGTATTCCGAATTACGGAAAGGCCATCTCCCATAGTCTCCATTTTATCCAAATAATCCAAATTTTTAAAAATAATTTCCTTTTTCTCTGTAGTAATAAAACAGTACATTGTACTTGGTTCAAACTAAGATATAATGAAAGCAGGACACGTCTATTAGGTTTATTTTATGTCTACATGATTTTCTAGTAGACTTAAGGTATGAAGATCCAAATTATGGAAAGATCCATTATCCAGAATACCCCAGGTCGTAAACATTCTAGATAACAGGTCCCATACCTGTACATTATTTCTCTTGCAGCCCTGTCGCCTCCAGATGCATTTCGCTTAGATATAGGGGCACATTTACTAAGCTCGAGTGAAGGATTCGAAGTAAAAAAACTTTGAATTTCGAAGGGTTTTTTTGGGTACTTCGAACATCGAATAGGCTACTTTGACCTTCAACTTCGACTTTGATTCAAACGATTCGAAGTAAAAATCGTTCAACTATTTGACCATTCTATAGTCGAAGTACTGTCTCTTTAAAAAAAACTTTGACTACCTACTTCGCCACTTTAAACCTACCCAGCTACAATGTTAGTATATGGGGACCTTCCCCATCAGTTTTCTAAGCTTTTTCTGATCGAAAGAAAATCCTTTGAGTGATTTTTCCTTCGATCGATTGATCGTAGGATTTACGGTAAATCCTTCGACTTCTATATTCGAAGTCGAAGGATTTTACCTCGAGGGTCGAATTCGAGGGTTAATTAACCCTCGATATTCGACCCTTAGTAAATGTGCCCCATAGACTACTTTACCCAGAATTTGATTTCTAGAATAACTTACTAGAGGCCATTTACTTTGAGTCTGGATGTAAGAGCAGCAGAGTGCAGCGCTGGTGGTACACAAGTCAGCGCTGGCCTTGCCATAAGGCAAGTGGTACATAAATGGTTACATTATGGCCTATGTGTGCCGGCTCTGCAAAACTGGTAAAAATTAAAAGCTCCATTTCTATTAATGGCAGGGTACAAAGTACAAAAATATGTTGGCTTGTGTTTACTTTTGTACTTTGCCCTTCGTTTACTAAATTACCACCATTTACTCTGGCAGCAATCTAACTGAAAACTGAAGGAAGAGTGCCTCACCTAACAAACTATGATGGACTATGACAGGACTATGATGGAGTGTTGGGAGACCGGGCGCCATCCTTCACACTAGATCAGTGGTTCCCAAACTTTGGGGTTAGCCAGAGCAGTGACAGATGTGCTCAACTTGGGGCAACTAGGGTTAAAGGAGAATTCAACCGTTAAATAAAAAAACCCTACCCTACATAGACCCCCCCCTGCCTCCTCCCCCCATCCTAGCTGCTACACCGGGCAAATGGCCCTAACTCTTTACTTAAATTCTCCTTTAGGATTTAGAGAAAATGCTAACTTGCTATTCTAGATACTCAGTCTTAAAGGAGAACTTTACTTTTTATGAAAAAGTAATCTAGAAATGTTGTACATTATGTTTTGTGCTTCTGTACCAGTCCAAGGCAACCACAGCCCTTTAGCAGTAAAAATCTGTGTCTCCAAAGATGCCCCAGTAGCTCCCCATCTTCTTTTCTGCTGATTCACTGCACATGCTCTGTGCTGCTGTCGCTTACTGAGCTTAGGGACCCACTCACAATATAGTGAATCATATATATGATATAAATGTCACAATTGTAAGCCTGATTAGTAATTAATTCATATTATTGCCACATGACAGCTCAAATGCCAGCATTTAGCATCCAAATGTAATCATCAGCCCTGTAGCATCAGCTTATATTACAGGGGAAGCTCATTTTCTGCTGGATAATTAGTAACGAGCCCTAAGCTTAGCTTCTCAACAGCTGCTCAGAGCCCACTGAGCATGTGCAGTGCAACTGACACAAAATCCAAGATGCGAAACACCTGTGATAACTTTGAAGGTCTGTATTATTACTTCTATAAAGCTTTGGGCTGGTTCAGTAAGTTCAATATATTAAATATGGGATTTCTAGCCATATTGATTTTTAGGGTTTAGTTCTCCTAGTGAATACTTTGTTTATTTGCTACCCTAGATGTTATAATTATGGCTGGTCCAGTATCTTGAAACTCAAATGGAGGTTTATACCAAAACTCCATGAAATAACTGCATCATTTTACAACCCTCATTTGCAGAACTGTTTACCACTATCTTTAGTTGTGTTACATTTGGTATTAGGCTGCCTGACTGCAGTCCATATATTTCCAAACTATAAGAAGCTTGAATCTTTGGATTATAGGATAAGCTTACCGCTTTCCATGGTGGGTCCGGGTGCTCATGCCCCAGACTTTCAGCAAGGGGGAGTACGTCACGGAAATTCAATTGTAGGCAGGCATTAATCCGGAACACCATAGAGTAGAATCCAGGAGCCCAAAGTTTAGCTAATACAAAAGGTTTTTATTTTACATTTTGTTAAAAAAAGCCTTACGCGTTTCGTGTCCGCCAAGGACACTTGTTTATCAAAGTCTGAAATTTATTATTACATTTTCCCGAAAATTTGCGGGATTTTCATGATTTTTTCTGATTTTTTTCATCCGATTTTCATGAATTTCACTATTTTTTCGGGAATTTTCACCCAAAAACTTCGGGGTATTTCACGAAACCCATCCCACATCCAAAAGTCATTGGGACTTCTCCCATTGACTTATATGCAACCTTGACAGGTCTGAGATTTTCCGATTTGGACTTTTCCATCCTCAGGGTTTAATAAAATCCGAAAAATCCGTGATTTTTTAAAAGTCCGATTTTATAAAAAAAATAAACCATGAATTCACTGGAATGCTGATCTGGTCCTGGCTTCTAGTCTGTATGCTCCTGGTCTGTAATTGTTGCAAGGGAACCTGATGCCAGATGTGATCAATGATAGTGGCTGCCTACCCCTCTGCTTTACTGAGACTCACAGGTTAAGAATGCCTATGATAAATTAATTGCTAGCTACAGAGACTACCCATCAGAAAACTAAACCAATGTCGAACTATAGAAAAACATACACAAAGCAGCAGGAGGGATAGAAAAGATGTTTGAAACGAATATGATAGATTGCATCATTAAAATCAGTTTAATGCCCGAGTAGCCTTTCTGCTATGTTTTTATTTCAAAGCAATGAAACCTCAAAGTTAATAACACTTTGCTTTACAAAAAAACTCGTAAATAAGATGCGTTTCTTGGGTAATGGATTCCCCGTATTTAAATATTTTGTAGTGTCACCTTTTGCTGCAAAAGCAGCTCTAAATGAGGGATGTAATTAAAGGAGAAGGAAAGCTACAGAGGTATTTTTATTGCCAATATATTAGCTGCAATAGTGCAGGCTAGAATGCTATATTTATTCTGAGAATGTCTTACCATACCTGAATAAAAAGCTCTAGAAGCTCTCTGTTTCTACTCTCTCTCTCTCGTTTCTACTATGTACTTTATTTACTGTATATGGCTGAAATGACAATAAAATCCACTTGACTTGACTTGACTTGTTTGTTTAGGCTAGCAGCTGCAGTATTAGCTTGGTGTGGCATCACTTCCTGCCTGAGTCTCTCCCTGCTCACTCATATGGGGCAAATTCACTAACCGGCGGAGTTGCGCCAGTGATGGCTTCGCCGCACTTCACCTCGCGAATTTTCGCCAGTGCTCGGCAAATTCACTAAAATTCGAAGTTGCGCTCAGCAAAGGGAAAGGTAGCGAAGTTGCGCTAGTGAAAATTCGCCAGGCAAAGTGAAGTTGCACTAGCGAAGGGGAATTTGCATAAAGCGGGAACTTAAAGTTTGAATGGACGTATATGTTACAGCAAATGCATAAAACTACACAAGCCCAGGGAACCTTAATGAATGCAAATAGAGATGTTTTATTGCCCTACACATGTGCCCAGAGTATATTTTATGTGCCATATGTTATGAAAAGTAAGGGTTCCCCCTTAAAAAATTTTTCGTCCTTTTGCAGCCTATCACCCATGAAAATGGAAAAGACACCAGTGTTTTTTGGGACTTTTTGACTTTTTTTTTTGAAGTCCTATCTACTCTATTGCACTTCGCCAGGTCTGAGCTGGCGAAGGAAAGTCTGGCGTAAGAGGTAACGTTCAGTAAAATCAACTTCTTAGTGAATTTGCGTAGTAACGATATTTAGCCCTGGCGAAAATTCACCTGGCGTTAGAGTGCGAAAGTTGTGCTAGAGTCTATCTCCTTCGCTAGCGTATTTTCGCCAGCACCTATTAGTAAATAGGCGAAGTATCGAACTTACTTAACGCTGGCTGACTTACTTAACGCCAGTGTTCACCACTTCGCACCTTAGTGAATTTCCCCCATAGCTCTGGGCTCAGATTACAGCAGAGAGGGGGGGGGAAGAGGAGCAAACTGAGCATGCTCATGCCCGGGGCAAGGAGGTTTAAGCTGAAAACAGGAAGTCTGATACAGAAGCCCATGAGTACACAATAGAAGGAAAGAAATGCTGTGTTTCTTTTGACAGAGGACTCAGAGCAGCATTACTTTGAGGGTTTACTGGTATATTTAGGTGGATCTTTCTGTTAAGGCTTACTTAGTTTTAAGCTTTAAAATCGTAGGCAATGTTTAAAATCACATGTATAGCGCTGCTCGCAATGTAAAATCATTCGCTGATGAATATTACACCTCTCATTATATCTAAGTAAAGGTTAGCGTTAGAACCTGCTTTTCTTTAAACATTTTGCAGCCAAAAAAATCCTTTGCAATCGCAAAACTACATATACTAAGCTTGTTCACAAACATTGCAAGGAAGTCGTTCAGGACTGTAAGTGGACAAAAAGATCGTAAACACGGTCACTGCCATTTGCAATGGTCTTTGTGAATGTTTGTTTTGCACAAACATTTTGGGGTAAGTATGAACCTCACAGCGTGAAGATGATTTTTAGGTCTAATCTTCTAGGTGGATTTGTATAAGGCTTGTAAAAAAGAACCAGATTCTCTGGACAAAAAAAGTCATTTTGTTCTTGAGCCATTTTAGTGTTACTTTGGCCTGGTTTGGGATAATTGTCCTTCTGAAAGACTTACTTTTCTCAAGAGTTTAGTTTTATTTACAGGGTAATTCAAAAAGAGATTTTTTGAATTACCCTGTATTTTGCACCATATTATTCCTTTTGTTTTTACAAGAAACCTAGTCCCTGTTGATGAAGAGGAGACCCATTCTAGTTGGCCCTAGAAAACCTGATACAGGTATGGGACCTGTTATCCAGAATGCTCGGGACCTGGGGTTTCCGGATAATGGATCTTTACGTTATTTGGCTCTTCATCAAAACTCATGTAACCATTAATAAACTCAATAGGCTGGTTAAACTTCCACTAAGGTTTAATTTCTGTATATCTTAGTTTGGATCATGTACAAGGTACTGTTTTATTACTACACAGAGAAAGGAAATCGTTTTTAAAAAATTTGGATTATTTGGATAAAATGAAGTCTAATAATGTCTGTTATTACCACTGCGGCTCTGAGCACCTTTTGAACTACCAATACAATTTTCCTGTATACCATTATCCCTGAACAAATACTGAGGAAGTATTATTGACTAATTATAAGGACACTGTAGGAGTAATTGGACTGAATGTGACCTTGGAAAGGAAAAAAAGAATTAACCTTTTCATTACTATAGCAATGCATTGTTCTTGTAGTGCCTGGGCTAGCTCCGCACGGCATAGGTCTGAATAAAAGGGTATATGGCAATACTGAATGTGTCTTCTCAGCTTTAAAAAAACTGAATGTTGAAGAAAATCAGAATTATTGCCATTATGCAATATACAAGGATTAATAAGATGGTTCTTGGAGTATTACAATGGAAATCAATAATATTGCTCTACATATTAAGGACTGCCAATCATTCATTATAAAATAACACAGATATTTATCTTTGATGCTGGTGCTATATAAATAAATGATTATGTGTATTTTTTTCCATTCCCGGCACAATGCTTTAGTATCATCAACTGTCAGATTTGCATGTCATAGTGCATTTACACTACTCTGAGCAGAGAGGTGACTGTTCTGCAATTACTACTGCCACAGGGAAATCTTGCCCAGCATTACTGGGGCCCTTGGGTGCCAGATAAAGTGCTAGAAAAGAATCTTTTCTGATATTACAGGAATGAGACCTGTTATCAAGAATACTCGGGACCTGGAGCTTTCCGGATAAAAGATTTTTCTGTAATTTGGTTCTCCATACCATATCTATTAAAAAATCATTTAAACATTAAGGGGGTTATTTACTAAACTCCGTTTGGGCTTTTTGTGGCAAAACTCGTATTTTTTTTTATATAAAACTCAAGTTTTTAAGATTTATTAAAGTCCGATGCAGCAAAAAGTGTTGAATCAGAAAATCTACTATCTCAGACCTGCCAAGGTTGTGTGTAAGTCAATGGCAGAGATCCTGAACCTATTTTGTTTCTGTGGAATTAGCCCGAAAATCTGACCTTGTCTGGCTTTTCGGGCAAAAATCCGGAAAAAATCTGGGTTTTTGGGAAAAAAATCAAGCAATTTGAGAAAAAAATGGTACGATTTGATTTTTCGCTTGGTTATATTGAGTTTTTACCAGAACCGATTAAATCAAGCATTTTTTTAATAATAAATAAGGTCAAATCGAGGATTCTAGTTAAAGTTGGACTTTTTTTATTTAAAAAATCAGATTTTGATAAATAACCACAATTGGATTGTTTTGCTTCCAATAAAGATAATAATTAATAATAATCATTAAGATTTTTAAAAGATCTTTTTGTTATTGTAAGACCAACTGAAACGATCATTTCAAGTGATATCGTCTAGTTGAAGCCAGGAAAACTGCGGGTATCTGCTTGCTTGGCCCTGCAAATAATTGGACAATGTTTACATTTCACTGTAAACAATGAAAATCTTCTAACCTGCCTAATCAATTTTCTGACCAATGTCGGATGGAAAATCGTTAGATGCACGATCGTTTGGTCCCCATAAACCTCACGATAATTTGACAGATTTGTTGGATCGCACTAAAATCGGTCGCCAAGGAGAGAAAAAGCTTAACATCTTTGGTGAGATTTAGTTAGAATCAAGTACAGGTATGAGCCGTTGTCCAGAATGCTCGGGACCTGGGGCTTTCCCAGATACCAGATTTTTCTTCATACAGTACCTTAAAGGGATACTGTCATGGGAAAAAATTTTTTTTCAAAATGAATCAGTTAATAGTGCTGCTCCAGCAGAATTCTGCACTGAAATCCATTTCTCAAAAGAGCAAACAGATTCAATTTTTAAATCTGACATGGGGCTAGACATATTGTCAATTTCCCAGCTGCCCCAAGTCATGTGACTTGTGCTCTGATAAACTTCAATCACTCTTTACTGCTGTACTGCAAGTTGGAGTAATATCACCCCCTCCCTTTTCCCCCCCAGCAGCAAAACAAAAGAACAATGGGAAGGTAACCAGATAACAGCTCCCTAACACAAGATAACAGCTGCCTGGTAGATCTAAGAACAACACTCAATAGTAAAAACCCATGTCCCACTGAGACACATTCAGTTACATTGAGAAGGAAAATAAGCAGCCTGCCAGAAAGCAGTTCTCTCCTAAAGTGCAGGCACAAGTCACATGACCAGGGGCAGCTGGGAAATTGACAAACTGTCTAGCCCCATGTCAGATTTCAAAATTGAATATAAAAAAATCTGTTTGCTCTTTTGAGAAATGGATTTCAGCGCAGAATTCTGCTGGAGTAGCACTATTAACTGATTTGAAAAAAACATGTTTTCCGATGACAGGATCCCTTTAAGTCTACTAGAAAATCATGTAAACATTAAATAAACCCAATAGGCTGGTTCTGCTTCCAATAAGGATTAATTATATCTTAGTTTGGATCAAGTACAAGCTACTGTTTTATTATTACAGGGAAAAAGGAAATCTTTTTTAAAAATTATTTGGATAAAATGGAGTCTATAGGGTACAGCCTTTCTGTAATTTGGAGCTTTCTGGATAATGGGTGTCCGGATAATGGATCCCATACCTGTACTAGGCACTGTTTTATTAATACAGAGAGAAAGGTAATCATTTAAAAAAATTAGTTGGAGTCATTTGGAGATAATTTTCCGGTTATTAAGACCTTTCTTCTTTCTTTTCAAATTCTTTTTATTCGATTTTACAATAAAACAAGTTGACTAACAAATTTAGACCTTTCTATATAACGTATCCTATACCTGTATCCTATACTATCCTCTACCTGTATTGCACTATAATATCTTCTTTTTGATGACATTTATTTTCTCGGCTGCTTACCACAGCTGACAGATCTTACATTAGGCAGTTTATTTTACTGGCACACATAGGCGTATGTATGGTTTGCTACTTTCCCACAGGATCTAAAGCAGAATTACCCCTGGATTATCGGAACTCCCTGGGTCTCTCAGGGCTCCCTACCAACCAGGCTTATATAGGCCTTTGTCATCTGTTCCTAATTGTATGCAGCCCAGGTTTGGACTTTGCTGGTACTGGTAGTAAATATATTATTCATTGCATTTTACAGTGTAGAACTAAGGGGGTTATTTATAAAAATCTGAATTTAAATTATTTTTTTCTGAAATATACTCCGACCAAATCCGAACGGTTTATTTCCCCTTATTTGTTAATACATTTTCCTGAAAAATTCGAGTGCGGAGAAAAAACTTGAAAATATCGCAAAAGTCATATGATTTTTTGGATTTTTCCCGAAAACCAGGAAATATTCCGATTTTTGCACGAAACCCAGTGCAGATCAGGATATCTTCGGGACTTCTCCCAATGATTTATATACAACCTGGGCAGGTCTGAGATGTGCCGGATTTTTGGATTCTGACTTTTTCCATCCTTGGGCTATAATAAATCAAGAGAAATTCGATTTTTTTCCCCCCCTATATTTTGCTTTTAAAAAATATATTATGAATTCCCTCTATCAGTTAAAAAAAAATAAAGCGCTCAAAAGGTTAACATATAGGAGAAAACCCAGCTGCAGATCATCAGCTACTAATTGCTTGTTTCTATTTGTAATATTATTTTCTCCGTCTTGAAACTTCTCATATGTTATCCCGTACTGAAGGCAAACTATCTCCAGATTTCCTTCTGCTGGACACACCGAGGTGAAACGGCCATTAAGCTTGCTTACATTTTATAATAAAGAAATGACTTAAACATTTGATTCCAACTAACTCTGTGTCATTAGGGGCATAAGGATTCTGTTTAATTGCTGTTTAATTATTACAGAATAAAAGGAAAACATTAAAGGGATAAGAACGGTTTGCTTCAAATGGTAGCTTTCTGGATAATGAATCCCATCTACAGAGAATTTGAACAGTGACAAAATGTAAAGCAATGTAAGTCTATGGAAAAATTTGGTAACTTGAAAACAACTTTTCATATTTTTTAACTTAAGCTGGGAAGATTTATGCTCAGCAAGTCGGAAGCTTATCAGCCACAACTAGTGATGGGTGAATAAATTCGCCAGGTGTGAATTTGCGGGGTATTTCTGTGTTTTGTCGCCAGTGAATAAATTTGTGAAACTCCGTGGAAAATACGCCAGTGAAAAATACGAAGTCCCAAAAAAATTGGTTGCGCGTCAGAATAGTCGCACGCATAAACATTGTTGCGCATCAAAAATATTTGGATGCCTGCTGACTTTAATGCATTTGGCCAAAATAGGTGCGCGTATCACAGCTGAGCTGTCACAGGCATCGAAATTGACCAGCGTCAAAATAATTTTGACGCCCATTGAATTCAACGAGTTTCACAAAATTTTTCACTGTTTCAAGAATTTCGTGGGAAATTTGTGAATTTTCCGGCAAAACAGGACAAATTTGCCCATCACTAGCCACAACTAAACTCGCTTTCTCTAAAACCACGAATGTCATGAAATTTATTAAAAGATCCGAGCTGAAGAAACATGAACAAGAAAAGCAACGAAAACCGCAATTTTTTTTACTTGTTGCATAGTAACTACAACTTTTTCATATTGTTACACAAAAGCCAGCGTCAAAAATACCCGAAAACTGCTATCACCACAAATCAAAGAAAGATCTTCCAGTTGAAAAAGAGACATCTACATCTCTGCCTGAAAAAGACATCTGACTTCTTCATGATTTTAATGTTTTTTTTTCGGATTAGGAATTGCCACAGTTTTGTGGCATAATAAATCCCAGGAAAAGGAGCCCTTTTTTTCTGCGCCTTTTTTTTTGTTTTTTTGGAGCCAAAAAGTTGCAGTTTAATAAATACAGTTTAATCAGTCCCATAATAGAAATATCCAACTTAATTCGAAAATGTGAAATCCACCTTTGTTATGTCCCTATCAATTTTATTTTAATAAAGCAGTAAAGTCTTTATTACTTATTAAATAGATCTGTTGAGCACCTTCACAAATATCCTGTAGAATTTATAACGATATAAAAGCAAGAGTTTTCCAGTAGTGCTTTTCTTTTCTTATATAAGTTATTTTTCAAGCAGTGCATTGAAACATAATAGGGTTAGTATTGCTGCCTTGCAGTGCTGGAGGCTAATCTGAACGTTCTTGTTGTATCTGAGTGGGTTTTTCCTCCCGGTACTATGTTTTACTCCTACACTCCAAAAAGTATACAGGCAGGTTTAATGACTTGTGTGTGTGTGTGTAACCTTAGACTGAATGTGCCACTGGTGCAGGACTGACGAGAATGATCTAGAATCTGTGTAAGTAAATATTAATTAATAAAAAAAAGAAAAAAGTAAAACACAGAAAATATGTGGAAATAAAAATGATGATAAAGAAGAGTGAGTGTGTTGAGGTGAGAGGCTGATAGTTTGAATCCGCGTTGATACATGGATACATACAGCTTTTTTTGTTATATATGTTGAAAGCCCCAAAATCTTTTATTACAGGTATGTAACCCGTTATCCAGAAAGCTCCAAACTGAGGGACTCAACTATAAGCTAAAGCAAATAGTTGTAATTTTTAAAAAAATAATTAGCTTTTTCTCTTTAATAATAAGGCAGTACCTTGTACTTGATGGTAACTAGGCTGCATGAATCCAGTTGGTGGCAAAACAATGCTATTGTCTTTAATGTTTAATTGATTTTTAGTAGAATTATGGTATATAGATCCAAAGTACAGAAAGATCCCTTATTGCCTCCTGTACAGCTATCACATCCTGTCCCACCATCTCATCTCCAAGTATCTGATCTCAGCTTGTTAACCATCTCCAGAGTGACCCAGGTCTGTGCCTTGACTTGCCTTGGCATCTATCTATATTCAATCACTTGATCGTGTCTTAACTCATTTCACTCTAGTGAATTTTTGGTAACTATGCCTTCCCATATGATTTCCAAAAAGAGGAAGTCTTAAAATCTTGTGCAATAACATTTGGGGAATTTAGGGTTTAAATTAGTGTCTAACCTGACGGCAAAAGTAAGCTTCCCAGACAGTGTTGGGCTGGGCCAGTGGGACCCCAGGAAAAAACTCGGTGAGCCCCAGCCCAGACCTGCTCCCCCCTGCTGCCCCTTAAAGAACTGAACCTGCGCTGTGGCGTTCACGCATGCGCGCACCGGGCCTTAAATTGGAGGGCGGGCGGGAGGGCCCTTCATTTGCGGCCCCCGGAGGGCCTCCAAGGCTCCAGTCCAACCCTGTTTCCAACACTTCTCATGAATTTCAGTTGCCTCAAGTGACATAAATAGAATGCAATTTCCCTTAAAACACAAGAGGTAATTTATTCAAGGAAACTAAGGGGTGCAAGAGCATGCTCACTGCATCTCCCTGGGAATTTAATGTCCAGGTTAGAAGAGGACTGAGCCCAGTTAAAGAGTATCAGATGTGCTTAAATAATGAGAAGTTCATAGGCACTTAATTGGTTATCCAAAGCAGTGGATCAGGAAGGTATGAGACAAAGTCATAAAAGGACTGATGCAAGATGCACATCTACACTAGGGAGAGGATGCCTGAGGGTCTCCAACAGGGGTGTAACTATGGAGGAAGCAGACCCTGCGACTGCAGGGGGGCCCAGGAGGTATAGGGGCCCCATAAGGCCCTAATTCATATACAATTTCAATAAATATTGGTAAAACAAGTCAACCGCTAAACATTTTGGAGGCCTGAAACATAACTTGCTGTGGGGCCCAATAATATAGTGAATAAAGTACCCCCTCTTGTAAATTATAAGGATATCCTAATATTTTGCAACTGGGGGTACATTATTTATTATAATACACAAGTTTCAGTGAGTCATGTGACAGAAATGACATCAGAACTCACCATTTATAACTGATGACATCAGAACTCACCGTTTATAAGGATATAATTTACAGGATATTCATGGCTTTTGTGTATTATATCTAGTTATGCCACTAGTCTTCAATGTAGGTTGCACATCCAGCCACTAACTGTGGACTCAGAATGATGCGCAAGGTGGGGGCGGAACGGAAGGGAAACTACATGTCCTGCCCTTTTAGAATTTAATCATCATCATCATCATCATTTATTTATATAGCGCTGTCAAGATACGCAGTGCTTAATGTAGCCTAATATAGTTTGTAAGAGCAGTCTGAGGTCCCTGCTCTCTGAAATGCCCTGTGGATATTTGAAGGCTGAAACAGCATGAAAAACACTAAAAATGCTGCCTTTTTTGCGCTTTGCATTCTGAGTTTCCATTCGCAAACGAGGCCTCCTCTTCTATTTATACTGTGCTTTATTTACAATTGTATCCAACCACATATTGTATATTGAACTGTATATATAGTATAGACCCATTCATAGTAAGCACAAAAAAGTCCATATAATACAAGTGTAGGTGCTTCTAAAGTCACTCCTGGAAGAGAAGGTGATTGGAATACACTGCATTTTATGTGCTAAACACAGTACAGCTGCACATTGATTGAAGGGGCTAATGGAAGGCTAAGATCTGTCACTGCCTTTAAAGCCATATTCTAGCCCCATGACAGCTTTCACACTAAAGCAAGAGAAAAAGGGGATGAATATGATAGTAGATTTACATGTTTTTTTGTGTTTGCAATATTCTACACAGCCTTTATTTCTGAAGCATTCTGCTCCATCCTTTGTTCCGTCATCACATGGTTTTTAGGGACAACAGATTAACACTCAGCCGAACAAAAACTAGACTTCCAACATGTCCTTCTCCAATGCTTGACAATGTCCATTAGCCATCAGATACAAATAATATAAAAAGCATACATATACAAGTACTCAGGGATCTCAGTTCAATAATAAAAAGAGATGATTATTTTTTCTCTTCAAGGCTTCTTTATTGTCTAGCGTGATATCCATGAGACCGTTGTATAAAATATATGTGGGGGGAAAGAATTATGAGTGAATTTAATGCTGAAAATTGAAGGAAACTATTCTGTAGGTTGTGAATCTTTCACTGAAGGTGTTCTGTTACTTAACCATTTGATGCCCTGGGTTATTGTCCAGGTGAACGTTCCACAGAGCCATACTGTCCAACTTTTTTCAAATTGCGAATCAACCATTTGATACAGAAAAGATGAGGGGTGTGTGTGTGGGGGAGGGTTAATGACATGAAAGATGTCTATGGAGCTTTTGGGCAATATTTCAAGTACCGGTATGAGACCTGTTATACAGAATACATCGGTCCTGCGGTTTTCCAGATAAGGGGTCTTTCTATAGTTTAGATCTTCATACATTAAGGGGGCTCCGAATATCCGAACCTCGAATAATTCGTAGTTTTCGGAGCAAAAAAATAAAAAAACCTACAATTTTTTTGAGATTTATTAAAGTCTGATGGTCTAAAAACTCTGAATCCGAAACCCCCGGCATCTAAAAGCTCTCAAGGTCCTGTATGAGTCAATGGGGAAGGTACCTGTTTCTGCACTGATGTCCGTACTGATATCAGATGATTTCGGGGTTTTAGCACAAAAAACTCTGAAAACTCCAAAAAAAATCGTAGTTTTTGCAGAAAACTCTTAACAATTCTGAGTTTTCGAGGAAAGCTGCAAAGTTTTTGTAGTATTGCCAACTCTATTGTTTCAGGGCTTTTTTCTTCATAAATAAGGTTCTTTCGGGAATTTGGAGTTGGATATTAGAAATACAGAGATAAATTCGGACCTTGATAAATCTGCCCCTAAGTCTACTAAAAAAATTATGTAAACATTTAAGGAGTTTTTTTACTATTATACCCCAAGGTTGCTAAAAGTCAGAATAAAAAAATGCTCCATCTCAAACCTGCCGAGGTCATGTAGAAACCAATGGCAAATGTCCCTTTTACAATTGGAAGATATCATAATCTGGGCTGGGTTTCGTACAATAATCCGAATAATATGTGGTTTTTCGGGAGTCAAATCCGGAAAAATGTTTTCACAATTTTAACCATTTTCCCACACCGGATTTTTCGAATTATTTTATTGATAAATAAGGTAAAATTGTGGAATGGGGGGTTTGGTCGAAGTTGTCAATAAAAAAAAAGAGGAAAATTAGGATTTTAGTAAATAACTCCCTAAATAAAACCACTAGGAATGTTTTTCCTCCAATAAAATTTAATTATATTTTAGCTGGGACCTAAGCTCTAATACCAAAACACTAGAAGGATTAGAATTAGTGCAAATTATCTAGTAAGGAATAAAGAAAACTTTGACTTTCAATGGCTTATAGATGTGAAAGCAACATGAGTCCTTTGTGGAACCACATATTAATAATATATTATTAATCCATAAAAAATATAAATTTTATTTTTGCAAATATAAGGCTTTGAGTAAACAATGGAAATTTATTCTGCAGAAATCCTCTATGAACGCACAGAGAAGCAATAGGCAAAGGTTTCACAGGATTCCTCAACAAAGAGGGAGCCATTGATTTCTCAAACCCTGATTACATATGTTAATATATTCATGAAAAACACTGAAGCTAAATCAATCCCCCTGAAAAATTAAATGAAATCAAGGGAAACTCAAACTCCTGTAAGGTATGAATGAGCCTCGGATGGAAAACACATATATACTGTGACTAAAATGGCACAAAGCCTTCATATGTTTCTACTTTCGAATAACGTTCAATTTTTTTTTTATTCTCATTGTGAACCTGAGGGTAGTGATGAGAGAATCTGTCACGTTTCAACCAAAGAATTCGTAAAACAAAAAATTGTGAAACAGCAAAAAATTTGCAAAACACATTGAAGTCAATAGGTGTTCAAAATTTTTTTTATGTGCGACAATTTTTATGTACGCAGCAATTTTTTCTCACTCCAAATGCATTAAAGTTAATGGGTGATTTTCTTGTGGTGACTTTTTTGCCTTGGCAACTTTTTTGTCTTAGCGAATTTGTTTGGTTCAAACGCATTAATCAATGGGAGTTTTTTCTTATAGCAATTTTTTTGTCTTGGTGTCTTTTTTGTCGTGGCATAATTTTTCGTGGTGGATTTTTGCCAAAGTTTCAAGAAAAAATTCACAGATGGTGAGATGCTGAGTTTGCCACTAATCCATGCCTGCCAAAAAAATCACTCAACACTACCTAAGGGGCCTATTTACACAGGAATTTCTCTTTTTTTTTAGGAAGCGATTTTTTCAGGGTTGATATATTAAACCGCAGCTTTTATTTTTTTACACTAAAACCCAGAAAAATTCACAATAAAAAAACCAACACAGCTTTTTCTGGATTTATTAAGTGACAAATATGAAACAATTTAGAATCTGAAAACGCTCCTACTAAAACCTCTGAAAATCAAGTCAATCTGGAAGATCTTTCTTTGATTTGGGTTTTCATGTTTTTTGTGCTTTTGTGTGTCAAGTCATAGTTCTTGTGCAAAAAAAGTTAAAAAAAACATTGGCGTCAAGGGGTTTTCGTTCAATTGAACTTACCTTTAAAGAACCTTTAGGCAGCTTCTTCTCTTCTTCGGCTCCATAAGGCAACTTGCAGACCCTTTCAGAGGCTTTGTTGCTGCTTCAGCAACTCAAGGGGGAGGGGGCTTATCCGAGGAATGCAGCATGGCTGACCCCCCTTTAAACCATAAAAACCACAGGGCCTGGAACAACGGTCCACCCTGTTAAAGGAGAAGGAAAGCTACAGATGCATTTTATTGCCAATAGATCAGCTGCAATAGTGCAAACTAGAATGCTATATTTATTGTGAAGAATGTTTTACCATACCTGAGTAAAAAGCTCTGTTTGTTTAGGATAGCAGCTGCAGTATTATTATTGCTTGGTGTGACATCACTTCCTGCCTGAGTCTCTTCCTGCTCACTTATAGCTCTGGACTCAGATTACAGCAGAGAAGGGGGAGGGGAAGAGGAGCAAACTGAGCATGCTCACGCCCGGGGCAAGGAGGTTTAAGCTGAAGGCAGGAAGTCTGATACAGAAGCCCATGTGTACACAATAGAAGGAAAGAAATGCTGTGTTTCTTTTGAAAGAGGACTCAGAGCAACACTACTTTGATGTTTTACTGGTATATTTCGGTGGACCTTTCTGATAAGTCTTACTTAGTTTTAACCTCTCCTTCTCCTTTAAACCCTGATGGCCAACCTGGCATGCACTTAGGGGCGCATAAACTGTTATAGCCAATGGCAAAATTGTTCTCCAGCATCTCTCAGTATTCAAAATATTGTAACTTTTTAGTTGCCCTTTTTTATTGTAACTTTTTATTTTGTATTAGTTTAATGCATAATTAAATGTGTCAGCTTTGCCTAAGCTGCCATTGTCTTTCTTTCTGGTTTCATGAGCAGTCAAGCCAAGGTCTCAGCAGGCTAATCAGAATCCAGGCAGAGATGCCTAAATGATTGACAGAGCCGGCACTGGGCAGAGATTAGTCCAAAAAATGCTCTAGTCTAGAGAGTGCCCCATACACCATAATAGAACATAGGGCTAACACAAAATAAATATTGTCGGTACATTGATATTTAAATGAGACATATGGGAAAAAATTATTACAGGATATTGGTGAGAATCTAGGAGTTTAATTGTACCTAAAGAAACAAATTGAATTCAGATATCAAAACAGGCTGCCTGATTCATTTTCCTGAATATTTGATTGTTTCCTGCCTCTCACAAGCTCTGTCTCCAAGCACCCTTTTGCAAATGCAAATTACTGATGGCAGAAAATCAGTTTTTTCCCCTATTGTGGGATACTAGGTTTCTGATCTCTGAAATGTGGTAGGAAAATGAATTTACCAGTTTAGTGAGAATGCTGTCTAGTGATAATATTTCAAATGTAATGCACAGAGATTAATTGTACAAGTCAGAGCTTATGGTCTTACAATT
The DNA here is from genome assembly GCF_017654675.1 of Xenopus laevis. NCBI lineage: Eukaryota > Metazoa > Chordata > Amphibia > Anura > Pipidae > Xenopus > Xenopus laevis. Next base: position 19,487,904 of record NC_054372.1, read on the forward strand.
ACCATCGCCTTTCCAAACACTGCAGAATAAGTAGCATGTATACCACTAATAATACATAATATATTATAGTAATTAATATACATGCTTTAATTAACGTTACTCTGGCAGTCTTTTTCCTAGTTTTAATTGGGTAGCCAAGTTGTACCTAAAATTTCTATTATGTGTAACCCTAATTTGGTTACTGACTCTTTAAATAGCAATTAACCCTTAGCAATCCAGGGGCCCTGAGTCCCTTATGCATGTAAAAAGTACTGTGATTTACAGTGCAGTGCCTCCACGTATGGAACACTGAGGAGCACTGAGGGGGTTTCAACTAGGAAAAATAAAACACACAGTTTGCAAATGAAACAAATATAAACTTAATATAAAACAGTAGTGAAAGAACTTAGGCAATCTAGCACACAATGCACTACTGCACTGGGGAAACGTGGGACCTACCTAACTTACTATTAGGTACCTCACTGTTTCTCCAACACAGTCATTTTTATTATCAAAGTCCAGTTCAGTTCAAATAGAATGTCCCTTTCCCAGAGCTCTTATACCCCAGGTAGCGCTACCTTTTCCAAAAGTACCTCTCCCTTTGGAACTTAGCAGCCACTCCCACATAGCAGGTAAATGCAGAGGACCTGTCCTCAAATTAGGGCCCCGCGTTTGTATCCTTGCCAGTATCCTTCCTTGGGTGGCTCACTCACAGGGGTGCTCTCAGAGGCAGTCACACTGGAGGATACAGGCAGCTCTGCAGCAGGATCAATCTCACCAGTGGCACCTTTCTCCTTCTGAGTCTCTAGCAGCTTGGCAGGGAACAGGATGGACTCTCTCTATACTTCTACAGATGCAACAGCTTGGACAGTCTCACAAGAACTGGTTCTTGCTGGATGTTGCAGCATATAACCCCCGTTAAACTCTGTTGGAGACCCTGCACAAATGGTTCCAAAGTCAGGCACTCCCTCTCTCTCCCAAGGATGCACTGGGCACCCAGCCAATCTTACGGCTCACTAGGCTGTAACTGGGCTAAATGACATCACAGACAGAAAAACAGGAGAAGGATTTGTCTGATTTTTTTTTTTTGGTGTTGGAAGTAAAAACAGAAAAAATGTTGACACCAGTGGTGTAACTAGATATTACTGGGCCCCACAGCAGATTATTTTTCAGGACCCCATGTTGACTAGTTTTACCAATATTTATTTAAATTGTATATAAATTAGGACCTCATGGGGCCCCTATAACTCCTGGCCCCCTGCAGCTGCAGGGTCTGCTTCCTCTGTAGTTACGCCCCTGGCTGACACCTTGCTTTTGTCTCCAATTTGGGGAAATTTTGACATTTCATACAATTTTTTAAGATGGGAAACTGGGCAAATTCGAGCATCACTGTTTATTTTTAGAGATGGGCAAATTTCTCCCAAGAAACTTGAATTTTGACACCCGCTTCAATTTGTTTACAGGTGACAGTTTTGACACAAGCGACTTTTCTGACACATGTCCAAATTTTTTGACGCTGGCGAATTTTCGCAGGAGTTTTGCAAATTTATTAGTCGGCGGCAAAACGCACAATAATTTTGATGCCCATTGACTTCAATGCGTTTAGAAAATTTTCGCCTATCACTATTTGCTTTGCCTCCAATAAGGATTAATTATATTTTAGTTGGGATCAAGTACAAGGTACTGTTTTATTATTGCAGAGAAAAAGGAAATCATTTCAATAATTTTAAAAAAAAATCAATTGCTTGATTAAAATGGAGTTTATGGGAGATGGCATTCACGTAATATGGAGCTTTCTGGATAAAGGATTTCCTGGTCATGCATCCTATACTTATATAGCTGAAAGCAAGTATAAGCAACAACAGAGGGCATAAGCATATATATATATATATGACATATATGCAACATTGTCACAGCAAGTACCCCATTATAGATTCATGAGAAGCAAAAAATACGCATGCACCCATTGTCCTTTCCTAAATGCTCTTTATGGTATGTCCTCTTATAGTGCCAGTCCCAATATTTATTATCATAGATTTACTGTTCTGCACCAGGAATTATTTCAGAGCCAAATACTGCCATTTTCTGCACCAGGTTTCTTTCAGTTGCAAATTCTATAATTTATATTTTGATTTTTTTGGTTGTCAGTCACTCAACATTTTCTTAAATAACAAGGAACACACTCAGTCGCTTGGCATTTTACTTGTGTTTTAATTGCCTGCTGTGATATAATTATTGTGACATTTTGGAATCTTTTTAACATCCTGAATTAAATATTCTGACATCCCACAGAGCAGTTCAGGAAAACAGTGAAACTGTATATGCTCGTAATTAGCTGTCTACAGTTGTCCTTAGGTGTTAAAATTACTTTTGCAACAAAAATAAGAGGAGAAAATGAAATTATTTAACAATAAATGTTAGGTCAGGCATCAGTTTAACCCTTGGAGAGATCTAGGGTAATGCAGAGGAAGGAAAACAATTTCCGTCTGAGACAAGGAGCTCGACTTTCTCGGGTTTTCTAGGCATTCCTCGCCAGATGAATTAATCCTGGTGCACTGCCTCTTAGATACAGATAGTAAAACTATCATCGAAGGATAAAATAAGCAATCAGATATTAAGCTACATTTAAAGGAGAACTAAACCTTAAAGTTTCAGCTTGTCAATAGCAGCAATGATCCAGGACTTCAAACTTGTCACAGGGGGTCACCATCTTGGAAAGTGTCTCACATGCTCAGTGGGCTCTGAGCAGCTGTTGAGAAGCTAAGCTTAGCGCTCGTCACTAATTATCCAGCAGAAAATGAGCTTCCCCTGTAATATAAGCTGATGCTACAGGTTTGCTGATTATTAAATTCTGATGCTAATTGCACTGGTTTCTGTGCTGCCATGTAGTAATTATCTGTATTAATTACTAATCAGCCTCATACTGTGACATTTCTATTCTATGTGTACTGTATATTGTAAGTGGGTCCCTAAGCTCAGTAAGTGACAACAGCACAGAGCATGTGCAGTGAATCAGCAGAAAAGAAGATGGGGAGCTACTGGGGCATCTTTGGAGACACAGATCTTTACTGCTAAAGGGCTGTGGTTGCCTTGGGCTGGTACAGAAGCACAAAACATAATGTACAACATTTCTAATTACATTTTTATTTAAGCTTTAGTTCTAAGCTTTAGACTTTAAGTGCAAGTAGGACTTGCTAAAATGGAGGAAAAGTTGTATTGACGCTATTTAAGATATTTGCTTTGTGCATGCAGATCATTTACAAGTGCAGGTGCAGTGGACTAAGTGCAAAGCAGGGGCATAACTACAGAGGAAGCAGACCCTGTGGCTGCAGGGGGGCCCAGGATCTATAGGGGCTCCATGAGGCCCTAATTTGTATAATTTGCGGTGGGGCCCAGTGATATCTAGTTATGCCACTGGTGCAAAGGTTTTTTCCCATTATTCCAGCATAATTGGTATAGTTTAGGGAGATGCAACTGACAAATTCTGTGATTTCGCTTACATTGAAAATGTTCTGAAAAATCAATTTGATCTCCATCATGAGTGACATGTGCACCCTACTGTTAACGATGCAACTGTGCGGCGTTGTATTATGCAGGCCACTGTGGGAACCATGGAGCTACCGCCTAGTTCAAGGGTGGCATTAACCGCCTGCATCAGTGGGTTCAAATATACAAAACTGGAAGCGATGGAAGTAGAATGGCAGTGGTGCAATGAGTGCATGTTGTTACATGTACCTTTAATTGAATGGGATTTTTTGCACAGCTCACTAGGAACAACTTAGGGGCACATTTACTAAAGGGCGAAGTGACTAATGCTTGTGAAAATTCGCCAGTGTTACCGTTTTCAGGGACTTTGCAGATTTACTAAAGGGCACAGTCGTCACTTTGCTAGTGAAGGAGATAGACGCTAGCGGTGAATTGCACTCTATCGCCAGGCGACTTTTCACTCTACGCGAATGGACGCTACTCCCAAATTCACTAAGATGTGGATTTTACTGGACATTACCTCTTTCACCAGACTTGCCTTCGCAGACCAGGCAAAGTGCATTGGAGCACATAGATCTTCCTCAATCTTCTGTTACTTACATCATATTTTTGTCCAAAAAATGCTGGTGTCTTTTCTTTTTTTCAGAGTGATAGCCTGCAAAAAAAATTTATTTTCTGGGTAACTGGGTTCCCCCATACATTTTCTAATATATGGCACATTAACTATACACTGGGCTCATGTGTAGGGCCGTATAACAACTCTATTTTCTTTATTAAGGTTCCCTAGTCTTGTGTAATGTAATATATTTGCTGCAACATATACATCCATTCAACTTTATAATTTACCGCCGCAAATTAGCCTGAGCGAAGACCTCCAACGAAGTTGCACTAGGCAGAATTGAGCTCTAGCGCATCTTTGCTTTGAGTTGCTTGCATTGCCAAATAACGCTAGCGAAAATTCGTCAGCATTTGGCGCCATGGATGCAACTTTGCATTTTAGTAAATTAGCGTTACCTGAGCGAATTATCACCTGGTGAAGTGTTGCGATGGCTGCAAAGCTGTCGCTGGTAAATTTTCACCGCTAAGTAAATTTACCCCCAAGTGTGACTGCAACTGCACTGATAATTGATCCATCCTTTGATGAACAATGCTGGGTTCCGCTGATTGGTGCTACATAGTTGCACCCAGCTATCTGAACACAAATATTGATTTTAACATACACTTCAGAAGTAACTCAATCTCCACTCTGAAAATGCTAGTTGCATATTTCCCTGATTCAAGAAAACGTGTGTGTGTTTTTGTTGAGACGTTGCATGCAATTGTGGCAGACGCAAGTCCACCCGTAGCTGCAATGTTGCTGAAATTCTTTAAAAAAACAAGCTCAGTCATTTCAAAAAAATGCCACTATGCACATGGCTCTTTGTAAGTAAAGGCAACATACTGTATTATCTTTTTGCCAACCCACTTGGCAAAAAGTTGTTTATCTTTTGTAATAAATACACACCTGACAAGGTTTTTATGTATCTTGAAACCTGACATTTCAAGCTTGTCATCAGCTATTGTACTGTGAGCATCAACTCCATGAACCCGACAAAGGCACAGTAGTGAATTCTGCACTGATTCCCCGGAATTGGAATATTTATTAGACAGACAATGTATATTGTATATATATTATTTAAGACGTGGTTTTATTCCCAAATTAGGTTATACTTAATTAATTCATGTAAATGTATTACACTGAGGCATAATTTGTAGGACATGACATATCTGTGTGCCGCTATTAACATAATTCTCAACGTTTCCAACTTTATGTAGGTAAAATTGCTTTTTAGATGAATATATCATAGAAATCTCCATTTAAATAGGGACATTTGAAAACAATGTGCTACGTAGGGCTATGCTGAAACGCAGTCCCTTGTAGCAGTACAGTTCAGAAACCTTATAACCAATTTGGGGGGATAAAATCATTTTAAGCTGTTTGTTCACCTGGGAATGCAGAATTTAATCTGTTGCCATTAAAGAATGAATAACTGGAAGATGACTAGGAGTAGGCCTGAAAAGAAAGAAAAGTGTAATAATAATAATTAAAATAATAACAATAAAAAAAATGAATTCACTTCCAACAGTAACTTAAATATTTGTAGATCTAATTCTTTAGCTTCAGTAGCCTCTAGAGTGCAATTGTTTTTCAGATGCCGCTCTCTGTGACCCCCAGTTAAAAACTGTAAATAAAGCTAAAAAAAGGCAAATATATAAAAAAAAGTATAACTATAAAAGAGACCAACTGAAAAGTTGGTATGAATAGGGATTTCGATAACATACTGATTTAAGTTGAGTCAGTAAAGCATATATGTTATGGAGGTAGAAGCACCCCATGGTAAAAAAGTGTGTCTTTGCTGGCCAACAACTTTATTCACTACTTATTTACCTCTTTTTTTAGGCGTGAACCCAATTATTTTAGCTATACACGACTGTAGCTTCAGCATATACAGTTTGAATTGCATGGGTCTTTCCCAGGCTGTAGGCATTAATGATTTTGTAACTTTTTAAGGAGCTTTTCTGTGCTCCCTGGGGTATGTATTATAGACTGGTCCCAAGTTTAATGCATAGTCCTAGTATCCTGTAGCTTTTGATATGGTGACAAACTCCTGAGTAGGGTTGCTACCTTTCTATGGCTCACGATCTGGGGAGGTGGTGGGGTGGTGGCATCACAGGGGCAGGCCAGTGACATCACGGGGCAGGGCAAGGTCCATCACAAGGCAGGGCTATGATGCAATTCAATGGAAAATCAGACTAGTAGAGTCATTCCCAAACCAGTAGGGGATTTAACCCTATATTTGATCTGAGTAAATACACGGACTTGCCCTTTCTTTGAGCAATGAAAGAAAGTCAAGCTAGGAGAGTAGCACTGTTTGCCATCATCCAAGTAAGGAAATAAACCCTAATAAAACACTTAGGGGCACATTTACTTAGCTCGAGTGAAGGATTTGAATGCAAAAAACTTCGAATTTCAAAGTGTTTTTTTGGCTACTTCGACCATCGAATTGGCTACTTCGACCTTCGACTACGACTTCGACTTCGAATCGAACGATTCAAACTAAAAATCGTTCGACTAATCGACCATTCGATAGTCGAAGTACTGTCTCTTTAAAAAAACTTCGACCTCCTACTTCGCCACCTAAAACCTACCAAACATCAATGCTAGCCTATGGGGAAGGTCCCCATAGGCTTTCTAACAAATTTCTGGTCATAGAAAAATCGTTCGATCGATGGATTAAAATCCTTCGAATCGTTAGTTTCGAAGGATTTAATCGTTCTATCGAATGAATTGCGGTAAATCCTTCGTTTTAACTTCGACAGATTTAACTTTGACAGTCGAATATCGAGGGTTAATTAACCCTCTATATTCGACCCTATGTAAATGTGCCCCCTATTATAAACAATATATTTTTGGTATATTTTGTTTCTATGTACAATATTTGTTAGAACACACAAAACAATTTGCAGCATCTCTAGTAGTCTGCCTTTGGGATTCAGCAGTATCATCATATCAGTTCTGTACTATAATGCATTTTGTACAGAATGTATTATATATATTATTTATATATATATATATATATATATATATTATTTGTATTGTAGGTATTATTATATTATGCATTATATATGTGTATATAAATAGAAATATTCTGTAGTGTAGGGGTTATTTCAGATCTGATCATTATTATAATAATTTATAATAAATCAGATTTGGTTACAGTAAATCAAATTGCAGGTTTCTGCACTCAGTCAGTAAAGCAAGATCAGCACATTGTGAGACACCACATCAAACTCAATGTTTCCAGTGGCCTATGAGCGGAATATATCGCTAGACAAACATTTTATAGTAAACAAACACAGGTTATGGTTATGATCTGCGTCTACTACTCAGTAAACATTCTTAAGGCTGACCAGGCTTTAGCTAATAGATAGCAGCAGAACATGCTTGTGAGGGGGTTATTTTTTAAAGTCCTAATGGTAAAAACTTTAAAAAAAAAATTGTTTTTTTACTATAAATTCCAAATTTTTAGTGGAAAAAAAATAGAGATTTATCATACACCAAGGATGTCGAGGTCCTATAGAAATCAATGGCAGAGGTCTTATTTGCAATTTGAAGATATAATTGTCTGCGCTGGGTTTCGTATGATAATCCAAACATTTAGGGCTTTTCTGACGATTTCACAAAAAAATTTGACTTTTCAGGTGTCAAATCTGAATTTTTCGCGAAAAAGTCACGGTTTTCATGCAACAATCCAAAAAAGTCACAGTTTTTGTTGATATCAACAAAAGACTTTGAAATCGGTCATCCCGTTGATCAACCAAGACGGAAATCGACTATTGTTTACTGCTGAAGGTAGAATTCAAATTTTTTGTGTGACAATGCGAAAAAGTCACGGTTTTGGACGATCTATTTTTTTGGGTTTTTTTTATTGATAAATAAAGGTAAACCGTGGGTTTTAGTTTAGCCAGACTTTTTTTTTATTTAAAAACCAGAAAAATTTGGATTTTGATAAATAACCCCCGAAATGTGCATTGCCATGTTTCCATGCAGAAATTGTCCAAAAAGTGTTTGTCATTTTAGGTGTTGTTGTAGAGGTCAATGGGGGCAGTATTATGCACTGTGATCCAAGCATCTGAGCTGCTAAAGGTGGCCATACATGCACAGATATTATCGTTCAGTGTATATGGCGGGAGAAGAGACAACCAATATCAACAAAAGACTTAGATATCGGTCGTCTTGTTGATCAACCGAGACGGAAATTGCCCATTGTTTACTGCTGAATGTAGAACGTAATGAAACAAATGGCCATTGGTCGCTGGAAAGATCATGATTGATACATGTATGGCCACCTAAAGGCCAGTGGCACACTAGGGGGCAGATTTACTAAAGGGCAAAGTGGCTAACGCCAGCGACAATTTGCCGGCGTAGCCGCCTGCAGGGACATCGCCAATTTACTAACAGGCAGAGGCTAGTGAATGGGACTGTCGCTATCGGTTAGTGATGGGTGAATTTAAATAAAATTTTCGCGAAACGGCGAAAAATACACGAAACGCCGCCGGCGTCTCGTTTTTGACGCCGACGCCCGTTTTTGACACCGGAGCCCGGTTTTTTTTTACGCCGGCGTCAAAAACGAGACACCGGAGCCATTTCGCAAATTTTTCGCCGTTTCGCAAAATTCGCAAAACTCTGCATTTTAGTGAAATATCGTTGTCTGAATGAATTTTCGCCAGATGAAGTGTTGCACTGGGGGTGCGAAGTGGACGTTGTTGATCTGCCCTGTATGCTCTCCATCTGCATAGAAACTAAAAAAGCCAATCTTCAGACATATTTAGGATTCTCAATGCGCAGCATGCCAGCACACACTTGAGTGATTTTTGGAGTGGAATATTATGCATTTTTATGCTGAAATCTTGTGCACTGACAGAAAGTCAACAGATCTGCCTTTTCTCTTTAGTAGTGTGCCACTTGCCTAATAGATTCAGGTATCAAAACACATTGAAATGCGCCACTGGCATAAACCAAGATCATCATAGATCATTGTTTAAGGGGAATTAATTAAATGTGCAAATTACATACCATTAAATGGATTTATTATTTCCCCATATGAATGTTCAAAAATACTTAGGGTCGAACATTTGTGTTTTTTAGTGTCCAATAACAGAATTCCAGGTCTGGAAGAGGGATATGCTTAGGGCGCAACTGTAGGGGGTGCTAGGCACATAACGCTCCTACCCCTAGTTCCAGCCATACTGTATCTCCCATGGCTGAGGGTGCTATTGTGCTTCATAGTGACAAGTGTGTGTACATGGTATGGGGTCAACCAAGAGTGGAAGTGAGGGGCCTTGCTTTGGGGGTGACACTGTCATTTGGTCTAGCATTGACTGAACCTTGAACTGGCTGGTTCTCCCTGACTTCTAAAGTGGGTATGATTTGACACTGTTTTTGAACTTTGCACCTTGCCCCGTAGTAATAAATGAACCCTATAGTCCAACTATTTGCCATGTATTATATTTCCTCCAGGGTTTGAAACCTGATTTTCGAGTTTAATTTGATCCCTTGGATGTTGATTTTTTCCCCCCATCACTTATTTGACATAGAATATTTGTTCAAACAATGAGAAGGTCGGAATGCAAGAATTCTAAAAGCAAAAGTTAACAATCCCTTTTGTGATTTTTTTTTGTTCACAATGGTTTAAATTTCAATTACGCAGTTTTATAACTGACAAAGAGATTTAGCAACAACCACTTCCCTGAATGGAAGATTTCAGAGATTTGAGATTTAACGAGGTTAAACAACGCCGAACATTTAAAATGTAACATGAAACAGCAACTGGCTCTTTGCTGAATAGCACACTAAAAAAGAAAATATGTTTTCAGAAATTAGTTTCCTTTAAGAGAATGGCGGCGAAGGAATTGCACTGGTATTTATCCTGCACACACACTGTTGCAGACCTCTATTACACGGAAGGCAACTGAAGTCTGCAATAAAAAAACAACACTGTCTACTGTCTCAGTCCTCTGGCAGCTGTACTGTACTGGGGACCTGTATTAAATGATACAATCTGTGCCAATAAATCAGATAGAAACTGTTTGGATTTAAGCAGATTTTAGGGGTCATTTATATTTCCTTGAGCATCCAAGTGGTAGAACCTATCACTTAATGCTCATTTATCAAGCACTTTTGTTCTCAGATGCGAGAAGTAAAGCCAAAGTCAGACTGGGCATCTGGGGCCTACCTCGTACTTGAGTCAAGGGTCCACCATCCCGCTCCACCCCCAGCCAAAGCCATTCCCATTCTCATGCACTCCAACCAGCGGTGATGGCTGGGGACATCTGGCTGAAGGCAGATGGCAAGCCCAACAATCTCCGGCGTGTCTTACAGAAGGGTTGCCACCTTTCTTTGTCAAGGTATCTGGACAGGGAGTTAGGCAATGATGTCACATGGTGGGGTGGCACCATTACAGGGTGGAGGTTATGATGTGGTGATTGGCAATTGGCTGATTGCTGCATCAATATAGGAAAGTCCTGCCCGACTTTCCTAATTTGGAAAACAGGGCAGGGCTGTCCAAGTCAAAACCGGACAAGTAACAACCCTAGCAGGCAGTGAGAACGGACTGCGCTTCCTGCCTCCCCCATACCCATGTGCTCAGCAGTGCTGTATTCATGACAGGATGGTGGGGTGAGGCCAGGGCTGTATTCAGGTCCAATGCCGCCCTAGGCATCGGACCTAAACACACCCCTACGCCATGCTCGCTGACATTACGCACCGGCACGTTGAAGTCACGCAACGTATTCAGAGGAAGTGATGTCAGCATGCTGTGCGCGTGACGTCACTTTTGCATTTTTGCTCCGACCTCCTACCACTCTCATTATTCTCACTCCAGCACTAAAAGAGTACTTCTGGGATCATAATAAATTACCCCTCAAAAGAGTAAAAAAAAACAGTTTTATTATTATTTATTACTATTTATTATTATCATATCCAATATGCATCAGTGAAAACTTGTATTTAATTATTGAAATGAAATAAGTAGGTAAAGTATAAGTGCTTGTATGTTGGCCGTAAATATTTATTAGGGATGCACTGAATCCAGGATTCGGTTCGTGATTCGGCCAGGATTCAGCCTTTTTCAGCAGGAATTCGGATTCGGCCGAATCCTTCTCCCTGGCCGGACGAATCCTAATTTACATATGCAAATTAGGGGCGGGGAGGGAAATCACATGACCCTTTGTCACAAAACAAGGAAGTAAAAATTGTTTTCCCCTTCCCACCCCTAGCAGACACGTAATGCAAAATACAAATTAGGATTCGGTTCGGTATTCGTCCGAATCTTTTGCGAAGGATTCGAGGGTTCAGCTGGATCCAAAATAGTGGGTTCAGTGCATCCCTAATATTTATATTGCTCCATTAGGACATGCACGGCAAGAAAAGGTTTGCTTGAATTTTAAGTGAACCTGTGATTTTAACAACACAATAGAAATGGGATCATTTAAGTCTATGGAGTAAGGGTGAAATAAGTTACTAATGAGGTTGCCATAGGGATGAATACCGTACAAAAACATTTTCGGGGCCCCCTGCGCCAGGGTCCCATCCATGAATTTGGCTTTCTCACTAATATTTCAGGTCAAAAAAATCTGATAAAAAAACCTCAAATTTTTCAAGTTTTTATAAAAAAACAAAAAAATTGAGTTCCAATTTGAATCATACAACTTGATCGAATTGCCAATCATAAAATTTTTCGAGTTGTCGAGCAAAAACCAATAGCAAGCACCCCAAAACTCCCAATATTTGTGAAGGTTAAAAAATCCTCAAATAGTTAAAGGGACAGCTGCCACTGACTTTTACCTGAATTCAACAGGTTTTATGACTGAATTCACAATATTAGCAGTTTCAGACCATAATAAATCATTGAAAACTTGTATTTAATTATTTAAATTAAATAAGTAGGTAAAGCACATTTTAACATACGCCATATACTTTGTGCTTGTATGTTGGCCGTATCTATTTATATTGCTCCAGTAAGACATACACGGCAAGAAAAGGTTTGCTTGAATTTTAAGTGAACATGTGCTTTTAACAACACAATAGAAATGGTCTATATAGTCGATGGAGTAAGGGTGAAATAAGTTACTAATGAGGTTGCCATAGGGATGAATAACAAGAAGTGTCCTTTTCCTTGGAAACATACACATACACAGTTTGAAAAAAAAAACGAGTGGGGGAGGTAAAATTGGGGCTGACTTGGAAACAGAATTTTATGAACAGATCCTGGAACAAGACTGCCTAGAAGACTTGGCCATGCCACCACTGTGACCTATCTGATACTGGTGCAAATATATCTCTCAAACATGGTCGCTAACATTTGCAATGGTCTTTGCGAACATTTTTTGTGCTCGCAAAACATATTACATTCCTCCAATACGAATGTTATTGAATTTATTAAAGGAGAAGGAAAGGCTAAAAGTAATTAAGCTTTATCTCAAAGGTCTTTATAAATACACCAGTAAACCCTCAAAGTAATGCTGCTCTGAGTCCTCTGTCAAAAGAAACACCACATTTCTTTCCTTCTATTGTGTACTCATGGGCTTCTGTATCAGACTTCCTGTTTTTAGCTTAAACCTCCAGGGCAGGGCTTGAGCATGCTCAATTTGCTCCTTGCTCCCCCTCCCTTCTCCTTTCTTCCCCTCCCTGCTGTAATCTAAGGCCAGAGCTATGAGTGCGCAGAAAGAGACTCAGGCAAGAAGTATGCTACACCAAGCTAATATGGCAGCTGCTATCCTAAACAAACAGAGAGATCCTTTAGAGCTGATTACTCAGGTATGGTAAAGCATTTTGCAGAATAAATAAAGTGTTCTAGCTTGCACTATTGTGGCTAATTTATTGGCAACAAACTGCTTCAGTAGCTTTCCTTCTCCTTTAGAAGGAGGGCTTCTACATCACTAGTGGTGAGAATGCTAGCTCTCGGCTATAGCAGAGCAGAATTTCCATTTTCAAAAATGGAAAAATGCTTGTAAAGTTACAAAAGGTGGCTTTTTGCCTCCCCAGGTAACTGGACGCTCTCTGCTGCTTGAGGCGAGTTCCTCACCTTCTCTCATGGCAGGAGCGGCCCTGACTAAATCACTAAATTTTCATTTTGACCAGCGCAAACAGGCCTAGATTTGTGGCATGCCGGCCAGCTGCTTTATGGGGAGCACTAGGGCACTTGCGCACATGAGTGTGTGTGCTCGCGCGCGGGGGGGGGCGGGAGGCGCGCCTGTCCAGGAAATGCGGCCCTGCATGCAACTCTTGTGCTTGTGCATCCACCCTGTTCATTAATGCACGATAAATACCCTTGCTGTGGAGGACAGTTATTAGTATTATTTACTAATATTTCATGTTGAAAAAATCTGATAAAAAAAAAAACTCAAATTGTTTGTTTAAAAAAAAACCAAAACTTGAATTTCAATTCGAATCATATGACTTGATCGAATGGCCAATCAATCAAGCCAAAACCAGCGGCAAGCTTCCAAAATTTGTGAAGGTTAAAAACATCTTCAATTAGTTAAAGGGACAGCTGCCATTGACTTTTACCTGAATTCAACAGGTTTTAGAGTATTTTTGGATTCAGACTCTTAGTAGCTTCGGGGCATAATAATTTTCCTCTAAAAATTTGAGTTTTTAACTAAAAAAAACTCTACTAGAAAAAAAACACGTTTTAATAAATAACCCCCTAAGTCTGCAGACAACAAACTATGTCAAGCACATCCAGCTGATAGATATATTAGAGTAAGGACCCATGCTTGGTATAACATCTAGTTTACTTGGACTTCCTTGAAGCATTCAACACTGTTTCACAAGTCAATCACAAAATGTCAGATTGGATTGCAGGCTAACACACAATACATGAATTTGGAGAAAATGAAATAAACTATAGGGGTACATGGAGTACACTCGGGAGAAGAGCTATCCCGATGTGAAGTGTATCAGTATCTGCTCTGAGACCAGTCCTGTAGTATTTTATTAATGCTATCCGTTATCCGGAAACCAGTTATCCAGAGAGCTCTGAATTACAGAAAGGATGTCTCCCATAGACTCCATTTTACCCAAATAATCCAAATTTTTAAAAACAATTTTTTTTCTCTTTAATAATAAAACAGTAGCTTTTACTTGATCCCAACTAAGATATACTTAATTCTCATTGGAGGTAAAACCAGCCTATTGGGTTTATTTAATTTTTATATGATTTTCTAGTATGAAGATCCAAATTACGGCAAGATCCATTATCCGGAAAACCCCAGGTCCTGAGCATTCTGGATAACAGTTCCCATACCTGTACAATACTGTGTATTCATTTTATCGATTTCACTGACTGAAGTGTAGGAGGCTTTAACTTTCTCTTGATCATTCAAAGGTTCATGATTCAGTAGGGTGGATTTAAATAAATGCTTAATCAGGAAAATCTACCGAAAGGAGAACTAAACCTAAACAAAGAAGTAGAAATGCTGCACATCGTGTTTTGGGTTTCTGTGCCAGCTCAAGGCGACAGCAGCCCTTCAGCAGCGGAGATCTCTGTCTCTGAAGATGCCCCCTATAACTATCCATTTTCATTTTTGCTGGTTCACTTACCTACTGTAAGCTTAGGGGCTGACTCACAATTACTGTGTATATAGATTATAAATGTCACAATACAAGGCTAATTAGCAATTAATTCATTACATGGCAGCTCAGAAACCAGCAGTTTCTATGATATGTGAACCTCATTTTCTGTTTAATGATTTATAACGACCCCTAAGCTTAGCTTCTCAACAACTGTCCAGATCACACTGAGCATGTGAAGTGTCACTCAGGCCCGGATTTGTGGCGAGGCCACATAGGCCCGGGCCTAGGGCGGCAAAAAATAGGGGCGGCATGCCGCCCAGCTGCATTATGGGGACGTGTGTGTCCCCATTCAATTACACCAGCTGCGCTGGCGAATTACACCAGCTTTCGCCGGCTCGCTGGGAAGGGGAAGTGTAGGCAGGCGCTAGGACCGTGCGGCGCCTGGTCGGACCTTGCGGCCTAGGGGCGGCCAGCAAACAAATCCGGCGCTGGTGTCACTGACACTCTCATCAAAATGATGGTGAATGAGATGGTGACCCTTTTATATAAATTTGAAAGCCTGAATCATTACTGTTTATTGAGATTCTGAAACTTTAGGCTAGTTCAGTATATGAATACAACATGTTTGCCCCTATTTGTTTTTAAAGTTTAATTTTCCTTTAAATCTGGAAAATATTCAGCGTCAAAAATATAAGATAATGCAGCACGGTCATAACTATTCAAATGTATGCAACATTCTGATAACAATGCAAATAAGGGAGGGACTTTAAAGAATGAAGCCAGAAAAAAACCCTCAGGATAGAGGTTGTTTGAGAAAAAGCATTAACAGAAAGATGGTAATTCCATATTCCATATATTTATTCAGAAGACATGTATTGTATATTATGTTCATTTCATGAGGCACTGACTTCATCTCTAAAAGGACATGAGAAAAGTAGAGTATCTTCAAATGGTTATTAAACAAGAAAAGGGTTTCTGGGGTAAGACATAAGAATCCCTGGGGTTGCCTAACAAATTGTACAAGTTTTAAACTGAGGATCTGAGGATAGTGATAATAGACACTGGACGGGGGGAGGGGGATTTCCAGATGGGGAATAGGACTGAAAAATTTCAATAATAAAACTGTCGTTTAGGGTCTGCAAGTAGAAGTAGAAAACTCACCACACAAGGGAAGAGGCTCAGGTGCACCGCCATGACCCCATTAGCATGGGGAGCAGACAGACCTTTGGAGCAGGAACTCAAATGAAGGCAATTTTCCACCAGGCAGATAAATTCAAAGTGAAGAGTTTATTGTGTCCACAGCCTTACACGTTTCGTGCTGAACACTTAATCATAGGCTATGATTAAGGGGCACATTTACCTAGGGTCGAATATCGAGCGTTAATTAACCCTCGATATTCGACCGTCGAAGTAAAATCCTTCGACTTTGAATATCGAAGTCGAAGGATTTACCGCTATTCCTACGATCGAAACGATCGAAGGAATAATCGTTCAAACGATTCGAAGGATTTTAATCCATTGATTGAAGGATATTCCTTCGATCAGGAAATTGTTAGGAAGCCTATGGCAACATCATTGGGCTCTTCCATCACTGCAGGACATCTTCCACAAGCGCTGTGTAAGAAAGGCCTCCTGCATTGCACTGGACTCCACACACCCCTCACATGGACTGTTCACGCTGCTCCCATCCGGCAGACTTTTTCGCAGCATTAAAGCCCGAACAACCAGGCTGCGCGAAAGCTTTTTTCCACAAGCGATCAGACTCCTCAACTCACTGCTGCCTTTCTGTGATATGTACTAGCTGGAGCCACGTCGCCTCGTCTCACTGTGTATTCGTATACTGCTGAGATGACAATAAAGTTTACTTTGACTTTTTGATTTTGATCTTCCAATAGTAAACTGGACATCTGCCAGGGCCGGACTGGGAGTAAAAAGCAGCCCTGGCAAAAAATCTAAGCAGCCCACATATAAATGTGCAACTTTTGTGGCCAGTCGCCCCCCCCCCCCCCATCAAGTTAAAAAATAAAAATTGATGGTCGGCCCCCAATAAAACAAAAAAAAAATATGGTGGTCAGGGGAAAAAAAGAACATTGGTGACAGCAGCTTCTTCTTCGGCTCCCATACGGCTCCTATTTGGTGGCAATTGCTGTGCAGTGGCAGATTATCATCTGTTTTGAGTCGTGTTTGGGGACCAAATTTCCTAGGGGGCCTTGTTCCAATGGCAATTTTTCATTCTGGCCAAGGCACCGCAGCTTCAAAGTAGAGATGAGGTTGGGCAACGGGCCAATCAGGAGAGCTTTTGTCCAAGGTTGTGCTATCATCATTGGATGATAGCATAACCTAGGGCACATGCACTCCTGGTACTGTATCTGGCGCTGTGGCATACAATAGTGTAGAAGAGGCAACCACGGTGTCTGTTCTAAGGCCTACTACTAGTCCCCAAATTAAGGGGCTCACTGCAAATGACCAATGTGTGCTTCCCTAAAATTAACCCTTATAGAGACAACAATAAATATATGCGCGGTTATTAAAAGTGCCATTCAGGGCTGTAGCACTCAGAACTGAGGTTGAACAGACACATTTCTATAAAGCTGGGACTTATTTAAAAACTCCGTGCCCCAGTGTAGTAATAAGTAATCCACAGAAACGAGAGATTTTGAAACATCCATTTCCAACCTATTCACATTCATATGGGATTATTATACGTATATGAGATTATATGGGATAGTGCAGAGGTGCAGATTTGTCTTTGCAAGTAAAAAAAAATAAAGCACGGATGGTTAATGTAAGAAAGGGTTAATGGCATGTTTGTGAGAGAAAGGAAGGGCCATAGATGAGCCAAAAGGGTGCTATATATTAGGGGAGTGTTTGGGGTAGGCAAACATAAAAAAAGAACAAGGAATAGCTGCATTTAAATTAAAGCCTGTACTCACGCTAAACTGACAGCATCGGGGAGGGGATGAGTGACTGTAGGAATGTGTCGGTAGTAAAATAAACTTGGTTATTTACAACTTGCCGTCTACAAATTTGAGATATGGGTCCCTCCACCATTCAGTCTGACAGTGGACTGCCCCTCCGAGTTTATCCAATCCCCAAGCGACTGGAGATGCACCGACTTCAGCCCCACCCGGCTCTGCTTGTGAGCTGACTGACGGCCTCAGCTGAGTTTCCCCTCTCACTGCTTGCAATTCGGCTCCACCCCACACTGGCCTCTTTCTTACTGGTAACATGATCGCTTTCTGCTTCGAGTCTGTATCATTGCGTGTCCGGCTTCAGGTTTGACTCCCATTCGGTGGCTCTCAGCTTCTATTTGCAGGCTCCCCGGCCCACTTTACTCAAACTGGAGCGGCCCATCGGGCAAATACCCGATCGGACAGATTATCAGTCCGGGCCTGACATCTGCCATTGACTTCTACATGAACTCTGCAGGTCTGAGATGCCATACTTTTGTGTTCAGACTTTTAACACCATCTGGGTTTAATAAATCATGAGAGATTTCTATGAAAAAAAGTTAAATTTACCCTTTAAAAGTTCCACCAGAAAAAAAACATACTTTAATATATAACCCCTGCTTTTGGTTTTGTAACTGTTACTGCAGAATTTAAAATCAGGTATAAAACCCCCTATTCTGAAGAGCCCAATATACAGCAGTTTGTGGGTGTTGTTTTTCTACAAATATAAGTAATTGCACAAGCTTTAGGGGGTTATTTACTAAACACCGATTGCAAAAATCTGTGATTTTTTTTATAAAATCGGACTTTTAAAAAAAAATTTAAATTTTTTCGGAATTTATTAAACCCCGAGGTTTAATGTATTAATAAATAAGCCCAAAAACCCTGTGCGGATTGTTCACAGTTTTTTTCAGAAAATATTGAGATGAATAACCCCCTTAAAGTGCTGCTGTAATATTTCTATATTGCTACGGACAGGGAATGATAGGGACCAGCAGGGACAAAGTAAAAAAAATCCCACTTTGTAATGAGAAACAGATTATAAAATGAAAATAATGCACATTTTCAAATTAAAAGTGACCTTTACCAAGTGTACATTTTAGTAGATCAATTAGAAATCTAACTTTCCTACTTCACACCTACCTACCTGTATCTTGTTATACAGATGAAGAAGAAGTTCATTCTGGTATACAGATGGCGTGCAGGAGATCGCAAGCTTAATGATACTATAAAGTATAATGAGAAAAAACGTGTAACCTTTTTTAATGCTATGAGATACTTGTGCTATTACTTCTTCCAATTAGTTCATTGTGGCCCCTGGTTTCCTCCTACATTTGCGGC
Source organism: Xenopus laevis (assembly GCF_017654675.1). Taxonomy (NCBI): domain Eukaryota; kingdom Metazoa; phylum Chordata; class Amphibia; order Anura; family Pipidae; genus Xenopus; species Xenopus laevis. The sequence goes on from NC_054372.1 coordinate 19,506,780, forward strand.
ACTTAGTCAGAGAGTTAGGGGCCCATTAATGAACATTCATAGAAAGTTAATCCCTCCAATTTTAGATCTTTTAATAAATTCTGTGGCAGTTGTGATTTTAGCTTAAAAGGCATGTAAAGTCTAAAATAGAATAAGACTAGAAATGCTGTATTTTGTATACTAAATATAAACACGAACTTACTGCACCACAAGCCTAATCAAACAAATAATTTATGCTTTCAAAGTTGGCTACAGGGGGTCACCATCTTGTAACTTTGTTATACATCTTTGCAAGACTAAGACTGTGCACATGCTCAGTGTGGTCTGGGCTGCTTAGGGATCGTCATAAACAAAGCTGCTTGAGTTCTGTATGGCTGGGAAGTAAGGCAGGGGCTCCCCCTGCTGTTCATAAGTATGAAACAGGCAGGCCGGGCCAGCACAAGCAGAGAATCGTCAGACAGGCCGGAATCAGGATTGGAGATCGTAGAATAGACGGAGGACAGGCAAAGGTCAGATTGGAGAGGTCAGAGTAGTCACAAGCAGGCAGGGTCAGGATTGGAGAGATCAGAATATCACAGGCAAAGCAAGGTTCAAAACCAGTAATAACAGATTACAAGGAGGAAAGGCACCTAGGAACTTTACAAATTGAATCTAACAACGGGCAACTTGCTAGACACTGAATTCCCCTTTTAAAGATTTGAATCTCGCGCCAATGCGGGGCGCGCGACATAGGGGAACCGGACTTAGAAGAAGGACGCATTCAGCGGGCGTCCCTGCTGGAGGCATGGCGGGCGCCCCCGCATGCCCAGGAGAAAGCCACTGGACCACTAGGGTAAGCGTTAACCACTAGACCACCAGGGTTCCTTACACCATGGTAAATTCTGCATTTTGTAAACTGCAAATATTTTCACGAAACTGCGACCAAAAATTCGCTATGACATTTTTTTTTGCCAAGACAAAAAAGACGTTGAGACAAAAAAGTTGCCGCAAGAAAAAACACCCATTGACTTTAATGCATTTGGACGAAAAGTTGGCAAGACAGAAAGTTGCAGAGACAAAAGAGTCACAAGAAATAAACACACCAATGACTTTAGTTGCGTGTAAAACAAATTTGTCACCTATTGACTTCAATGCGTTTCGTGTGCTTTTTGCTGGGACAAATTAGCTCATCATAATCTTGGATTAATGCTGTTTATAAATTGGCATACAGTTTGTTGGTTTAATATTAATACAACACAATAATGGAATAAATAAGAGTCATCTAATTTACGCTGTAAATTTTTATTCAGATTAATCCCCAAAGGACTCAATACTAAGGGCTGATTTACTTACTCTCATATTTAGTTCATTTGAACAAATTATATTTTTTTGTTCTGAAAATTGTGTATTTTATTAATTATGTGAAAACATGAAAAAAATTAGTCATTTATTAAATGAAAAAAACAAAAACAAAAAACAAAAACATTGCGATATAAAAGCTGTCAAGGTGATGTAGATGTCAATAGGATTTATACTTTTCCAATTGTAAAATCCTTCTTAAATACATGCTTTTAGAGGTTTTCAAACTTTTTGTTTGTATTTGCATGAAGATTTTGAAGTTTTTGTATTGGTCTTATATGTTATAAATACATTTGTTAAGCACAATTGTTTCCTTATTCGTTAAAAAAACTGAATATAAAGAAACAATATTAAATAAATTGATGAAAAAAGCGTGAATAAATTAAATTTGTAGCTTTTTTCTGAATTTATAAAAGCTCAAAAAATAGGAAGAATTCAAAAACCTTGAATTAGATAAATATTTTACAATTTGCAAAGGGCAGATCTCATTGTATTATTAGATTAGAGTTTCATAGGAATAGTAACATCAGAAAATTAAAGTGTCTTAAAGGAATGACAATTTAATGCAGTGTTGACCTGCATTGTGTCATGGTTGGCACACTAAATTCAGAACCGATGCTAAGCACCCTGTTCTCGGCTCTTGCTTCCGCCTTTAACAGCCGCCTTTCACTTCGGGAGGAGCCCTCGGCTAGTCGGATGCTGCCAGGTCTTATTAAGAGAGGTGCAAAGCGAGGGGTACTGAACAAGCAAAGGGGCACAATGGTAATGCAAAGTCTTTTGGGCAGAAAGTCGCAGAACAAGGCGTAGACAGAAAGCGAAGTCAGATCAGGCCAGGTCGGGGCAGGCAGAGTACAAGCGGAGTCAAACAGCTAAGGGTCAAACCAGATCAATCAGAAGTGTTACGGAATAGAGGAGTCGGTTACCAGGCAGGGTCAGGATTTCGGAAGTCAGGATCGTCAGAAGCAGGCAGGGGTCAAACCAGGTAATCTAAATCACAGAATAGAAGAAGCTCAATTAGCACAGAAGCACCAGGAAACTCAGGAACAAGATCCTATAATGGGCAATGTGAAATTACAAACTGTGCCTTTAAATACTTTTGAAATTCGTGCCTTTGTGCGCTGGCGTCATAACGCCAGCGTGCATGCGCCCATAAAGCAGGAAGTGGCGCAACACGCGCACCCTAAGAAGATTTAAAAGAGGACCCACAGCGTGGAGGGCGGCCCCAGCAAGGCCCTGTTGTACCAGTACCAGACAACAGTACATTATATATTCATAACACATTTTTTGGTCTTAGTGTTCTTTAATGTCAGAAAATTGTATTTTTAGGGACCTATTTATTTAACTATTTAACGTTACATTTTTGTGGCTGAATATTTAAAGTGGAAAAACTCAAATTGCTAGAGGGAAAAAAAAGCCTCAAATTGTATGGGGTTTATTATGCTAAAAATCTGAATCCTAAAATACTTCTGCTAAAACCTGTCTTAATCATGTTAAAGTCAATGGCAGATGTCCCTTTAATAATTTGAAAGTCGCACAATTCGAGCGTCAAATCAAAAAATTGTAGGATTCGATTCAACATGATTTCTTCCACAGTTTGTAAATTAAGGGCATTTGGTTCTGGGAGTTTGGTCTGAATCTTTTTATTACAGTGAGAAATAGTTGTTTTAGTAAATAGCCCCCTTATGAACTTATTTATCAAATTTGTGAAAAACTTTGAATACACACATAATTTAAAAAAATATCTGTTTATTATTAAAAAGTTAGAATATAAAAAACTAGATTGAATATACTCGAAAAACTTGAACTTTGTGAGTTTATAAGCATAAAAAACTTTGCTTTAAAAATATCGAAAACTCAAATTTTGTGAGATACAAAGCTAAAGAAAACATCAAAGACCTTAAATTAAGAAATAGCTTGACAAGGTGACAAGGACGAAGATCCAAGCAGGACTGGAACAGGAGCAGAACTAGAACAGGAGCAAGGTCAGGCAATGCAAGGCAAGGTCAGGACAAGGCAGGAAACCAGAATTAGAGAACCTGAGCCAGAGACAATGCCACAGTGCTCAGACAGTGGTTGTGAGGAGGGTTCACCTTATAGTTCAGGGTCAGCCTTGATTGGCTGACCCTAACCCACCAATAAGGATGCTGTGGTGAGAAGGCTAATTCCGAGGCCAAGGCAAAGAATAAATAAGAACTTGCTGGCTGCTCTCCTGGCCCGGTGGTTAGGGGCAATATGCCTTACAATGACCTGTTGGAATTCATGGTAGATGAGCTAGCAAAGGTATCTTTTTAAGAGGCATGGGATCTGTAATCCAAAGATCTTTTATCCGGAAAGCTCCAAATTACAGAAGGTCATGTCCCATAGACTCTAAAAAAATAAATCAAAATTTATAAAAAATATTTCCTATATTATCAGTAATAACAAAACAGTGCCTTGTACTTGATCCAAACTAAAATATAATGAATCCTTATTGGGTTTAATTAATGTTTACATGATTTTTTTTGTAGATTTTAGGTATGAAGATCCAAATTATGGAAATACCCCTAAGCCAGAAAACTCCAGGTCCTGAATATTCTGGATATGTATTTATAAATGTGTTGGTTTCAAAACCACAAACACAGAGAAAGCAGCTTCATCGCCTAAAATATTAACATATTACGTCATTCCAAATAAAAGTTTTCTTTTTAGATGACTTTGATAAAATGATACTGTAAAGAAGATAAAGGCTAAAATGTTAGAAGCTCCAAAGAGCCACAGAAAGTGGTGCCAAATAAATTCAATAACGTGCAGAGTTCAGATTTGTTTCTCTGTCCTCGCCGGTCCATTTTGAACTGAGTCAATTAGGAAAACAAACAAGCCATGAATATCCTATAGAACACCATGCTGGCAGATCTGTTCTCTCTTTATTCCTCAATACAAGTACACTTACCACTAGGCTTAACCTTGATGTTCCCAATCTTGCAGGATTTTTTAAAAGCGAATCCTCAATAAAGATTAATGAACTTGTGCTACTTGAAATTCTTGTACACAACATTGTAAGCGGGCACAATATTGAAGGACACATTCCTTTGAAAAGTTTGAAAAATATGGCATGTTTATTATCCTTTTTTCCATCCTTCCTCTATTCTGTCAATATAAAAACATGCACTAAAAAAAAGAAAATATTTTCCCCCCCGAGCTGAGCTGTCTTTGTTAAAGTAACTCAATTAATTGATTGTGAAAAGGCAAGCCAAGTTTCAGATTTAAACTCTTCACCTTCAGAATGTAGTTGTACCAAGCGTAGCAGCGTCATTTCTGCTAATATGTTTGAAAGAGTGTTTGTGTTTCTCCATGCCGCTCTTTAAATAGGTTTAGTTCTTTGGGACTCTGTGAAAAGGCCAGAGAGAGCAAAAGCAAACAAAAAGAAATTTCATAGCCATGTTCATAGTATTATTCTACTTTTCTATGGCCAGAGTTTGAGAGAGAAACAGTGCCAACGTTAGAATAAAAACCCAGAGCTGCCAGACAGCAATGCTAAGTACTCTGTAGCAATATAGCTTGTAGCAATATAGCTTTCTTGCTTTATCCCTCACATGCTGGAATGCTAGAATTATATCCGTGCCAGTGTAGGTGTATAGAATGAAGTCAGCTCAGAGAGGATCCCAAGGTTGTGCTAAATTGTCCTTAGTTAGACACCACTGATTCGATTGCATATTACCTGACTGTGGGTCCCTTCAGTAGCGGAACCCTGAGCATACCCCTATCTTTAGAAGGGGCATGGCCAACACTGTGAAGTCCCCTCTCCCCTTTAAGGCCCACCCATTATTCTGCTCACAGGCTGACACAAATGACTGAGCTGGCAAAGTTTAATGTTCAGAAGTAAAAAAATCAAAGAAAAGGATTGCAATCTCAATTTCCAAAATAAAATATTGAATACATCGGAAAAAAGGGGGTTACAAAAAATACCAAAATAAATAGTGAGCCCAATGCGTTTTGACCATAGTGGTCTTCCTCAGGGGCACAAATAATAAAGAATCAAAAAGTAAAAGAATGCCCATTTTATTTTGGAAATTGAGAGTGCAATCCTTACCTTTGATTTTTGTATGTCAGTCTTGGAGACCCTTATGGGGGAGCCTCCAGTGGATAAGCACCTCATAATGAACTTTATGGGTGTGCACCTTCTTACTTTACATTTTCTAATGTTCAGAAGTGGCTGGGCACAGTGAACTACCATACAACGGACCCCATGATTTGGGCACCCGGGTCTGCTGTTAGGGTTGCCATCTGTCCAGTTTTGACCCAGACAGCCCAGTTTTCAGAAATGCTGCCAAAAACTGCCTGTCCTGTTTTTCAAGGCATTCATAGTTTTTATTACCTTTTTAGCTTTTTCTTTACTCCTTTTTTTTAGGGGCATATTATATTCAGATAAATTCCATGACAGTCGTGGTTTTAGAGACATTTATTAAATAGGCCTCCACATTTTGGCAGCTGCATACATAAATACATAGAGGCCCATTTATCACGATTTGCATTTTAGTGTTTTAGAGGCTTTAGAAAACACGAATAATCACATTTTCTCTAAAAACATGAATGCCATATAATTTATTAAAAGATCAAAAATATAAAAAGCACTAACAAAAGAAGTTTAACAATTTTTTTTCTGTCAATTACTACCGAAAAAAAAATCTGAAAGCCTCTAAGTTTGAATGGCTAAAAAAGGTCAAATAGGATCCACACAGCTCCCAATAACTTTTACAGGACCTCGACTGCTTTTACTTGTATTTTATGTGTTTTACACTAAATTTTATTCAGTAAAATCCAAAAATTTCTCACTATTTTCTTAAAACCACTTCAACCAAACTTCCATGCACATTTTCACCGTATTTATCAATAAATTTACTAAAAAAAAAATCGGTTACGGGAAAAGACTCAATAAAATTGTGAAAATCTCCTCGAAACCCAGATATTTTTGTATTATCACCCGAAAACCACAATTTTTTTGGATTATTGTATGAAACCCAGCGCAGATAATTATATCTTCCAATTGTAAATGGACATCTACCATTGACTACATGACCTTGGCTGGTTTGGGATGAAGTACTTTTCTATTCTGATTTTTAGGGGGTTATTTATCAAAATCTGAATTTATCTCACTATTTTTGGAAAGCCACTCCAACCAAATCCGCATGGACTTTCCCTCCTATTTATCATAAAATTTTCCTGAAATTTTTTTGTGTGGGAAAAGTATTGATTAGATTGTTAAATTTTTTTTTGGATTTGACGCCAGTACAAATCAGGATATCTTCGGGACTTCTACATGAACTCGCCAGGTCTGAGTTGGATTACTTTTTTATTTGGACTTTTAACACCATCAGGGTTTAATAAATAACAAAAAAATGTAGGTATTTTTCTACGGAAAAATTGTGATTTTCCCCTTTAAAAATCCAATCTGTTTAGGGGGATAAATAACCCCCTAAACAGCCTTGGGGTTTAAAAAATCTTGAAAAAAATTGTGTTTTCCCCTTTAAAACTCTGAATAGAAAAAAACAGACTTTAATAAAGAACCCCCTAAGAGTATTAAAGAAATAAAATAATAAACATTTTTGAGAAAAAAAAAGTTGATTTGAACTGTAAACTGGCCCAATAGAGAATGGTAGCTTTTTGCACTCTATTTTAGTGATTCTATTACAGAGAAAAGGGAATTTATTTTTAAAATAATTATTAGATTAAAATTGAATCTAAATGAGGTGGCCTTTACATAATTCAGAGCTTTCTGGATAACAGGTTTCCAGATAATGGATCCCATACCTGTACTTACATTTTAAACAATACTCAAACCATCAGATTCTGCCATTTAAACTGCCCAGACACAAAGATAAAAACACCAGGGGAAAGAAAGAAACTGTCAATGAAAGACAAAACTTAAGATAATGTTGACTTCATGTCTCTCCACATGCAGGATTTGTGCAAAAGGCAGTTATTTTGTTAGCTTTTGTTTGTACTGGAATCAGTTATTTGAGTGAGCTCTAATTCATCTGCTAGTAAAGGAAGCCCCCCTATTCGTGTGGTGTTTATACAAATGGCCAAATGCTGAGAAGAAACTCAGTCCTGATCTTCAACCTTACTACAGGATTAGACATGAACTGTCCTTAGTAGATGGCTATGTTGTCCATGGATCTCACCATTTACTGGTACCAGAGACCTTGCTAGAAAAGCTCATACAACTTGCACCTGAGAGTCATCAAGGAATTGTACGTACAAAACAAAGACTACGAAAACTATACTGGTGGCCAGCAATGGATGCCGATGTGGTAACTGCCATTAATTCTTGTGTTACTTGTCAGAATCATGACAAAACAACTCTCACACATACACCACCACTTCAGCCAGTACCATTTCCTGATTCAGTATGGGAAAAACTTGCTATTGATATTGTGGGTCCTTTTACAGATGCTCCTATAGGCTGTAGATTTGCAAAAGCAAATGCAAGGCTTATACTGACAGAAAATGTGGTGCAAGAGAAGTGCACTTTCAGGCTGGATCTTTAGTCAGAATTAAGAAACCAGGAATACTGAAACAAGGACAATCTGAAATTTACTACACCACTTGAAATGAGATGCCAGCAAGGACCATTCACATATGAACTGTCTGATGGATGCATATGAAATGCAAGTCATCTTGCTCCTGTTAGATATGACTTTGGAGAAGCTCCATTTGATGAAGGACATTTTCCAACTGCGATAGGCCTGAAGCAAGTGAACCTATAAGGCGTACTGAGAGAATCAGAAAACTACCTACATGGACCCAGGACTATGTGATGTGAATAATGCAAAATATTGCTTTAAGATGCATTGTTGTTGTTTATTACATTTGCCCAAATGCTTTCATGCTATAGGGGGAATATGTGGTGTTTATGCAAATAGCCTGCAAGTGTCACTGTGCACATGAGTTATACTGTGTATACATAGTACTATCAATACAGCTTGTGGTGTTAGAGTTGCTTCCTGTTGCGTAATAGCTGCATGAGTCTGCTAATAAAGCACTGTTGTACTCTACTGATCCTTGGCTACCAAAACATAACGATAAGATATATTGAAGCTAACTGTCAATGAATATCTGACACCCTACTCCTGCAAGAAGACAGAATGAAAAGAAACAGATGCTGAGAGAGGGATAGTGAAGATAAACTTGATTATTTCAGAAATGATGTTCAATGGATTGTATTTATAAAGTTTCTTATTTCAGTATGATGAAGCTTATATTAAATTTTCATTTTTGCGATAGTTCCCCTTTAATTAGTTTTGCCCAGTATCTTTTATATTTTAGGCAGGTTATTCACACAATGGAGGACTACATTTTAATGATGTGAGGATATCAAACAAAACGTTTCATAAAAAATAATCCGTTAAGCTTTCCACTTGGACATCCCTTCATCCGATTTTCTATGGTTCCACCTCTTTGTCATTATAGGCAACACAATTCCATGGCAGATGGTGAACTTTCCTTACTTAAATAGCATAATTAGTTGATCCTAGCATTCCAGTTCATCTTACTAACCCCCAACACCACTGCTTACCCATTAAGCTCTATAACCTAAAGCAGTGGGACAATTCTACACAAAATCCTTCATCTGTCTAATTAAAAGGCACATCTGTTCCGTGTTTAGCAAGATTTGAAATCAGCACTATAAAAAAGAGTAAATAAAGCCCTTCGGATCATTGCTGAGCACCTTTAATTCTTTATATACACCATATCTATTTACGTCATTTACACTGATCATTATTTTTTTTTATTAATACAGTTTCTTCTCCATGTTTTCTTTAACTTCCATTCTTTTAATAGAATATATGATCGACTTGCTTATGTACAAAGCTAAAAGCTATCTAATGTGCTTTTCTTCTAAAGGACGATGTACCGTACTAAGGTCATTTACTGAGAGGCCCATTTTAGTGGTTTTAGAGGTTTTTGAATCTGCCAATAAACTCACTGAGGGTTATTTATTAAAGTCCAATTTTTTCTGGTCAGTGTTCTAAAGGGAGAAACAGATTTTTTTTGGAGAAAAAACCCTAAAATTTTCAATGATTTTTTAAACCCAGAAGCTGCTAAAAGTACGAATAAAAAAGTGCCCTACCGTGACCTGCCAAGGTCATGTAGAAGTCAATGGCAGATGTCCCATTTAGAATTGGAAGATATCATGATCTGCGCCAGATTTAATACAATAATCCAATTAATTAGTGGTTTTCAAATCCGAAAAAATCATACGATTTGGATTTTTTCACAATTTTTTCACAGTCTTTTCCTGCACCAGAATTTTCTGAGTTAATTTGATATATACAGAAAAAATGTGTGCGGTAGTGTGGTTGAAGTGGTTTTAAGAAAATAGTGAGAAATTTAATTTTAGAAAATAACCCCCACTTTCTCTAAAACCCTGAATTCCATGGAATTTATTAAAAGATCCAAATTTATAAAGTACAAATGAAGAAAAAAGCTGACTGATCATAAAAAAATAAAATGCCTCTAAAAACTCTAAAAAATTAGATTTTTCAGGCAATTCCTAGTAAAAAAATGAGAAAACCTCTAAAATCCCAAATTGATTAAAAATGGTCCAATAGGATCAGCACAGCTCCCACTGAATTCTATAGGCCCTCGACAACTTTTACCTGGCCTATTTTTGTATTTGAGTTTTTCACAGTTTTTTTACACATATTAAAAGCCTTGATTTTTTTCTGGTCGAGTTTTTTAGGGGGAAAACTAAAATTTTACAGGAAAAATATTTATTATGCTCCAAAGCTGCCAAAATACGAATCCGAAATTCTCCAGCTAAAACCTGTTGAAGTCATGTAAATGTCAATTGACAGCTGTCTTGGAGGGTTTCAGGCTGGTTTCCACTTGATAATGAGTTGCCCTCGACAACTTTTACCTGGCCTATTTTTGTATTTGAGTTTTTCACAGTTTTTTTACACATATTAAAAGCCTTGATTTTTTTCTGGTCGAGTTTTTTAGGGGGAAAACTAAAATTTTACAGGAAAAATATTTATTATGCTCCAAAGCTGCGAAAATACGAATCCGAAATTCTCCAGCTAAAACCTGTTGAAGTCATGTAAATGTCAATTGACAGCTGTCTTGGAGGGTTTCAGGCTGGTTTCCACTTGATAATGAGAAAAATTTGCGTTTTTCAGGCATCAAAACGAAAAACTCATGTAATTTGATTTGACGCAGTTTTGTTGCAACTTTTTCCCACACATGCTTTTTTTATTCTGATTTATTGGTAAATTGAGAGCATTTGGGTTGGGAGTTTGGTCAGATTTTTTTAATATAGTGAGACAAAGTGGAGTTTTAATAAATACCCCTTAATAAATATGAGATTCCTAGAGTTTGACAGAAATATAGAAAAAAAACATTATTTTTTTTTTGCAGTTCGTGAAAAAAATAGAAATTAGATTATTAGTAAATTGGCCACTAAAACTCAAGGATTATGGGGTCTATTTATTAAAGGTCGAGTTTCTCTTGTTGAGTTTTAAAGGGGGAAACAATCCAAATTTTTAGAAAAATTGCTTCCAATAAGGATTCATTATATTTTAGTTTGGATCAAGTACAAGGTAGTGTTTTTTTATTACAGAGAAAAAGGGAAAAAAAATAAATGTGGGTTATTTGGATAAAATGGAGTCTATGGGAGATGATCATTCCATAATTTGGAGCTTTCTGGATAATGGGTTTCCGGATAATGGATCCTATACCTGTACCGGGGTTTGCATGCTTTTTTGTATGTTTACCCCAAATAAAGTGCAGTAAATGTGTTCATTTTGCAGTAGCTGGGATGACAGAAATGATAGAGCACATGGGGCGTCTTTTTTTGGGGGGCCCAGCAGCCCCTGGCCCTCATATTTAGTGTAATTTATCTTGTTACCTAATGTTATGTGGGAGAGAAGAAAATGTGAACTGGAAGCTTTGAGGTCATTTAAAAAAATGTCAAAATTTTATAAAAACTGGTAAATTTAGAAAAGCATTGTGGCTGGGTAGTTTGAAATAAAAAGCCTTTGTTACTTATTTTGTATTTGTCAGAATCTGTTCTTTCCAAAAATGTATTGTTTTTTAGAGTAAACCCACTGTTAGTGGAGTTTTTAGCCTTGAAATCAGATGTATTCAGGTTTTAAGGAGCAGCTCTTTGGAAATGTGGTACTGTACTGCTTGGAGTTTTTGACCTATACAAATCAGAAATCTCCAGAAAACGATACATATTTTCAGGGGCGATGTACCAATGAGGTGAGTTGAGAAACTCACATCAGGTAGCAGAGCTCTACTAGCTACCAGGGGCGACAAAAATTCCGCTCCTGGTACTTTAAGAGAAGAATTTCCTGCTTGGAAACCAGTAATTCGGCTCTTATAGCGCAGAGAGCGCAATTATGGTCTCTGTGCTAGTGTCCTGGCCCTCTCGGCCACCCTCGTGGACCCCCTGGACCACCTCCAATGTAGAAAGGTGAGCGCACGGGGGAGGGGGCGGCAGCAACAGCAAGCTGCCTCAGAGGTGGAGGGATTAGCATCGCCCTATTTGGTATTGGCGTGTTCTGGAGACATGGACCTTTCTAAATTAGTTGTAATTTCATAAATACATAAACAACACAGCTTGACTAACTTATATTTCTACTATATATGTTTATATTATGGAAACTATGATTTATTCTCATTTTTCTGACAGTTAAAAGCCTATAACTTATTACAGAAGTGAAATTACAACAACATTCTAGCATATTGTGAAAGCTTCGGTTGTTCTAAACAAAACAATCTATTGTTTTCCTGGGTAAACCTTAAATCCCCTCCAGGAAAGATCCCTAAATTAAAAGAGCACTTTATTTTCAAAAACTGGTAATAAAAGCTTTCAAGTGACCAAATCGGCCGGCAGTGAAAGGTTTAATAAACAGTGTTTGTCAAGCTGTGTCCTTTGTGTATTAATTTTTTTAAAAAAATATGTAACACGATACCCAGCAATTACAGTTACACCCACTGTATTATTTTTGGAGTCTGCTAATTTTGCTTGTATCTTCAGCGTGCAATTAAAATAATAATGAACTATCAATGGCAGCCTGAAGAATACACTGTGAAGTTTTACAAGCTGTGATTGAAACACCTGATAGGTCTCTCTAAATTGCCATATGCTATCTTGCTTATTAAAAGAGTCTTCAGACACACCAATAAATATAAATGTACCATGGCTTGTATTTGTCTAAATAAATGAATAACCTGTTGGCTTTCTGGAATGGCCAACCTTGGAGAATTGTGAAAACTGGTGTAGTAGTAACCCATAGCAACCAGTTAATCATTAATGAGCTGTAATAATTCAGTTGCAGTCAAGAGTAAGGAAACTAAATACCTGCTTGTTTTTTTGGAGGTGCTACTCCAAAATGTATCCATGTAAGGCTACTATCAAGGGGGTTTCTACTTTCCAGTCTCTACTTTGCTGGGTTGACAAGAAGGAGCAATGAAGGGTATAAGGCAACAGTCAGTTTTACAGTTTCCAGACCAAGATCAGGTTGCTTCCTTCCCCAGCATGAGAACTGGAGAGCAGATCTGAAAAGCATAGGTGTCAAGGTAATTGTCTGACCCTGATATTTTAAACAGATTCTTTAGTTTTGTATCCTATTGATCTGGGTCATGGCCATGGAAGTGAGTTAAATGCCTTCTACCCTTCTAGTTATTGCTTTGCCCCAGGGTATTGTTCTTGTTCTGGTCCATAATACCTGGTGGGTATCATCTTTAGCAATGATCCTCCTGGGTGTCAGAAGATACAATAAAACATAAGCATCGGTATATTGATGATAAATATGTAGCATTGTACTGCAGGAATGGGATCCGTTACCCGCAAACTTGTTATCTTGAAAGCTCTAAATATCATCTCCAATAGGCCCCATTTTAATTAATAAATTCTAAATTTTAAAACATATTTCCTTTTTCTATGTAATAAAAAACAGTACCTTGTACTTGATTTTGAACTAAGATATAATTAATCCTTATTGGTCGGAAAACAATGATATTGGGCTTACTTAATGTTTAAATGATTTTTAGCAGACTTAAAGGAGAACTAAAGAAGTTGGCTAGAAATGTTGTTCATTATGTTTTGTGCTTCTGTACCAACCCAAGGCAACCACAGCCCTTTAGCAGTAAAGATCTGTGTCTCCAAAGATGCCCCAGTAGCTCCCCATCTTCTTTTCTGCTGATTCACTGCACATGCTCTGTGCTGCTGTCACTTACTGAGTTTAGGGACCCACTCACAATATACAGTACACATAGAATAGAAATGTCACAATATAAGGCTGATTAGTAATTAATACAGATAATTACTACATGGCAGCACAGAAACCAGTGCAATTAGTATCAGAATTTAATAATCAGCCCTGTAGCATTTATTATTATTATCATTAACATGTATTTATATAGCATCAACATATTGCGTAGCACTGTAAACTAAATGTGATTATACAACTAAATCACATGAATTCTATACATAGAACATATGGAGTTACATACATCACAATCAGTAATGGTACAAAAGGTGAGGAAGGCCCTATGCAAAAGAGCATACACTCTAAAGGGAAGGGAGTAATACACAAGGTGTGGGAGTGGGCACGATCGAATTAAGTGGGTGAGAAATGTGGTACTATATGTGGTGTTGCATTTGGTAGTAAAGCAGAGTGAGGGTAGGCTTCTCGAAAGAAGTGCGTTTTAAGAGATTTCTTGAAAGCAGAAAGGTTGGGAGAAAGTCGGACAGACCGTGGGAGAGAGTTCCAGAGGAGGGGTGCAGCCCTTGCAAAGTCTTGAATACGAGCATGTGAGGAGATAATGAGAGAAGAGTTGAGTAGCAGGTCAGTAGAGGAGCGTAGTAAGTGGTTGGGTGAGTATATAGAGATGAATTCAGAGATGTAGGGTGGGGCAGAGTTTTGAAGTGCTTTGAATGTCAGGGTCATTAATTTGATTCTGAAAGGTAGCGGAAGCCAGTGCAGGGATTAACAGAATGGCGAGGCAGAGGAGGAGCGGTTGCTGAGGTTTATGAGCCTCACAGCAGTGTTCATTATGGACTGGAGAGGTCTCTGGAGGGGAAGGCCAATTAAAAGAGAGTTACAGTAGTCTAGACGTGATATGACAAGAGAGTGAATAAGAATTTTGGCAGCATCTTGGGTGATAAATGATCGTATTTTGGATATGTTCCTCAGGTGAAAGTGACATGATTTAATAAGTGACTGGATATGAGGAGTGAATGACAGGGCAGAATCTGGGATAACCCCAAGGCACTGGAGAGAGGGGTTGATAGTGGAATTGTTAGCTATGATGGATACTTCCGGGCTGTTACTGGTGTTAGTTGGAGGAAAGAGAACCATTTCAGTTTTAGAGAGGTTTAATTTAAGGTAGCGTTGCGACATCCAGGTAGAGATAGCGGACAGGCTTTTATAAAATAACCCCCAAAATAAAACTTGAATTTTTAGAGCTTATTAGAAATATAGGAAACTCACACATTTTTCGAGATTCTTGAAAAAAAAATCACAATTAAATTGTTAGAAAATGGGCCCCTGAGTGTCAGTAATTATCATCTAACCCCCTCACACATTACTCATTACCTTGCTGATTAAAGGGATACTGTCATGGGAAAAAAATGAATCAGTTGATAGTGCTGCTCCAGCAGAATTCTGCACTGAAATCCATTTCTCAAAAGGGCAAACTGACTTTTTTATATTCAATTTTGAAATCTGACATGGGACTAGACATATTGTCAATTTCCCAGCTGCCCCAACTCATGTGACTTGTGCTCTGATAAACTTCAATCACTCTTTACTGCTGTACTGCAAGTTGGAGTGATATCACCCCCTCCCTTTCCCCCCCCAGCAGCCAAACAACAGAACAATGGGAAGGTAACCAGATAGCAGCTCCCTAACACAAGATAACAGCTGGCTGGTAGATCTAAGAACAACACTCAATAGTAAAAACCCATGTCCCACTGAGACACATTCAGTTACATTGAGAAGGAAAAACAGCAGCCTGCCAGAAAGCATTTCTCTCCTAAAGTGCAGACACAAGTCACATGACCAGGGGCAGCTGGGAAATTGCCAAAATGTCTAGCCCCATGTCAGATTTCAACACTGAATATAAAAAAATCTGTTTTCTCTTTTGAGAAATGGATTTCAGTGCAGAATTCTGCTGGAGTAGCACTATTAACTGATGTGTTTTGATGACAGGATCTGATGACAGGATCCCTTTAATAACCACTTTCTTATTCCCAGTTCAGCAATTTCAGCATTACAATATGAACCAAACTTTTCAAAACGATTTCCTTTTTCTCTGTAATAATAAAACAGTACCTTGTACTTAATCCTAACTAAGATAGAATTAATCCTTATTGGAGGCAAAACCAGCCTATTGGGTTTAAGTAATGTTCAAATAATTTTTCATAGACTTAAGATATGGAACGAATTATGGACCCATTATACAGAAAACCTCAGGTCCCAATTATTATAGATAATAGGTCCCATACCTGTATAACCTTATTTTGCGTAATATGTAGTTTTACCCTGCCACTGATTTACTCAATATTACAGTCATAGGAAAAAGTTTGGGAACCCCTCTCAGCCTGCATAATAATTTACTCCACTTCAACAAAAAAGATAACAGTGGTATGCCTTTTATTTACCAGGAACATCTGAGTACTGAGGTGTTTTCTGAACAAAGAGCTTTAGTGAAGCATTATTCAGTTGTATGAAATTAAATCAAATGTGGAAAACTGGCTGTGCAAAAATTTGGGTACCCTTGTAATTTTGCTAATTTGAATGCATGTAACTGATCAATACTGATTAATGGCAACACCAAATTGGTTGGATTAGTTTGTTAAGCCTTGAACTTCATAGGCAGGTATGTCCAATCATGAGAAAAGGTATTTAAAGTGGCCAATTACAAGTTGTGCTTCTGTTTCTGTTTTCTGAACTGGAAAGATTTTGTATGGACACTCATCAAAAGGCTATAGGAGGCGTCTAGAGGTTGTTACATTTGCAAAAGGAGCTCAACTAAGTATTGATGTCATTTCACTGTTGGGGTGCCTAAATTTATGCACCTGTCTAATTTTGTTATGATGCATATTTTCTGTTACTCCAATAAACTTTATGTCACAGCTGAAATACTACTGTTTCCATAAGGCATGTTATATATTAAAAAGAAGTTGCTACTTTGAAAGCTCAGCCAATGATAAACAAAACTCCAAAGAATTAAGCGGGGTTCCCAAACTTTTTCATATGACTGTATGCATTGTTTTCTAGAGGAAACATTTTTTCGTTTTTTTAATGTCTATCTCCTGATATGATTTATATTAAATATGCTTGCTTAATGGGTTTTTATTCTCATTTTTATACCTGGATTTTAAATAGACGGTATTAAAACCAACAATTTTGTTTCAATCCTCTGTAATATTTGGCAGGCTGCAATTTCCATGTTCACTTTACTATGCAATTAAAACCTTAATTGACTAAGAATGTCAGCTTGCAAATGGCATTGTATAATTCACATAGAGAGACAACTGATCAAAGCCGAAAGTTTTTTTTTTTTTTTTTAATTTGAAATATTCCCAGCATCATAAGCAGTTTGTTATATCTTGGAAATGTGACTTAAAAAAAGATCTTTTTATTCTCTCAAAACGAGACGCCTATGTCAAAGCACATTTGTTAGAGATGAGCCATCAGAGGTAATGTGTGATCTTTCACTGCAAAGTGCTTACAGCAGCATGCCATGAAATGATGTATTTTACCTTGGATAATGCAGCACAAATATGTACTAATTGAGACTGTGATTATACAATCATATGAAAAAGTTTGAAAACCCCTCTCAGCCTGCATAATAGTTTACCCCACTTTCAACAAAAAAAGATAACAGTGGTATGTCTTTTATTTCCCAGGAGTACCGGGGTGTTTCCTGAACAAAGATTTTTAGTGAAGCAGTATTCAGTTGTATGAAATTAAATAGAAAAAAAAACTGGCTGTGCAAAAATGTGGGTACCCTTGTCATTTTGCTATTTTGAATGCATGTAACTGCTCAATACTGATTACTGGCAATACCAAATTGGCTGGATTAGCTCATTAAGCCTTCATAGGCAGGTGTGTCCTATCATGAGAAAAGGTATTTAAGGTGGCCAATTGCAAGTTGTGCTTCTGTTTGACTCTCCTCTGAAGAGTGACAGCATGGGATCCTCAAAACAACTCTCAAAAGATCTGAAAACAAAGATTGTTCAATATTATGGTTTAGGGGAAGGCTACAAAAGAAGTTTAAACTGTCAGTTTCAACTGTAAGGAATGTAATCTTAAAATGGAAGGCCACAGGCACAATTGCTGTAAAACCCATGTCTGGCAGGCCAAGAAAAATACAGGAGCGGCATATGCAGAGGATTGTGAGAATGGTTACAGACAACCCAAAGATCACCTCCAAAGACCTGCAAGAACATCTTGCTGCAGATGGAGTATCTGTACCTTGTTCTACAATTCAGCGCAATTTGCACAAAGAACATCTGTATGGCAGGGTGATGAGAAAGAAGCCCTTTCTGCACTCACGCCACAAACAGAGTCACTTGTTGTATGGAAAAGCTCATTTAGACAAGCTGCAGTCATTTTGGAACAAAGTGCTTTGGACTGATGAGACAAAAATGGATTTACTGTATTTGGTCATAACAAAAAGCACTTTGCATGGCAGAAGAAGAACACCTGCTACCTACTGTCAAATTTGGTGGAGGTTCCATCATGCCGTGGGGCTGTGTGGCTAGTTCAGGGACTGGGGCCCTTGTTAAAGTCGAGGGTCGGATGAATTCAACCCAATATCAGCAAATTCTTCAGGATAATGTTCAAGAATCAGTCACAAAGTTAAAGTTATTCCAAATGAAAAGTCGCTGTATTCCTCCAAAAAAATTTGGGGAGGGAGGAATACAGCAACTTTTCATTTGGAAGAATTTTCTAACAGGTGGAGGAGAACCTGAGTTGACGCTGGACTTTGGGAGTGATCTAAGTTTCCTCAGAATCGAACTATATTTGGACAAAGTTAAAGTTAGGCAGGGGTTGGTTATTCCAAGAAGACAATGCCCCTAAACACACTTCGAAATCTAAAAAAGCAATTATGCAGAGGGAGAAGTACAATATTCTGGAATGGTCGTCACAGTCCCCCCGACTTGAATATCATAGAAAATCTATGGAATGGTTTGAAGCAGACTGTCCATGCTCGGCAGCCATCAAATTTAACTGAACTGGAGAGATTTTGTATGGACGAATGGCCAAAAATACCGCCATCCAGAATCCAGACAAATGTACTTTCCAGGGATGTGAAAGCTGGGTTTCACTGCATAAGATGAGCCCAATAATATGCCACTGAGTGAATTACAGCGATTTAATTCTCATATGATCAATCCATGTAACACTTTGGGGAAATTGGCTTTGGGCAATTGCTGATAAATATACTTTGAGGCAAAGCAATGGGCTGCATAACTGCACTAGAGGGAAAGCAGACAGCAGTGTTTAAAGCTAATGAATGTGCTGTAGATTATTATCCTGAAAACAATATTTATCACAGCCAGAGAGCAACAACCATCCATTGTGTTTTTATCTAGTGACTTGTACAGACAGACAGCACCATTCCTACTTGCACTCAGGGTTTAACCATAAAGGATAATGATATAGTCCCAGGGTTAACCACAGTGCGTTTCCATACTGTGAGAAACATACAAGATCTGCATTATTTTGTTTAAGTATAAACAATATGATACTGATCTCCATGATCACAAACACACATCTGAACTTAATAATTTTAAATAAGACTATTGGGACCCACAAAAATAAAATAAATAATAAAATGTGTTCATATTTAGAAGTCTGCATGGTAGACCCTTACCTGGACGTTAACCCGAGATGATGTTGAGGTTGGACATTATTCTTGATGAGTTTCTGCTTCCAGCACGACCATTAATGAGTTGAATCTGTTTTCAGTCAAGGGATAATTAAAGTAATCATTAAAGGCCTAATTTCCTGCTTGTTCTGTATCAGTTTCAGATCTTTAGCCTCTTACAACGTTTTTTTTTCCCTTCCAGAAATCAGCCCAGGAATTGTTGACAACATCATCGGACATCATTTAATTTCTTTCCCTCCTCCTAACTCACTAGTGCAAGACACTGGTTTTTACTCTTTATTCTGAATTATACTAGCTAATGTGATGGGCGAATTTGTCCAGTTTTGCTTTGCCAAAAATTAGTTTTCCCGTGAAACTGTGAAAAATTAGCAAAACATGAATTTTGACGCCCACGTCAAATTTGACGCCAGCGTTAAAGTCTATTGTCCAAATAATGTTGACACACGACGGTTTTGACACAAGCGACTTTTACACCGCGTGTCCAAAAATTTTTGACGGCGGCAAATTTTTGCCGGGGAATTTTCGTGAATTGATTTGCCGGTGGCACACTAAATTACTACCTGTTGTAGGTGTAGAGTCCAGTGCTGTCCTTACCACCTGCCATAGGGTGCAACAGGACCTCCCTAACTTGAGTGTCTGATCGATGTGCAAGTTAGCGATCATATAGACCAGTGATCCCCAACCAGTAGCTCGTGAGTAACATGTTGCTCTCCAACCCCTTGGATGTTGCTCCCAGTGGCCTCATAGCAAAAGCTTATTTTTGAATTCCAGGCTTGGAGGTGAGTTTTGGTTGCATAAAAACCAGGTGCACTGCCAAATAGAGCCTCAAAGTAGGTTGAGAATCCACATAGGGGCTACCAAATGGCCAATCACAGCACTTATATGGCAGCACAAGAATATTATCCATTCTTGTGTTGCTCTCCAACTCCTTTTACTTCTGAATGTTGCTCACGGGTTCAAAAGGTTGGGGATGCCTGATATAGACATTGGTACTGGTTATGCCTCAGTGCCATCCCCGTCTGTCCCTTATGAATACAGCTGCACTGAAACTGGACATCACTGTATTCATAAGGGAAACAGGTTTCTGCACACTATTTTGTAGAACAGAGACTTGCAGAGATTCAGAGGCATGTTGCACTCATTTTTTGCACATTGCACCCTGTCCTGTGCTTTATTAACTACCCCTAATGACACCTTAGGCAAGGCTAAAGCTACAGCCTGAGCCAGATGAACCTTAGAAATTAGAACAAATAAAACAGAAGGAAGGAAAAAAATTATACATTCACCTATAAATATTTCCATTGACTAAACTGAGAAATAGTACTAATAATTGATAGTGGCCCTTTGAGGCTTACTAAAATTGTTACTTTTAATTTTCTTATAATGAGCAATGATAAATGAAATGCAATAAATATCCTTACTATTCTGGTTGAAATTGAATCAAGAGATCCCTTACAACTTCATTAATTTTCTTTTCCTTGCCTATTAATATTCATAGAAGTGCTACTTAGTCACAGTTATTACACTGAGAAATCTCAC
The DNA here is from genome assembly GCF_017654675.1 of Xenopus laevis. Taxonomy (NCBI): domain Eukaryota; kingdom Metazoa; phylum Chordata; class Amphibia; order Anura; family Pipidae; genus Xenopus; species Xenopus laevis. The sequence goes on from NC_054372.1 coordinate 19,527,528, forward strand.
ACCAATGCCATAGAGCTATTGTCTGTGGAAGAAAGGGGTCCCAAGTAAATTGTATAAAATCTGTGCTCTGCAGACCTAATATATACGAAGGGGAAATCATTAGAGTACTTTAATATGGACATTTCACTTACTAGGCTCCATTAAACACACAATCTATATCATATTATCAAAATCCCAGATCTTGTCAAGCATTGCAATTATGCTGCAGATCACACAGTCCAAGGGAAAGTTAACCTTAAAATGAACTTCGTAATTAACATCTAAATGCAAACGTACGACTAATTTTTGTTTTCAGTTTTCTTAACTTAATTTTTCAACCCATTTCCGCTCATACATTCTAAGAAGGCAAGTTCAGGATAGAATGTTGCATCATTAAAAGATGGCGAAAAAAAATCTCAGCTGTAATTTGAGCCACTTTTGAGGTTGTTGAGTTCAGTAACCCTGGCAAAAACAGGGTCGTTACAAACACAAATTAAAAATAAACTTTTATTGTAAATAATGGGCCAGACTGAATTCATCGAGAAAAACATAATTTATGGTTTATCTCATGAAAACTCAACAGAAGTCTGTGTAGTTCATGTAATCATTTGTAGCAGCAGCTCTGTATTCTGGTCCAGTGTCACTATAAGCAGCAGACGTCTTTGTGCACCACGGCGTATGTGCCTGACATCAACGGAAGTGCCGTCACTCGTAGCACTCATTCTCCACCCAAAAAGATTAAAAAAAAATTGGTGGTCAGGGTCGTGCGGAAAAAAAAAGAACATTTGTGTTCAGTGGAACTTTTCAATTTTTTTTTACCCTCTCCGATTTCCTTTATTGGATTTGGCTCCTTTCATCAGCTTTGGCTCCTGCTTCAGCTCTTACTTCAGCTCCTGCTTCTGCTCCTATTTCGGTGACACAATGGAGGCCAAGCTAATCAAGGAAGTGCATCACGGCCGGGCCTCTCTTAACACTTAGAAGCCGTGGGGCTTGGAACAATCACTCCTCCCCCAGTGCCCCCCTGATGGCAGCCCTGAATTGAGTTTCAAAATATGGCGAAAGCTGAGCAGATACAAACAACTCCGACAGGGAGGAATCATACTTGCTGACCTTAAAGGATAAGCAAACCCCAATAAATTTGGAAGAGAGGTGCAAGTTTGTTAAAAAACTCAGTTTGTTTTTTTCCAAAGGATAGTGTTCCTTTTAGGTAAATATATACTTTCCCAGGGTAAAAAATTAGCACAGCATCACACTGGCATCTTATCTTTCCCAGGGATCCCTAGCACGGACTTGAACATGCAAACATTTTACACTACTGCCCAAGAGAAAGTCCATGTCTGAAAAGGGGGCACATGGGAGATATAAGTGAGATGGTGGTATAGCTGTGAGTTTTTTCCTATGATTTTTAGTTAAAAAAGCACTTGCTTGGGGGAAAAATGTCGTTTTAATGCTGAAGATACACTTCCCATTGGCAAATATGGCATCACAGTGGAATGTAGCTGGTATCTATGGATAAGCACAACATTTCACCACGTTTTGCCATCATGTCAACCATATGCCAAATATCTTCCACCTTTATGCTTGGCCAAATCAGACTCATCCTGTAATGTATGGTATCCCAAACCCAGAACAAACCCCAAGATCCCGGCCTCAGCTCACGATTCCGCCTTTAGCAGCCTCATTTGGCTTCAGCATGAGCCGTCTGCTACTCAGATGCTGTCAGGTCTTAAAGTGAGAGGACCAGGGAGAAAGTCCTGGGCAGGCAAGAGAATAGTAACTTATACAGTAGGAACAGGGAACAGAGAGTGTAGTCGTGGAACAGGCTGTGACAGTACCAACCAGTGCAGAATCAGCAACCAGAAGCATAGTCAGGATAAACAGGCCAGAATTCGAATATCAAATTCGAAGGATTTAGCGCAAATCCTTCGATCGATCGATCGAAGTAAAAATCTTTCGATCGAACGATAAAATCCTTTGAATCGAATGATTCGAACGAATTTAAGCGATCGATCGAAGGATTTTTCTTCGATCAAAAAAATGTTAGAAAAGTGCTGGGGAAGGTCCCCATAGGCTAACATTACACCTTGGTAGGTTTAAAGTGGCGAAGTATGTAGTCAAAGTATTTTTTAAAGAGACAGTACTTCGACTATCGAATGGTCGAACGATTTTTACTTTGAATCGTTCGAATCATTCGATTCGATCGAATTCGACCAATTTGATGGTCGCAGTACCCCAAAAAAACTTTGAAATTCGATTTTTTTGTCATTCGAATACTTCACTCGAGCTTAGTAAATGTGCCCCATAATGTTAAAACTTCAGCCCACGTTCTCCCTACTTTCCTGATTTTACTTCTAGCATAGACATTTTCCTTGTCCTGCATGCTTTTCTTTTCTTCTTCTGTTCCTACTTTGTTTACTTAATGTTACACAATTAAAATCATAAATAAAAACCCTTAAAAAATAAATGCAGACTTTACGAGTAGAGATGAGTTCCCAACCGATCTCAGGCAGCAAGCCAAGAAGCGTGAGCTGAAAGACACCAACGTTCTCTTTCTCTGAAATAAAATTGTTTTCATTGTAACAAACTCAGCCTTGAATGTTAGTTGACCCAGACTTGAGAGATTAAAAACAAAGCCTGCTGAATAAAATAACTATTACACCCAACACTGAAGCAATAGATCCTACTTCATAAAGGAGTAAAGTCTTATTGCAGAGACTTACCAGTGGGACGGGAGATACACTTGCAGAGCATGCACAAGGGGCATAATGGAATATGTTTGTGAAGATTCTCATTCATCGAGGTCATGGTATATCTGTAGTAATAAGTCAGATCAACTGGACTTGCTGTGTTTTTCTAGAAGACGTTTCACCAGTCTTAGATCGGAAAAATTGGGGGTTATCAGAACCCTATATATAAATGAAAGTATTTTTAACATTCAAAAGGATGTCCATTTTACAACATTGTGGCATTTATACTATATGGCCATAACAAGGCTGACACAAGGCTGTCTATGTATCAACACACTCCTTGCATTTCTGCATCGTGTTGGCAATGATGGATATGGCTTAAATACCCAATTCCAATAAAAAGGGGTGTCCACATATTTTCAGCCATGTAGGAGCTCAAATCACTTTATAGTTATCCAGGCAAAGTCATAATGAAACTGCAATGTCCCTATACACACTAAAATGCAAAAATGCTTTCAAATATGCTGTGCCGTCAGACACAGAAACCATAGTGTAAAGTTTATGAAGCAGAATTTTTAAATTTGGAAATTCTGTCAGAATACTGCCTGATACTGCTCAGACCCTCTCCTGCAGGGCTGGAACTAGGGGTAGGCAGAGTAGGCACATGCCTAGGGCACAAAGCTGGGGGAGCGCCAGGCACGTACCTGCTCTGTCGCCTACCCCGTGTCCGACCCCGTCTCTCCCCGACTGCCGCTGGTATCGTTCACGTAAATGCGCTTCTGCGCAGTCGAGCGAGCACTGAGCTGGCGTCATGGCACGCCAGGTTGCCTAGGGCGTCTGGCCGGGTTGGCCCGGCTCTGCTCTCCTGTACCCACCTCCATGCAAGGTTGGATCCAGGAGGAGAGCCCTGAGCATGTGTGATCTCCCTTTTAAACCTTTAAACACCACCACCTACTGTGCAAAACCTTGAACTACAATGGACCTCAGACCAGGCGAATTGCTATAAAGCAGCTAGATTTTCCTCAATCTTCTGTCACTTACATCATATCCTGTGTGATGAAACTGCATTAAAGTTCAAAAAACTTTGGCAACTTTTTCCTTTTCAAGCGGGATTGGCTGCATAAGTCCTAACTTACTTTTTTGGGTAAGCGGTTTTCTCCACACATTTTAATACATATTAATTTTACAGTGGACTCATGTGTAGGGCATTATATTAACTCTATTGTCTTTATTAAGGTTCCCTGGACATGTGTAATATAAACTGGTAACTTAAACCATGTGCAGCAACATTTATAATAAAGATGTCCATACAACTTTAAATTTCCCGCACTATGCAAATTGACCTAAGCGCAAGATCACTAGCAAAGTTTCGTTAGGCACAAACGAACACTAGCGCATCTTTGCTAAGAAATTCTCACACAGCTGAAGTAACACGAGCGAAAAGTCACCAGAGTTTGATGCCCAGGACGAAACATCGCATTTTAGTGAATTAGCGTATTCGTATCGTATTTGCACCTGACAAAGTGGTGTGATGGTTGTGAAGCTGATGCAAATTCGCCCGTTAGTGAATATGCCCCATAGCTGTCTGGGTGAATCAAAGGACCACTTAGATGTCCAAATTCTGTCCAATTGCATTAAATTTAATGGCTTTAGTTCAGGGTCCTGGCCCGGATGGGCCTTCACCAATAGCACCATGTGGGTACAACTGGAAGCTTGGCTTGGGTGCATCTTCTGACACTGGCATTGGTTGAGGACCTGAACGTAAAGATACATAATAAAAAGTATTAATGTAATAGTTTTTTTGGATGACAGGGTCAGTGATCCTCATGAGGCAGAAGAAGAAGATGACAAATAATTCATAAACTATAAGAATTAAAAAATAAAGACTAGTTGAAAAGATGCTAAAAAATATTCTATAAGATATTTAAAGTTAACTATGCCTTTACATGGCTAAAACATATACAATAATTGAGAAGCTGGGTGAGATAAACTATAAGAATTATCGGCTGGGAAAAGAAAGCCTGAGCAAATTTACTGGATTGAGCTACCTTAACAGTAGCTGAAGCACTATGGAAAAGCAGGTTTCCTAGATATCCTAGACTGCCAGTGGAACAATCTTTACTGGTTTTAGAAATACACCCCAATTTATTTTCATAATGAGATTATGCTCTAGTTAGTATATTTAATTAAATAGGGCTTATTTTAAATGTGAACTAGACTGTACTTATAAGTACAGAACAAACCTTCCATGTATTTACATGCTTTAGATTGGATCAAACCTGATTTATACATTGGACATTAATGCCCCAAAGGGATTCAGCAAATTTTGCCATTTTTCAGCTTCATGTTAATGTGCTTATTATATGTTTTCATTTAGTATGTTTTAATTAAGATGGTTATATCCTGTTTTTCCAAGCATTTTTTCCTTAAAAGAATAGTTGAAAGAATAGGATTGTGAAAAAATTCTCTTAGAGATGCCCCAGATTGTACAAATTGTTAGACCCGGTCCATCGTTCTAAACACAGGCAACATACAGGGTTATTGTCAAACCCTAAACTGCCCCCATGATACTTTTATGACTCTCTATCCACATATAAGAGTTGTTAACGAATTCAGCAACGCCACAGAAATTGGACTTTTTCAAGACAATTGTGAGATCTTGTATATATGACACTGTATATATGGGGAGGAGAATCATATAATATCATCTACTCTAACATAGCGAGGGGAATGATCTAATTCTAAACACTATCAAAACAAAGTAGATGGTTATGAATTTCCATTGACCAATTAGGCAACACCATGCCATCAATGTTGAAAGTCCAGAGATTCAGCAACTCAATGAAATTCTTGGCATTAAACATATTATTTTTATTATTAACATGTATTTATAGTAGTTAAGCAGAGTGAGGGTAGGCTTCTCTAAATAAGTACGTTTTAAGAGTTTTGAAAGCAGAAAGGTTGGGAGAAAGTCAGACAGACCGTTGGAGAGGTAGCGTTGCGACATCCAAGAAGAGATAGAGGATAGGCAGGAGTAGACCCGGGAATTCTGGGTTGAGATCAGGAGAGGAGAGATAGGATAGGTAGGGGAGAAGATGCTACTCCATTGTAGGAGACACTGAAGGAATGATTAGTGAGGTAAGAAGAGAACCCCGGTTTAACTCGCTGTGTGTGCTAGCCTGTATTGCCTTACTACTTGGAATTTTGAGGGGTGCCGTCTCCCTTAGGCTTTTAGCACCGAGCGGAACCAGCGCTGAAGGGCCTGAGTGTGCACGTGACCTCTCTGTACAAGAAGAGAACCAGGACAGGGCCGTGTCACGAAGGCTAAGCAAATGGTTGAATTGGAGGGGGAGAGGGTGATCCACAGTGTCAAATGCAGGGGAGAGATCAAGCAGTATTAGTAGTGAGAAGTGTTTGTTGGCTATAGCTGTTAAAAGATCATTAGTTAGTTGGGTTAGGGCAGTTTCAGTGGAGTGTTGGTTAAAACCAGATTGTAGGGGGTCCAGCAGGTTATTGTCAGAGAGGAATGATGTTAGTCGGATGTAGACTAGATGATCAAGTAGTTTAGAGATGAAAGGTAGCAGAGAGATAGGCCAGAGGTTATCAAGATTGGAGGGATCAAGAGAGGGTTTTTTTCAGAATGGGGATGACAAGAGCATGTTTTAGTTGGGAAGGATTCCAGTTGAGAGTGAGAGATTAAATTGACGACAAGGATTGGTATTGGGGAGAAATTTTTAAGGAATGGAATTAAGCAGGCAGATAGTAAGGTGGTTAGAAAAAATGAACGCCAATACCTTGTCTGCTGCAAACGGGGTGTACCCAAAATTTATTTCATGGTGCTCTGAACACTTCACACTGATCAAACATTTCAGAACCACATGGCCCTTCCTCAGGTAGTAAGGTTGGAAGAGGCCACAAGTGTTGAGACTTCCTTATCATTCACAGGGACGAAGGAGCACAGAAGAGACTAGGGAGTGTGGAGGGAGGGTGGTGCAAGTCTAGGGGGCTGAGTATTGAAATGTCACTATCAATTTTGTTTTTGAAGTGCAGCAAGTGCTCAGCAATATCTTGAGCAGAGACAGATGTGCACGGAGGGGGTGGAAAAGGGGAAAGGAGAGTGTTAAAGGTGGCGAAAAGTTGTGCTGTTTTTTTAGAAAAGGGAGTTAATGAGTGAAGTAAAGTATGTTTGTTTGGCTTTGGAAAGGCTGGTGTTAAAGGAACGAAGGGCAGATTTGTAGCTCCAAAATCTGATTCTAAGCAGGATTTGCGCCAGCGACGCTCAATTTAACGTGAGTACATTTGGAGAGCTTGAAGTGGTTTGGGTCTAGCACGTTTATTTTAAAGCTCATTAAGGGCAGTTGTGAGAGTGCTATAGTAGACAGAGGTAGCCACATTAGAACAAGAGATGGCTGAGATATTAGAGTGAAGAGAGTCGAAGGAAGAAGAGAGATGCAACACGTCTAGAGTTTGCAAGTCACTGTAAGTACGTGTTAGGGGAATAGCAGGGGGTGAGGAGGGAGTTAGTGAGAGTTGAAATGTGACCATATTGTGATCAGAGAGGGGAAACATATCACATATAAACATATCAAGAGATCCCAACTTTCTTAGCATTTGGAGTATGGACCAAGGAGGAAACTGACTGGGAAAGAGGAAGCGCAGATGGTTGGCAAACAGGAATACTTTATTGAATCATGGGCACAGTTAACAAGGCAACTCAGGCATGATAGAAGGTAGGCACTGGTAAAAAACAGGAATCATAACTTAAAGCAGAGAAAATATCAGGCAGTTGTTACACAATAAAAAGTATTATTTAAAGTGTATCTAGCCTCATGTGAATGCTCTGTTACTGGGGAAAAATGCCATCTCTGTCTAGCCTTAATACCCAGCCCTGTGCTGCTTTATTATCCACATGTGCCTATTGACTAGGTTTTTGTTTCATGTTCAGGGGCTACTTGGGGCCCCACTCTCTGGGAGGTTGGATTTTGCCTAAAGTATTCCACGCACTTTAACAATTTAAAATAGGCATATAGTGCTAGAGCGTTAGCCTTCAGGCTCTATCCCCAATACCCCCCTTCCTACCCTTCTCTTTCTTTTCTACTTGCTTTTGTCCTGTGACATTACTGGTACTAGTTCACTTTCAGAACTGTATTCCTGTTACCGTGAATGCTTACATGTCTGAATGTTGACCAGATATGATTCTTTC